>NC_066625.1:91276474-91584374 GCF_025201925.1 Gopherus flavomarginatus | reverse complement strand
GTTATACCTCTGCTGAGCATATCTCAGCCCTGGAGAGAGGCTGGAATTTGTTCACTGGAGTGGAAACCAGTAAGACCTGTACTTAACAATTACCGAACTTTGTGCACTTTTCAGCATGTCACTAATCCTCTAATCCTGTGTGGAAGGGAGGTGTTTGCCCCCATTTGACAAATAGTGCTGCTGAGACAGAGAGAGCAATGCCAGGTCTCAGGACACACACACTCAGCAGCATCAGGAGTTCCTGACTTTGGCCCTGTCATTAATCCACAGGATGACAATGTCTCTGACGCCCAGTGCTTAATTTGTAAAGAAGGAGGCTCAAGTAATAAAGTGCCGGGTCTCAAGCAATTTTTTTACTTTCATAACTGACATGCCAGGGCTCTGAACTGCCAAGCCTAGACGTGCCAGGGCTCTGAACTGCCAAGCCCAGACGTGCCAGGGCTCAACCCCGGAAATCCCTGCTTACATCACAAGATACGCAGCAGAGAAATGCTGGGTAACATGCAGCAGAATGGAAGGAGAGGGGCAAGGCAGTGCTCCAGAGAAGATGATCCACAGCCGCACCCAGTAACAGAGTCAAGGAGATAACGGATGGAGTTTGGAGGGCTAATGAGCTGGACACATGAGTACAACTCAGCAACTGCACTGAACCAAGCCAGGATCCTTTTGGTTCCCTGCTCAAGTTTAGACCTCCAGACCCTGCCTTGCTGCACAAGCCATGTCACACAGCGTGATATGTTCAAGTCGCCCAGGTTTCCTTGATGTGCACAGGAGAGATGGGAATAGGCAGGAAGTTCTGCAGATTAATGGGCAGGAGGTCCATGGACAAAACAGCGACTGTATTTTGCTTCAGTGCCAACATGGAAAGGACCCAGAGCACCAGAGGACTTAAAGCAAAAGAACGTTTGTAATCACACAACAGTGTGGAGAAAACGTTGCTATAGACCTAGATCATGAACACCCACAGGACGAAAGATGGCTAATAAGTCTCTTTACAAATATATCTGAAATCCACCTTCACTAGAGTGGTTTAAAACCTCACCTTGTCTATAGGCAGATAAACTGGTGAGGTTCCAAGACTGTGAATGTTATAACAAATTGGTGATCCCCTACCCCTTCAATATTAAGTTTGTCAGGATGCAGCATCCTGTGGCCATTCAAACCTGATGTCTGCAGCAGGGATAAAACTGCGATTGACCTCTTCTAAAAGCCATTCACCTGAGCAAAAGAAGAATCTCCTTTAGCAGCCTATGACACACAGTTGAGCAGTTCCTAGTCCACGCAGCAGGGGGCAGTAGGACACACACACTCATACACAAACACTAGTATTTCAGTACAATGATGTGTTAAGGGTTCCTCAGAGACGTGGCTTATGAAGGTCTCATAAGGCACTCAGTTTTGGGTTGATTTTTTCCCCCTTCACTTTTTCTTTTTAGAAGTTAGTGGTTGTCGTGTTGCTTTTGGATTCCTGCTAACCCTGCCCTCCAGAACGGTGCTTTCATGAGGGACAAAGTCATTGTGGAGGGGATTGTGCAGGAGTTCCCGGACATACTGCCTTCCTCCAGCATTCTGACCTCCAGGGAAGTGGTGAGAGTGGGGACATACAGATCAGCTCCTGGAAGAGTGAAATCTTTTGGGGGTGATCCTGAGAAACAGGATCTGGCTGGTAAATTCACCTCTGATTGACCGCATGGCCTTTCGCTGGAAGGGAGGGCCATTTGCCTGTGATATGTCTAAGGGGATGGAATTAGTACAACTCCATGACACTGGATGTGACCGAATGTGTTTAAATGAAAACCCTGCACTGAAAACTGTGCTCAGTCTCTGTTTTCACCCTCTGAAATGAGAATGTGAGGACAGCCGTGCTGCAGGAGGGTGGCAGGATAATGCTTGCATTGTTCTCCCGCTTCCAGGAGATTATTCCTACACCCCGCACTGCAGCCAGCCAGTTCCTGAGCTGCCTTGTAGCCAGCTGCATGCTCGGTCCTCTCCTCCGCTGTGTTCTTGGTGGGAAGAACATTTTGGTTTTTTCTTTGCCATTTATTTTTGGCTCTTAAGATGTCATAAATGATTTGAGCTCAAAGGCTTTTTTAAATGCGAACTTGAAACAGCTATTTAAAGCCTTTGCTAGGATGCAGGACTGTATGAAACACTTATTTTTAGAACCATTTTAGCAGAAGAGTCTTGGGCAGAAGCAGTTGTGTCTCCTGCTGTTTCATGCTGATTGCGTGACACGAACCTGAACATTGCAGAGGGAGCCGTCTGGGGACCGGGGTGTGATGATATTTCTCTTCTGACTCCGGCCCCATTGCTCTTTTGAGAAGCTTCCCATTGTGTGCTGCATTGCAGGCATTGCTCCCTAACCCTTAACCTCCTCCTGAAGCCTGCCCGCCCTGTCTCTTCCTCTCCTTTGTCCCTTCTCCTGTGCCTGGAACTTTCTCCTCACTCCATTGTGCCAGGACTTCACCTTCTCTCCATTCAAACCCCTCCTTTCAACCACTTTCTCCATTGAGCCCCCAGAGCATCCCCATCTCAGAACCATGCTGTCACCACCCCATAATTTAAAGAGACATTCTGCCACCTCCGCTATGCAAGCCTTGTGCCCAGGCCTGGCTTCGTGCCTGTGATTTGTCCTGCTGAAGTCCATAGGGCCACTCACCTGCGTAAAATGACTAGTATTGGTATTTGCTGGGGTGGGGCCGAAATTGACACTATTCTCTGAGTATCCCAGTGGGTTTGTACCCCATCTTTGTCTCTTTGGATTGTAAATTTCTGGGGGCAGAGAACAGGTCCTCCCTGGAGCCGTGCATGCTGCCTGTGCTTAGCTAACAATAACAATGTTCCATGCAAGTGCCCTCGGGTTTCTTGGGGTTAGGGCAGATGCTGTGGTAATAGACGCCACAAAAAGGCCTCTGCATATGCCATAATAAAACAGTCTGACAAATGGCCATTCCTTGTAGCTCCTATCCCTTGCTCCCATTCAGAGTCCCCAAAAGACTTCACCTGCCTAAGAAGAAATAGCTGAGTTCTGTTTAAAACGACGGACGTCGTAGCAGAAAAGCCATCTGAGGAATGACAAGAGCCAGTCTCGTTCAGTGCATGAGGCTGGCCATGCCAGCAGGAGCTATAGTGTGAGGCCAGCAGGGCTCACAGGAATGTGTTCACTCAGTGCCCCTGGAGCAGCATGTGCACATCTTGCTGACTTCTCGTATTTAAAGATGTGAATGTAAAATGTTGCTGTCTGTCTTGGTAAGATCTGCAAGGGAAGTGGGGCTTTGGGAGGGCTATGAATGCTTGTGACTTTCTCCTACTGTAACTTGTGGCGTGCTGACAGAGAGTGATTTCATTGGGATTAGCCAGCGTAAAGCAAAATGCAATGATTGCAAAGAGGTTTCCAATCTGACCATTTTCAAAGATCTTGTACTTCTGATTAACGGATAGAGTAACGAGCACGTTACCAACTCCGTTCATTGCATGTGCGTGTCGCTAGTCTTCCCAGCGTTTCAGGATGATAGATGCTATATAAGTAACTGATTCCTCCTCTCACTATATTTTGGGGAGGAAGCCTCATGTGGACATTTGTCTTGCAAAGTCCAGGAGTTCTCTTGGCCTCAAATATTTTATTTTTCTACAATGAGGGACTCTAATTCTGATTTAGACTCTTTCTTTGGCCTGCATGTAATTTGCCATAATTCAGAGGGTTTTCATAAGTCATGCTGCATATGCTTAAGTGATAATGAGGTATTTCCATGCTGAATCATCAAGTAATGATTTACAACGATGATTTTGTTATTAAATCTGCAGCCCCTGGTTCCAGAGAGTAGCTTTCTGAAGCCGTCTGTTTGCTAATACATGGAGACACTGGAATGCAAGCAGAAAATATTATGAACTCATCATTAGAATGCTGACATATTGATGTGACACCTGCACCTGCCTGCAGGGTTTTCCAAAAAATGCTCTTGAACGTAGCTGACAGATTGGTTATTTTCAAATCCAGCCTGCTTGTTTAATGTGCTGGAGCCAAGCTCATAAACAGCCTGTTTAGGCAGCTAACTCTAGAAAACACATCCAGTGGTAAACTGGAGATGTTTGGGCAGCTAATCTGTACTCACTAAGTCTTGAGTAACCTCCAAATACAAGCTAGCCCCACTTCTATCCTCTTCTCCCAAACCCAGAGCTGCAGGGACAGAGGATTCGCAGACAGTCATGCTTAGCTCTCTGCTGCCCCACAGCATCACTCCATCATCACTGCTCTGGGGTTTCTAGAGAACATGCTTGTGTACAGCCACTTTCCCCAGTTTCTGAGTGGAGATTAAGGTCACCTAGGGGAGTCACACTCCGTTCCAGTTTGACTTGCTTTCGTAAGTATGTTGGAAACTGTCAGGGACTCTAACCCCCAGACGGCAAAGTTCGTTGTCTGACCGCGAGAGAGACAGGCAACACCAGCAAGGTCCGATCAAAAGCTCTTTATTGACAAGTGCTCGCATCAATAGAGAGCAGCTCGTCTCCCGAGAGAACCAGCCTGCTCTTTACATCTTAGTATAAGCCTATAAAGACAGTTCCGTAGCGTCATAAATTATTCACTGGAGCAACCCATCCCCTTCTTCTAACCACTAGAAACTAGACACCTTTAGTATACATGCATGCCTAAAGTTAGAAATGTAGAGGAGTTAAAAACAAACAAACAACAAAACCAGGGAGTGAAAACAAGGAGGCTGGGAAACTAGGGCTCTTATCAGTTCTTCGAAGGAGCTGCCCTAACACAGCACATCTGGTACTATGCCAGAAATGCAGCTTCTCTCTTACCTCACTTTTTCCCAGCGCTTGTGAG
The DNA here is from genome assembly GCF_025201925.1 of Gopherus flavomarginatus. Taxonomy (NCBI): domain Eukaryota; kingdom Metazoa; phylum Chordata; order Testudines; family Testudinidae; genus Gopherus; species Gopherus flavomarginatus. Next base: position 91,579,543 of record NC_066625.1, on the reverse strand, counting down.
CCATGCTGCTGCTTCTCAGTGTTTTCCACTCAGGGATTACCCACAAACCTCTGTTAGCCTGACTTTGGTCAGGTTGGCATACCTGGTTTTGTCTGCTATATCTTTATTCAGGCCTAACAAAACCAAAACCGACCCTGATTTGTACTCTCTCCTGAGCCTGGTCTGTACTGAGTGCCTGGGAAGCTTTGCTGTTCTAGAATGAGAGGTTTTCATCTCTCCACTTTGAAAAGCTGACTTTCCACCAGGCCAAAAACTGCTGTGGTGCTTGGGCATGGTAGGTCTGGTAAGCCTAGTGTCACAGAGTGTGGGGGAGTCCGGCCCTGCTCCCCTCTTCCTGGGACCCACAGTGACTTTCGGCCAGCCAGTAAAACAGAAGGTTTATTGGACAACAGGAACACAGGTTACAGCAGAGCTTGCAGGCACAGTCAGGACCCCTCCACCGAGTCCTTCTGGGCTTTCAGGGTGCTTGGATCCTAGCTAGGATACCCTGAATTCCGCCCACACAGCCCCAAGCCCAAACTCAAACTGCTTCCCTCCTGCCACTCCCTTCCTTTATCCCCTTCCCGGGTAAAGGTGTTGACCTTTCCCCTCCCTTACCTAGCTCAGGTTACAGGCCCTGGCATCGTCCATCCCCTAAAGTCCTCCCCTGCTCTCCCACTCCCCACACAGACAGTCCCTACTGCATCACATCTCTCCCCCCTTCGAGACTGAACTGAGCGGGGTCACTCTGCCCAGTGACCTGGGGAAGTTCAGGGCCCCCTCTCCGGGACAACGCATCCGCTGTCAGGTTGGCACTTCCCTTCACATGGACCACGTCCATGTCATAGACCTGCAGGAGCAGGCTCCACCTCAGGAGCTTGGCGTTGGCTCCTTTCATCTGGTGCAGCCAGGTCAGGGGAGAGTGGTCGGTGTACACGGTGAAGTGTCGCCCAAAGAGATATGGCTCTAGCTTCTTAAGGGCCCACACCATGGCCAGGCATTCCTTCTCGATGGGTGCATAGTTCTGCTCCCGGGGTAGCAACTTCTTACTCAGGTACACGATGGGGTGTCTCTCCCCCTTTTCATCCTCCTGCATTAACACCGCCCCCTGTCCCGTGTCTGAGGCATCGGTGAACACCATAAAGGGTTTGTCAAAATCTGGGTTTGCCAGAACTGGGCCACTAACCAGAGCCTCCTTCAGCGCCTGGAGAGCCTGCTGGGACTGCTCGGTCCAGATCACCTGGTCTGGCTTCCCCTTTTTGCACAGTTCAGTGATGGGGCCGGCTATGGCACTAAAGTGGGGCACGAACCTTTGATAGTACCCCGCCATCCCAATAAAGGCCTGGACCTGCTTTTTGGTTTGGGGGGCAGGCCAGTCTCTGATTACCTCCACCTTGGCTGGTTCCGGCTTCAGGCAGCCACTCCCCACCCGATGGCCCAGGTAAGATACTTCAGCCATCCCCACCTTGCACTTCTCAGCCTTTACTGTTAACCCAGCCTTTCAGAGTGGGTCCAGCACTTGTTTAACCTGGGACACGTGGTCCTCTCGGGTCTGGCTGAAGACGCAGATGTCGTCAATATACGCCACAGCAAAACTCTCCATCCCCCTCAGTAGCTGATCCACCAGGTGCTGGAAGGTGGCCGGTGCTCCCTTGAGGCCGAAGGGCAGGGTCAGAAACTCATAGAGCCCCAGAGGGGTGATAAAGGCCGATTTCAGCCTGGCATCTGCGTCCAGCGGCACTTGCCAGTAGCCTTTGGTAAGATCCATAGTGGTGAGGTACTGAGCACCTCCCAGCTTGTCTAGGAGCTCGTCAGGCCTGGGCATAGGCTAGGCATCAGATACGGTGATGGCATTGAGCTTTCGATAGTCCACACAGAACCGGATTGACCCATCCTTCTTGGGAACCAGCACCACTGGTGAGGCCCAAGGGCTGGAAGACGGCTGGATCACCCCCAAAGCCAGCATGTCCCTGACCTCTCTTTCAAGATCCTGGGCAGTTTTACCAGTGACCCGAAAAGGGGAGCATCTTATAGGGGGATGTGACCCGGTCTGCACCCGATGGACAGTCAAATTAGTGCATCCAGACTGGTTGGAAAACAGCTGTCGGTATAGATGCAGCACCCCCCTGATCTCAGCGTGCTGGCCCGGGGTCAGTTGCTCAGAGAGGGGAATCACCTCCAGGGGGGAACCAGCTTTTGTCCCAGGGAATAGATCTACTAAGGGGTCATCTCCCTGCCCCTCCCAATGTCCACACACGGCCAACACCACATTCCCCCTGTCATAGTATGGTTTCATCATGTTCACATGGTACACCCGACGGTGATGTGCCCGGTTTGACAGCTCCACCACATAGTTTACCTCATTCAGTTGCTTGATAACCTTGAAGGGCCCTTCGCAGGCGGCCTGGAGTTTGTTTCTCCTCACGGGGATAAGAACCATCACCTGATCTCCGGTGGCGAAGGCATGGGCCCGTGCCGTGCGGTCATACCAGACCTTCTGCCTCCTCTGGGCTCGGGCCAGATTCTCCCTGGTCAGGCCCATGAGCTCGGCCAGTCTTTCCCGGAAGGTCAGGACATACTCCACCACTGACTCTCCCTCGGGAGAGGCCTTCCCCTCCCATTCGTCCCTCATCAGGTCTAGGGGCCCCCTTACCCGCCTTCCATACAACAGTTCGAAAGGTGAAAACCCGGTAGATTCCTGGGGCACCTCCCTGTACGCGAACAGCAGGTGAGGTAAGTACTTGTCCCAATCCTGCGGGTGCTGGTTCATAAATGTTTTTAGCATCATCTTCAGCGTCCCGTTGAACCTTTCTACCAGCCCGTTGGACTGGGGGTGATACGCTGAGGCCCAGTTGTGCTGGACCCCACATTTCTGCCATAAGGACTGGAGCAAGGCCGACATGAAGTTGGACCCCTGGTCCGTTAAGACCTCCTTGGGGAACCCCACCCGGCTGAAAATTGTCAGCAGCGCATCTGCCACTGTGTCAGCTTCGATAGAGGACAAGGCCTCCGCCTCGGGGTAGCAAGTGGCAAAATCCACCACCACCAGGATGTATTTCTTCCCTGACCGGGTCATCTTGCTGAGGGGTCCCACTATGTCCATAGCCACCTCTGGAAAGGTTCTTCTATGATGGGTAAAGGCCTCAAAGCCGCTTTCCCCTTGTCCCGGGCCTTCCCCACCCTCTGGCAGGGGTCACAGGATTGGCAGTACTGTCGGACCTGGGTAAAGACTCCAGGACAGTAAAAGTTCTGTAGCAGCCTCTGCCTGGTGCGTCGGATTCCCTGGTGCCCTGCGAGAGGGATGTCATGGACCAGGTACAGCAGCTTGTGACGAAACTTCTGGGGAACCACCAGCTGCCTCCTGAACCCCCATGACTCTACTTCCCCTGGGGAAGCCCATTCTCGGTACAGGAACCCTTTCTCCCACAGGAACCTCTCCTTGCAACCTCTCCTCATGGTCTGTACCGCACTAAGGTCAGCCCGGTCCCGGTGCTTCCGCAGGGAGGGATCTTTCTGCAACTCGGCCTGGAACTCAGCAGCTGGGACAGGGATGGGGACCGGCTCTCTCTTGCTGGCTGGGTCTGAGGCCGCAGCCTCTCTGCCCCGTGCCCCTGGGTGTTCCCCGCTCCCTGGGTTAGGGTCCTGCACCTCGGGTCGAGTACCTTCCCCATTGTCGGGGTGCAGTGCCCTTTGCCGACTCTGACTACGAGTCACGACCAGGGCACTCTGGGTGTTACTAGGCCAGTCCTCGAGGTCCCCTCCCATTAATACGTCAGTGGGCAAATATCGGTGTACCCCCACATCCTTGGGGCCCTCCTTGGCCCCCCATTTCAGGTGTACCCTTGCCACGGGCACCTTGAATGGGGTCCCGCCCACGCCCATCAGGGTCAGGTAGGTGTCAGGCACCATCCGATCTGAGGCCTACGACCTCGGGCCGGGCCAGCGTCACTTCTGCGCCCATGTCCCAGTACCCAGTGACCTTCCTCCCATCTACCTCCAGGGAAACAATGCACTCCTTCTGGAGGGGCAGCCCCGCGCCCACCCGGTAAACCAAAAACCCGGAGCCTGGAGCATCCACAGGTGGTACGTTGCCAGCCCCCCTTTCCTGGGAATGTAGCCCCTCCTCCGATTGGGTTTTTACCCAGTCCACCCTCTGCGGGTTGGGTCTGCTTGGTCTGTCCCTGAGCTTGGGGCACTGGGCCCATATGTGACCTCGTTGGCCACAGCGATAGCAGCCCATGTCTCATGGGTCCCCTTGAGTGGGTCGGAGGGACCTGCCGCTGGATGTTCCCCTTTTGAGGGGGTTCTCCATAGGCCCCCTTTGGGAGGTCCCATGATGACTCTCTCTCTGCGTTGAGGCAGGCTTGCTCCTTCGAGACTCCTCCCTGCCATCCCCTGCCCGACTGTCCACAAATTGGTCGGCCAGCTGGCCTGCGTGCTGTGGGTTCTCCGGCTTCTGGTCCTTCAACCACAGCCTCAAGTCGGACGGGCACTGCTCGTACAGGTGCTCCAGTATGAATAGGTCAAGCAGGTCCTCTTTAGTTTGGGCCCCAGCTGTCCACTTGCGAGCATACCCCTGCGCCCGGTTGACCAGTTGTAGGTATGTGACCTCACGGGTTTTACGCTGGCTCCGGAACTTTTTCCGGTACATCTCAGGAGTCAGCCCAAACTCGCGGAGCAGGGCCTGTTTGAACAGTTCGTAGTCCCCTGCCTCCGCCCCTTTCAGTCGGCTGTACACTTCCACGGCTGTGGAGTCCAGTAAGGGGGTGAGAACTGCGATCCTGTCTGCAGGGTCAACCCTGTGCAGCTCACAGGCATTCTCAAAGGCCGTCAGGAAGGTATCTATGTCCTCCCCCTCCTTACGCCGGGGCAGCAAGTGCTTATCAAAGCTCTTTGTAGGCTTGGGCCCCCCCTCACTCACCGCAGCCAGGGCCCCACTGCTCGCCAGCCGGGCCAGCTCCAGCTCATGTTTACGCTGTTTCGCCTTCTCCTCCAGCTCTTGCCTCTTTAACTCAAGCTCCTCCTGTTTCAGCTCCCTTTCATATTCCAGCCGCATCCGCTCCACGGATGCCGAGCGTTGCCGGGAGGATCCCCTGCTGGGGGGTGGGCTTCGCCGGGCGGATCCCCTGCTGGCCGGGGGTGTCACGGTGCCCTCGGTATTCACTGGGCTCCTCCCCGCCCTTCCCCTAGGCCTAGGAAGGGGAGGTCTCGGGAAGCCCTCGTCCGCCGGCTGACCACTCCCAGCGGGGACAGACACTGGTGCCTGCGCTGCATCTGCCCGGCTGCTTCCCTCAGAGACAGGGCTCCGTTCATTCATGCGGTCTCCCTGCTCCAGCTGGGCAATCAGCTGGTCCTTGCTGAGCCTCCCTGGGTGCAGCCCCCTCTGCTTGCACAGCTCCACCAGGTCACACTTGCACCGCTTGGCATACATCTTCCTGCTGGCAACTCACAGGCCGGGGTGCTCGCTGTTCCCCACGGTTTCCAGGGGGACCCCTAGTGCACCAGGCCTTCTTGAGGTCACCACCTCTCTGCCAGGGTCGAGCTGCAGACTCCTCCACCCCGGGACCGCTCGCTGCAATCCCCCGGGGGACCCTGTTACTGCAAAGTCCTTCTCACTGGGCACACACTCCCAGGGGTTAACCACCCCTTCGTTTTACTGCTCCCCAGTCACTTACTGCAGGAAGCGCCGTCCACGGGGTGCAGTATATCCCACCGCTACCACCAGTTGTCACGGAGTGTGGGGGAGTCCGGCCCTGCTCCTTCTCGGCCAGCCAGTAAAACAGAAGGTTTATGGGACAACAGGAACACAGGTTACAGCAGAGCTTGCAGGCACAGTCAGGACCCCTCCACCGAGTCCTTCTGGGCTTTCAGGGTGCTTGGATCCTAGCTAGGATCCCCTGAATTCTGCCCACACAGCCCCAAGCCCAAACTCAAACTGCTTCCCTCCTGCCACTCCCTTCCTTTATCCCCTTCCCAGGTAAAGGTGTTGACCTTTCCCCTCCCTTACCTAGCTCAGGTTACAGGCCCTGGCATCGTCCATCCCCTAGAGTCCTCCCCTGCTCTCCCACTCCCCACACAGACAGTATCTACTGCAACACACCTAGGCTCTAGGTTTCTTTAAATCTGAGACAGCGCAAAATGCTCCCAGCCATAAGGTAAGGCCCAGGGCTGCAGGGGGTCAGTGGATCAGGACACTGGGAGCTGGCTCTCAGTGTGAGGTGGGACCAATGGGTGGCACAAGGGAGATGTATTCCAGCCCTGGTGTTTGGATTCCGATCCGAATTTCCCCACAGTTCAGAGTAGTTCAGATCTAGGGTTTTGGCTTGGGCCCATTTTTAGTTCCTATGGAAGATTTTCTGCTTACCTGTGTGGGACCTGCGAGACCAAAGAGGTCCAAGCCTTGCATAGTTCTGCAGTAAAGGAAGGAGAGTTTGTATCTCAGACACACCCTGACCGTCCAGACTTCTGATTATCCAACCCTCTGGCCATCTGACTGTTTTGGATGTTCCAAGACATTCCGGGCAGACTTGTTCTCAATTTACTAACTGAACAGACATGAATAAGAATTGGGATTTGCTGACCACCTTACGTGAATAACTTCCCAACGTTTGCATGTTTAAGGCTTGTAACTATATCATCAGGTTACAGCTGATTTTGTGGGTGGGGGAAAATGAAGAGACCTTAACATTCAGCTAGCAACTTTGTTGGTGCACAGCAAGCTATTTACCGGAAGCCAGAATTCAGGAGCAAACATTCCCACCCGCGAAGTCTGGTTCCAGTGGCAATAGCAGCGGCACAAGGCCTATTATGACATCATGTCCCTTGTCTCTGCTGCTGCTGCTGTTCCTTCCCTGGTGCTAAGGGCACCATCTACTCGCAGGACACGGTGCAAAAAGAAACAATGATGTTGTAACTTTCAGCAAAGCTGATGGCTTTGGCAAATTGACCTCAGCTATCTCCACCCTGACCACCCTTGGAAGGCAAACCAGATGGGATTTTTTAACAGATTCAGTGGGGTGTCTTCATATGGCAGTAGAGCAATTTCTATCAGTGGTGATATCACCATAGGGAAATGTGAAGAAATGCATCAAGTGGATTTCCTTCCTTGGGGCAAAGGTGAAACAAGTCTCCAGCTGTTGCTTTTATTCATGTTCAGGGTCTCCCAAATAACCGTATCCCTTTGCATACGTTATATTTACTCTGGGATCCTAGCTACAAGGCAGGACCTCTCAACCCGCCCCACCCCTCACAAACGGGCCCTGTCTGATGAGTAGTGGAAATTACCAGGATCCAAGCAAATCGCTGCTCCCAGCCCCAGGACAATGCTCAAGGTAACAGCGAATGATGCTCCCGTGGGCTTTTTCCAGGAGGTTTTAAACATTTCGATATTTTCTGATGTATCAAAAATCCCCAAATGACCAATAACATTTGCAAATAGACGCATGTGAAAGCTGCAGGTATTCAGAGTTCAGTGAAGACACAGGTGATCTCTATGATGCCAAGGCAGAGGAAAGCTTTCAGTGATGTGATTGACAGGAATATCCTTGATTGATCTTCACTTCAGTATGACCCAGACTAGTTACACGTGTCAGATGAAGTGACATGAAACACGCTTTGCACACAGGGTAATATTGGCTAAATGCTAGTCCCATTTCTTCCAGGTTGGTATTGGAGCTATATAAAGCAAAGGGACAAGACTGTAAGTAAATAATCCTCCTCAACCTGGGCTAAAGCGAGAAGGAACTCCACAGGTCCCTTCTCGTGTGTGCACCTCTTTGATTTGCAACTGAACAATGCGCCCTAAAGATGCCTCAATGAGTGATGGACAGTTAACTGAGTGAGCTGTCATCTCGCTGCTCAGCTCTGTGCTGAAGTAAAGGTGCACGGGTATGAAAACGTTGGCTCATTCCGATGTATTCAGGAGTGCTGGGTTTCCTGCTTATCACAGAAATCACTGGAAGACATCTCTCCATGCTTGACATGCCAGCCCAGCAAGGGAGCAGGCACAATCCCAGTGCATGTCCTGGAGCGGAGATGACTTGCAAAACCCAGCTTAGCTCCTGATTATCAGGAAACTACGGTTTGACAGTCACTCACTTTTTTCTAGAGCTCTCTGTGGCGTCGATAATTAATTAGCAGAAGGGTTGTAAAGTCTGTGTAACGCTGGGTGCTGTTACTTATCTGTCATCTCAAATATGGATTTGAAAATTTTAATTTTGACACAGTGTAGCTTTTCCCAATGTAGTTTTTCAGAAACATGAGCCCTTTGGAACCAGTTTGCATGCAGGGATCTCCACTGAAGAGCTGACAGCTAGCAGAAGCTGCTTCACCACAGCTGTTGGTAAATGGCTACTCCAAGACTTGCCCATGTGGCTGTAGGAAACTCACACACCAATTACCAAGTCAAAGCTGAAGACTGAGAAGTGCTGCCTGACAACCATGGTATCAAATGTTGCAGAGGCCAAATCCCATGAAGTGCTGAGCCCCTCCTGCAAGGGGCTGGGCTCCTTCTGCTGTCAGCCAAGTCGATGGGCCAGCACCGGGCCACAGAAGTCCATGAGAGCCGAACGCACCCTGCATCTCATTGCATCAGTCCTCACGATCAGAGATACCCTTTAAAAGCAAGTTTATAGTAGCAGGGAGGACTTAGTGCTCCTGGGTCATTCTATCATCAAACACGCCCCCATTTCCAGCTCCTTATGCAGTGTGGTTATCTAGATAACGACACCAGTTAGCAAAGAGAAGGTGCATGTGACTCCAGAACAAATCCTGGCCAAGCTGTGGGACATGACTAGTGATTTTTGGATGCCCAGCTTGATTTTCAGAAAAGCAGCCAGCCCCTTAGAATCAGGCCCCTTTATGGTGTGTCAGGTTAGGCACTTCCAAAAATGGAGGTGCCAAAAATCCCTGGTTACTTCTGCGAGCCTTGGCTGGGCCTATTTCTGTGCCAGTGACCTGGGGTTTTGTCCCGTTGTTACTTGGCCAGTTTGGCAGGATGTACCTTCTTCCTTTGCACTAGATCAGCGACGGTCCCAGAGGACCAGCTGCCTGCAATGTTTAAATAAGCAGCGGTTAGCCCCATGCTCAGAAAACAATGGACATTAACAACCTTGCCAATTATTGTCCTGTCTTAAGCTTCCCTCGATAGAGGTTCATCAGAAGATCTCTGTGGACCAACTCCAGCTATGCTTGGATACTCCTGATCCCTTTGGTTCCTACCAGTCCTGAATATGGAACAGAAATGGTCAGTATTCTGGGCTGCTAGGCTCTTTCTAGCTCTGAACAGGAGTAAAGGGTCCCTGCTGATTCTGTGCGCAGCTTTTTGTACCAGTGACCATGAGATAGTCTTGACTCGCACACAGCATCTTCGAGAGTGGAGGGGGATGGTTTACTGATTCCATTCCAAGAGGGCAATTATTGCTCAGAAACTGTTCAAAACTCTTCCTCTGAAGGTCCTATTTTGCCACTTCTCTTGTAGGTGAGATTGAGACATTCTGGGCTTCACTGTTCCCAGTATTCTGATAATACTGTTCTGCATGTCTGCAGTAAAATATGCTGTTGTAGCAAACCCACGTTTACACAATCTGAATCCCACTGGACACCACTGATGTCTAGCAGACCTCTTTGTATTGCAACCATATTTATGAGACTTGCTTTAAAAGGGGTCAGATATTGATTCTCAGCATTGACATGTTTTCCCATGAATTAGGAGCTGTAGTTCAAATCTTTCCAGCATAGCTGGTGTGGGGAGACATAGATAATGTGCTGGAACAACATGGTGCTGTCCACTTCTAGATCTTTCCTCTGGCCAGAACAGGTTTGTGCACGCCGATGTGTCTGGCAGGACTGTGATAAAACGAAGAGGCACAAACTGGGACGTGTGCCCAGCAAGTTGTCTCCATTCTAGTTGCCGTGTGAATCCAGCTGCAGGTGAGCTCAGATAACTGCAGACTGACTCAGCTGTGCCCTCTGAATGTATCTCTGTCAATGGCGTAAAGGACGAAGTCAACATAAACTGAAAAATCACTGTCAGCAATTAGCGAAATTGTCATGGGATCCAATACATGGTTCTGTGTGTGTTCCCAGTGGGACTGACTCTGAACCCCACTTGCCAGAAGGCTGGAAGGGGCTGGGCCCACCGCTTGCTATAGAACTAAAATGTGAAGTTTAACAGTGTCCCGGGATCTATGCTGGCATCATTTGTATGCAGCCTAGTGTTCTATAAGTTAGATGCTATAAAATAGGTTGAAAGTGAAAGCAAAGAAGATAAAATCCAGTAGGTCTTAGACAGTCCTTGGGCAAAACTCCCAGTTTACTCAGTGGGAGTTCTGACTGAGAAATGACTGTGGGATTTGGCCCTGGCAATGTTCTGTTAGGAACATGGAATTCACCAGCTCTGCACTTGACTTTCAGACCAGTTGTCCCTCTAGTTCAATAATCTGGTTCTGAGAGTGGCCAGCACCCGATGCTTCACAGCAAGGTACAGGGCCAGTAAGTGCCTGACCTGCCTGTAGGAGACGCATACTCACCTGAGCAGGCCCACCCAGCTCACCAGGCTGCTCATCTACATGAGTGTGTGCAGGCGCAGGGCCTAAAGCTATGATTCTCAAACTAATTAGGAGTCAACAATGTAACAAATGTGGCAAAAAAAAGCGAACGTCGTTCTGGGCTGTATTAGCAGGAGTGTTGTTAGCAAGACATGAGAAGTAATTCTTCTGTTCTACTCTGCACTGGTTAGGTCTCAACTGGAGCATTGTGTCCAGTTCTGGGCACCCCATTTCAGGAAGGATGTGGACAAATTGGAGAAAGTCCAGAGAAAAGCAACCAAAATGATTAACGGTCTAGCCCTAAAGTCACACGGCATTCTACCTCCTGGACGAAAAGCTCTCTGGGTTATTCAATCTCTGTGAAACATGCCAAGCCAGCTTATGCACCTCCAAACAAAGCCCCCCTAGATGCCTATTAATAGTAACTAGAGGTTGGTGAGTTTCTTGAATAACTCTCTGTGAACATTCACGCAAAGACTGGCTGGGTTTGCACCCCTTTGCTTGCTAACCATCACTGTTCCAGCCAACAAGTACCGGTAGGAACCTTCCCAGGAAAAGTAACTATCAGCAAATAATCTTACCACAAACTTGATTCTAAGAATTACGCTCACTCAGTCCTGGAACAGAAACATCAGAATCACCCCCAGAGCTTGAATTTCCTATATGGAACACTTGTAAATACCAGCCCATGAGTATTCTACAAACCCAAGATTATTTGTAGAAATCCTTCAGTGATGAATTCTGAACATGGAGGAGATGTACAAACATCATTCATCTATCTCTGGTCAGTTCACAAACCGGAAAAGATCTCCTGTTTCAAGGAGTTAGAAGGACTAACCCATTCTGGGAATGCCACAGCTAGGCACTGTGAAAGGCCTTTACTTTGCCTCTTAAGCTGTGACATACACAGAGCACTGCAGCTCGCCACCTGGAGATGCCAAACATACCAGTAAAAACTGAAGTCCTCTTGTTGTGCAGCGAGCCCTATGGCCAGCCTGCTTGGATGATCCTAGCAATTAATTCTTCTGAACGCTGCCCCAAGTCGAGCCCTGCCTTCAGCGATCTCGTTTGGAAGCCCCCATCTGGGGGCTGCGCAGTGTTACTCTGATGATTGCTCCAGGGGATTTGACAAGGGCAGTTTGTGCAGATTGCACTGCTGAAGGAATACATCTTGCACAGCGGAACTGATGCGCCGCACAGTCCTGATTCCTCAGCACTAGCAACTCCAGAAACTGAAGATCCCCTTAAAGATTTTGTTGCTGACTATAAGTCCCTTCCTTAGTAAGTACCTGGGTATACACCTCTGAGGCATTTGTGATTCCAAAGCCAAAAGGGACCATTGTGATCATCTCATCTGATCACGTGTAACGCAGGCCAGAGACCTGCCCCACAAGAACGCCTCGAGCTCAGCTTGTAGAAAAAATCCAGGCCTGATTTTAAAATGGCCAGTGATGGAGAACTCACTACAACCCTTGGAAAACTGTTCCAATGGTTAGTTACCCTCCCTGTTAAAATATTACCCTTAGGCAAGGTCAGGCTGGCAATAGCTTCAACTTCCAGCCACTGGATGGCACTTGACTTTCTTATGCTAGACTGATGAGCCCATTATGAAATATTTTTTCCCCATGTAGATACTTCCCTGCAGGTTTCAGCTCCAGCATGCTGCAAGAGGCACGAGATAGTGAAGCCGTGTGCCACTAGCCCCCTTGGGTGCAGAGCAGGCTGCCTGTCTATTGCCACGTTTGGTGCCACAGCTCATGCTGTACTATTGAGCCAGCCACAGAACATTCCTGCAGAGACGCCAGGGCGCTCGGTAAATTCTGATGAAAAACTTGGGCAGTGTGAAAATTTCTTGCAAATGTTGACCAATGTACAACGTGTACTCATTACTTTTTAAGAAAGGTAGAAGATGAACTATATCATGTACTGTCCGGTTCCTATGGTATGCATTGATAACTGGTAATGTAGCATGACAGAAGGCAAAATATTTCCTTTGTACCTAAATTCTAAGGCCCAAAGTTCCCTATGCCGGGGCAGAGAGAGATGCACATTCTCACCAGCAAAGGGTGGGAATATGTACCTATACCTCCCAGAGAGTCAGTCAATATAGAGAGACCAAGATACTCGATGGGCTGCACACACGTTGTGATCAAATTTCTCTCCCCTAGCAACCTGTGTTATGCCATTTCTGTCAGGGAAGCCATTAATTCTTGTACTGCTGGAGTCACATTTACTTTGCAGTGTCAGTAAAACCTTTTTTTTCTTTTTGCTGCAAAAATGCTGCTGATGAGAACCCAAGAGACTTTTTTTTAACAGTTTCTACAGCCCAGAAATCTAGAACTCTACAACTGAATGGGACCTCGGGAGGTCATCTAGTCCAGTCCCCTGTTCTGAGGCAGGGCTAAGTATTATCTAGAGAGTCCCTGACAGGGGTTTGTCTAACCTGCTCTCAAAAACCTGCAGTTATAGATTCCACAACCACCCTAGATCATTTGTTCTAGTCCTGCCAGTTAGGACGTTTTTCCTAACGTCCAACCTAAATCTCGCTTGCTGCAATTTAAACCCATTGTTTTTTGTCTTATTCTCAGTGGATACGAGAACAATTTATCACCGTCCTCTGTATAACAACCTTTTACATACAGACGCCCCCAGGGTTACACAAACCTGACTTACACAAATCCACATTTAAGGAAAAAGTTCCATAAGCTAGAAATAGGAGTTTGTTTGCTTTTTTGGTTTTTGTGTAATTGTCGGGTTTCCGACTTATGCAAAATTCAAGTTACTCAAGTCATTCCGTAACGGAATGCTTGTGTAAGCTGGGGAGCGTCTGTACTTGAAGACTGTTGTCATGTCCTCCCCCAGTCGTCTCTTCTCTAGATTAAAGAAACCCAATTTTTTCAATCTTCCCTCATAGCTCCTGTTTTCTAGACCTTTAATCATTTTTATTGCTCTTCTCTGGACTTTCTCCAATTTGTCCACATCCTTCCTGAAATGTAGCACCCAGAACTGGACACAATGCTCCAGTTGAGGCCTAATCAGTGCTGAGTAGAGTGGAAGAATTACTTCTTGTGTCTTGCTTACAACACTCCTGCTAATACATCCCAGGATGATGTTTGCTTTTTTGCCACAGTGCTACACTGTTGACCCCTCATTAGTTTGTGATCCACTATCACCTCTAGATCATTTTCCGCAGTACTCCTTCCTAGGCAGTCATTTCCCATTTTGCAAGCGGGCAACTGATTGTTCCTTCCTAAGTGGAGCACTTTGCATTTGTCCTTGTTAAATTTCAGCCTGCTTACTTCAGACCGTTTCTCCAGTTTGTCCAGATCATTTTGAATTCTAATTCTGTCCTCCAAAGTGCTTGCAACCCCTCCCGGTATCATCTGCATACTTTATAAGTGTGCTCTCTCTGCCACTATCCAAATCACTTATGAAGATAGTGACTAGTACCAGACCCAGGACAGATCCCTGCAAGACTCCTCTCACTATACTCATCCAGCTTGACTGTGAACTACTGACAACCACCCTCTGAGTGCAGTTTTCCAGCCATTTGCGCACCCACCTTATCGTGGGTTTGTCTAGGCTGCATTTGCTCATGAGACGCTCAAGTGAAGACATGGTAAAGACTCAGTGCTGGTGCATTAGGAAATTGCATCCCAGTGATGATGTTCTCTCCCTACAGCAGAGGACAGTCTGGTATGTTTTCCCCGCTGCTGGCAGGGCAATCCTCAAACATGGGTGCTCACAGCCAGAATTTGTGTGTGGAAACACAGTCAACATTAGATCTGGTGGACAACTGCATAGATGCGGACCAGTCATTTGAACCTAGTGCAGTTGTTTGGTTTGACCATGCTCATGACTTTTCTTACCTGTGAGGGGTGAAATCCCCCTCCCTCGCACACACAAGACCAGCACAAGGCATATCTACCACTTAAGTCCCATGTAAGCAGTCACTGAGATTAGGCTTATCCAGACAGAGCCATCAAACCTTTGGAGAGTTTTTCAATGTCTGTTTCTGATTTGCAATGGGCAAAGAGACCGTAGGCTAGAAGGATCCATTGTGATTATGAACACCTGCCCTGAGCCAGAGAGCCTCATCCAGGGATTCTGCATCAAGCCAATAACTTCCTTTTGCATTCAAGCAGATCTTTTAGAAGAGGCATCAGGGATGATTTAAAGACTCTTGAGTAATGGAGAACCCACCAATCACCAGGTGAGTTGTTTCAATGGTTAATTCCGGTCACTGTTAAAAGTGGCCACCTTATTGCTAGTTTGAATAATTTGTCCAGCTTCAGTGTCCAACCACTGGATGTTGTGATGCCTTTGTCTGCCAGATGGAAGAGCTATCTGCTACAAGAAACCTCTTCCCATGACGGGACTTGCAGACCGTGATTAGGAAGACACCTGGACACTGACTCCCCAGGGGGAAGAAAGTGGGGAAGTGACGAATGAAGGAGGAACAAAATACAAGAAAAGTTGACATTTCAAAGCCATACAAAAATATTGTTGCTAACTCGTCCCAGTGAAGGGGGTCTGGAAGGATACAGTTGAGAATGGCTCAGAGTCAAATGTAAGTCCAAAAGGAGGATGTGTGGCAGGGTGAGATTTGAAGGGCAGTTGGTTTAGAGCTCCGTGAGAAGGGACAGCGCAAGGAGAAGTAGTAGCCCCCATGTGTGGATGGCTGTGGGGACAAGATTAAGAAGTAGCTGAGATTGGCAGATAGCAGATTTAAAGTAGATGCACTGGAGGTCTGAATGACCAGGTTGTAGAAATCCATGGAGAGTTTGCATACCCTTTGTGAATTGTGTTTCCACATCTTTAAAGTTGCTTGTGACAAGCAAGGTTGATATTTTCATCTGAGCTTACAATGTCTGGGGCAACACAATCACTCCCACAAAAGCTCCAAGAATAGCAATGGCTTTGGCATTACTCTTGTAGGGTAGTCAATAAAATAAACAGCTTGTAGCAAGCCATCCCTTCGGGTGGACTAACCAGTGTAGAAACATTGTTTTAGCACTGTGCTATCTGTGTTTTCTAGTTAGCTTAACTGAAAAATGCTGTTTTAGCTACAGCTTGGTTTGCTTTATTTTCAATGTATCTAGTAGCAAAGAATGGGACACATTTACCAACACTGTTTTCTACTCAAGTTCATTGCTTTAATTGTCTGTAAAGTGCCCTGTGCACTAAATAAATAAATAAACATGGTATATTTTTAGTACACATTCGCTAGCGTATTATCCCTGCTGCATCTTTCACTTTCTTCTGCCTGAGGCTGAGCTCTGCCTGAGATACCAAGGCCAAGACCTACTGGCTTCCACAAGCAAATACACCAGCTTCTCCCAGGCCATTTGCCTGGCTTCGTCCAGAGCAATTATAGCAATCCTATTCTTGCTATGCTTTTGTGGTTTAAGGAAATAAGACTGTATTCCTCCTCTTGTGCTAATTGCTAAGGGACTGAGATACAGGCTTTAGGATTCAGAAGGAAATAGTGCCATGAATGTTTTAATTATAGTGGTTTTTACTCTCCATCGCAGACTGGACCAGCAGGCCAATGTTCTGTTTGAAGTGCTAGAAGCTAATACAACATCTGCAGATTCTGGCAGAATATTCAAATGGGAGATGCAATCACAAGGTGGCTAATGGTAAGACACCGAATGGATATCCACAGCTTTCAGCAAATGTACTAGAGCTTTCCAGTATGGATTAACTCTTTCATCAGGGCCTTTAAATTGCTAGCTGGTTTTATTCTATTGGCACTGTGTAGTCAGTGTCAGATGTGGCGATCCTAGCAGGCTGTGTGGAGAACATAGCTAGAATGTATAATGCAATTAGATTTGACAACCTATCTTCCTGGGAAAATCAATGTAATCTGTAATAAAGTTAGATCAACCAGCTGAAATTGCCACTGAGCTACTGATAAATCAAAATGAATTTCTCTCATGGAGGAATCCTCTCTGTTTCACCCCACACTAACTTGTCAGGTTTAGTTGGAGATCAACACCTTAAGCGGTGAAGCGTGTGCATGGTGCTTTCACTGTTTTAAATTAAGAGCCAAAGGCAGATTAAATGTCCTGGTTCATGCAAACAGCAGAGCCATTTGGCTGAGGAAGCATCCTGCAATACTTGACCAATGTAGCTGCAACCAGCCTGTTGCTCGCCCCAGCAAAGCTTGTCCCTTGTAGCCTAGGCCTGGCGTAGCGACAGCCTTTTTGGAGTCCTCTGGTTCAGAGTGAGGTGTTGGGGCCTGGAATGGGACAGGGTTGCTGGAGTCTGCAGCCATTCACTTTTATTTAGGAAGCAAACCCCTTTTCTCGCTCCTCCCCTGATCCCTT
Organism: Gopherus flavomarginatus; assembly: GCF_025201925.1. Lineage (NCBI taxonomy): Eukaryota > Metazoa > Chordata > Testudines > Testudinidae > Gopherus > Gopherus flavomarginatus. The sequence continues at coordinate 91,562,685 of NC_066625.1, read as the reverse complement.
CCCTCTCTCCTTGTGCTGGCGTGAGGGGTTCCCCAAGGGGTTGTCATTTAGCTTGACAGTGTCACTTTGATTTGGTTTTTACAGGTTTAGGTTCAAATACTTTTTAATTTAAAAGAACTAATGAAAATGAAAAACTTGGTCAGTATCTTTCTCCTCTTGTACTTCAGAGGCTTTTTGGCTTTTTCATTTTCTCTTGAATGTCCAGTCTTTCCAACCCGGACAGACAGAACCCGGTGCTGTTCTATGAACAGACAGACACCTCTGTAGCTCAGTCCTGCTGTTAAGCAGTGAGTAGACAGTTAACTGCTTTTTTCTTTGAGGATATTCCATTTTCTGACTATACATCTCCTACCCTGCTCAACAAGAAATGCAATATGGTAGTGAATTTGCTTTGCTTTATATTTTGCTATATCTTTAAAAACTTTATTAGAAGCCTAAAGAGGACAATTAAATTCCTATCTAGCTGTTTTTCCTGCATAAGAATGCATCAGATTTACATTAGATGCTGATTCATGTCCTACTTGTTAGAGTTAGTTTTATCAGTAGAAGCAATGACTCTTTGAGCATTTCAAGGACTTATGCTCTTCAACTAACGAACTAGGTAAAATGCAGCATTTCAGAAATGTTTGCAGCTGCTCCTGTATTTTCAGTGTTCGTTAGGAACATTACAAGGTACTGAAGAAGACACAGAGACCGTCAAGGTCTGCAACTATAACCAATATTTCACCTTCAGCTGAAAGCAAAGCATGCTTTAAATGCTTTAAAACTGACAATTACCATCACCAGTGGGCAAAGTGAACAATCTCTAAATCCCAATTAAATTATAGGGTTTCTGATCATCTGCCCTGCAAATCACTCTTCAAATTGACACACAAACAAAGAAATGTAACCTGAGTGGGAAAGCCAGGAATGAAACATGACTCGCAGAAGAGGTGGCTGCTCTACCCTAGTCCACAAGGGAATGAGCTCTTTTATTTGAGAATTGCTCTCCCAGTCTAGCTTTCTTCAGCATGGCTGGTTCCCCCCATTAGCCGGGTTGTCAAAAGGCCTTGTGCTCTGAAAGCACGAATGTTGAAGATGGCTCACGTGATAGCAGCACCCTATCGTCACTGGAGTTAAATTCCATTCAGTGTTGAATCAATATATATTGCATGACCCACTCCGAGATTCTCTCATTCCAAAGGGCTGGTGAAGACTGGGCTGAGACTTGGCTGAACGTAAGGGTGGCAGAGGGTAATTATTTTGCCATTGGTGTCCGTCTGGGGATTGCAATGTATTCCAGCTTTTTAGCTTCTTTTCTTCCATGAGCCTGGCTGGTTGTAAGCTGGAAAGAGAACATGCGGATTAACAGTTAGCGCTGCTGGGTGCTCAGCACTGGAAAATCCAGCCCTTATTTAAGCACCTAACTATGGAGTGGAGCCTAACTTCAGATGACCATTTCTTGAAATGCTTGGCTTATGTGTGTTCCAGCTCAGACAGCAGCTAGAGCCGAGCTGACTGCAACAATTGTTCACCTCGTAAGATCTGTCAGTTTATTAAACAGTCTTGGGAGCCTCAATATTTGGAGATCACTCAAAACTGATCAGGAGCCTTTCGGCCTGAACAATCCAATATCTCAACGGGCCTTTGCATGCTAAGAACAGAGGGTAGGAGAAAGGGAATGTTCAAGGCAGACTTAGCTGTAACCGGGCAGGAATGCAGAGTCCATATCACTATCCGTATCCTTTGGCAGCATATGCCAGAGTGGCAGTTCTTGGTTACTCAGAGTTACTTTTAGTGCAAGGTGACTTCTTACAGACCAGGCACTCCCCAGACTTCTCAGAAATCACATGGTTTTGGTTTCGCCAAATCAGATGGGTTAAGCAAGGGTGAAGTGGATGATGTGAGGGGTGTCCTGCACTGTGCCACAAAGTATAATTCCAGTCTCTTGGCTTTGTGTTTTCACCAGCCCAGCTTTGTAAATATATTGTTTGTTTAAGTTTTCCTATCTGTATTTTCTGCAAGATGCACTTGTGGAGGTTGCTGGATCCATGTTTGGTTGGACTGTTCTGTGCGTTTAGCTGCAATGGAAACCAGTGCAATCATATGTGTTCTTTATGGATTGAGTACAAAAGGCAGAGGGCATGGGACTTGTGCACTAGGATTCAATCGGACTGGGAAACATGCAGTCAAGAGAGAAAGCAATGTGACTAATCTCATCACACTGAGCCATGGCATGTCGATCGCAGGAACATGGAATGCATCTCTAACAGAAGAAGCTGTCGAGGTAGGCATTAGAATAGTGGGAGGAAAATTCCAACCATGCTGTCTGGGGCATGAATTCTCAAGGACCATAGTATCTGGTGGGCAGAAAGTGGAGGACAGGCACGAGAGGATTCTCATTCTGGTAGTTAAATGTGTTTGCTTTCACTTTGGCCAAGTTTGGGTTCCACAGTATTACAGCAAACCGGCTGGCCTGCAGAAATGTTCTCCAGATAAAGGGAATTATGTTTAAAGATTGCAGAATTCACAATCACCAGCACTTGTCTGATTCTAGAAGTTTGGCTCATCCAATCAGAAAACAAAAATGAAACATGTGACAACTCTGTCCAATCCAAACAGCTCATATTTTGAATACTGAATACATACAACAATATGAATAAACTACAGCCAAGAATTATTCAGAGAAATTATTTCTACTATTGATTCTCTGTGCCCTTCATTCCTGGCTTCACTTGATTTGTGTGATCAGTTGGTCAGCAGTCCCAGTTCCTCCAAAGCAGGCCATATGGCTGAAGATGCGGTAGAGATGGACAGTGCATAAAACACATTGATGGCACTGCTATTGGATTGTAATGCAATTCCACTGATGTGCCACCCCACCATCAATTGCCATAAAAGTGTTCAGTGGGGTTTCATCTAGAAATAACAGACCAAACTTGTCCATGGGGTGGTTCCCCTCATGTCAGTGCTATTAAACCAGGGATGAATTTGGCTCACTTTAATAGTATCATGGCCCATTGTGAGCTCTTGAGGGAAATGGATTAATGCAGTGACTGGGAAACTAATGCAAGTTGCCATGGTAACTAAATCTAGAAACATCAAAATATGTCAAACTCTGGGAATTCAAAAATACACGTTTTGGTGCCAATGAACATGGATGTGTTTTCGTTCAATGCATGTCATTTCTGCAAATATTTTGGTCACATCTTTATGTCATTTTATGGGTAAATTCCTGAGTAGAAATTTAGCATCTAAGCTCCCTGCAGATGCTCAGCTTGGAAAGATCCCCAGGTCCTGGGACTGGCAATAGCATGTTGTCTCATTACCAGACAGAAGAAAATTATTTTATTTTTTTTCCTTCACTTGCAGATTTTCTTGCTCTTACAGATCAGCAGAGCTAGCTGGGTTATAGCACTTGGCAGAAGAGGTCAGTACCATTATCCTGAGCTCTCAGAAGGGAGAGCAGATGAAGAGACTTGCCAAGGTCAGCCCATGGCAGTGGCAGAGCCAGGAGGAGAATGCAGGCCCTTTGGCTGAGGAGACTGGGTCCTGTCCAGTACCGTGCTGCTTCTCTGCCATTTGTATTGCAGTAGCACAAAGGACCCCTTTCGAGGCTCAGGCCTACCCTGTGTTGCGCTGGTACTGCACAGACCCACACTAAAAAGGAGGAGGTGCTCCCAGTCTAAGTCCTGACAAGAGGCAGCAGGAGGGTGAGATAGACACTAAGGACAGGGGCTGGGGAGGATGAGGAGACGGTAAAGCGAGTGAGCTGTCACGCGTTCAGCAGAGGAGAAATACTGAGCAAATGAGGTCAGGAAACAACCTGCTATTGTGATCCTATCAGGCACTGAGGATCTGATCAGGGGAATGCGAGGGACCTGATGCTCAGCCCAGGGGACGGACTCTGTGTACGGATCACGGAGTAGGAATTCATCCCAAATGGAGCAGTGTGGGGGCCGACGTGCTGCCCCTCTGCACTTTCTATGCAGCTTTTCCTGACCGCTGGAGCCAAATACACTGGATCCAGTTGCCCTCCCCCAGCCCACTCCCCTCCATGCTGACACATTTGGAGCCAGTATAAGAACCTACCCCCCAGTTACGCTGGGCACCCAGAAGCTGTCTGGGGCCCAACCCATGCATGGCAGCTCCAGGTGACGTGTACAGCTCCCTTGGATTCCTCTTTCCCTTCAGTCTGGCTGTGTGATCCTCGGGCTCACGCTGTCCAGCAGACCTGCTGTGTGAAGCAAGGGGGAGCCCTTGGAGTCAGGTTGGCGAGTGCCAGATCTGAACACTCTCTGCACCATCCTAGGGGCCCGTCCTTAGGGAAAGCCCCTGCCCCAAGCAAGGGACAGCCCATGTGTAGCCAGCAAGTTTCTGGACGTTAGAAAAGAAACATTACAAGTCAAACTTGGGAATTGACATGCTTGGGCCCAAATGCCGTGGCAGGAGCAAGTTATTCACGAGTTTAGTTTAGAATGTTTAGTGCAGATGCCGGAAGGATCATTCAAAGGGCAGTGAGCGGGGCTTTATTTTCATTTGGGGAGCTCGGGACATGTAGTTTAATATGCAGTGTGAGCGCAGAATTCAGGCTTACGGCCCCAGGAGACACGCAAGTGCTTCCTGTCTCCTCTTTTACTCTATGGCACATTAATTTTCAATATGAGGCAGCATGTTTGTTTTCAAAAAAATAAATTAATTTGTAAGGCATTTGTGCTATTTTAATTGTCACTTTATCATCCAGGATTTACAATTTAATGCACTACTTCAGTTAATCAAAATTCTGTTCCAGCAATAGATTTAATTAAACCCACTTTCATTCTTTTTTGCTAATTCAATGCAGTAGCTAAAGGCTGCTAATTAGATCATGATTTTCTTTGTTTCATATTCACAACTTACATTACAAAGCAGCTGCAAAAAAGGGCAGAGCCTTGAACAAGCTGTATGTGGGGATGGTTCAGTGGATCTCACCCACATCAAGGTTCTCTTTCGAATGGCTCCGGCTTTCCTGACATTTCGCTGTCAGTGACCTAGGGCCAGATACAGCCTGCAGTGAAGGGGGCTACAGCCAGATGACCCAGGTTATTAGAGGCCTGAAGGGAGAGACTCCTGAGCAAGGACAGTGAAAAGTTGGAGACTGTTTAGTTCAAAGAGGAGGTGAATGAGAAGGAAACAGGGAAGAAGGATACAAAATAATGGACATTACATAGAAGCTACACTGGGCACTTCTGTTAGTGCTTTGTTGTAATACAAGAAAGAACAAAGGGATAGTGAATGACACGGAATGGCAATGACTTAAAACTGGCCAAAAGGTATTTACATAATGTATCATTAGTCGGTGGGACTCACTGCACACGAAGTAATTGAAGCCAAGAGCATAATAGGAGTCACAAAACGGATCCAAAGTTTATAGTGATAATGAGGAAGGTTGCAGGTACGTTAGGGATTATAAACAACAGTTTCTTAGCAGAGATAAAAAGCATCATGTTTCAAGGCACAAATCAGCCGCTGGGGATCAGGAAGGAATTTCATCTGTGAGCAGGTTTTTCCATAAATGCATCTGGTGCTGACCGCTGTCAGAGGCATGGCTAGATGGAGCCTGTTCTGATCTGAGCAGTTCTTCAGTTCTGCTTGGTGTAGCTCAGCCCATCATTTCTGAATAAGGGGATCACCCAGCATGTGTTTAAAGTTACCCGTTCAACTCTAGCTGATAACATTTCTGATATCAGTGAGTGTGTGTGTGCGTGTGAGAGGAGTTTGGGGGGACTGCAACATTCACAGAGGAGCAACTGCAAAGGTCTGCAGAGTTCAATATTTTTCTTTTAAAAAAGCATTGAAAACTCAAGTATCAGAGGGGTAGCCATGTTAGTCTGGATCTGTAAAAGCAGCAAAGAATCCTGTGGCACCTTATAGACTAACAGACGTTTTGGACGTTTTGGAGCATGAGCTTTCATGAGTGAATACCCACTTCGTCAGATGCATGTGGTTTTTTTTGTTGTTTTTTTACAAAAGACATGCATCCGACGAAGTGGGTATTCACCCACGAAAGCTCATGCTCCAAAACGTCTGTTAGTCTATAAGGTGCCACAGGACTCTTTGCTGCTTTTATTGAAAACTCAGTTATCCCATGAAATTATTCTGCTAAATCTGGAGATGACTGAGGTATGAAACAGAGGGATTTTCTTCCTCCTTTCAATGCAGATTTCCACAGAACCTTATCTTTGGATACCTGCTCCCCCAGTACTCCCATAATGCAGGTGGGTTTGACGTTTAATAATGGTTAGAAGTTGGAACAATAATTTCATTCTTTAATTGTAACTCAGCTTACAAAGTGCAGAGCAAAGGCTGAACTGTCAGAATGGAGCAAGTGTCTGATACACAGGCCCCTTTAGAGGTAATTTCCCCGTTGCCTGGTCCCAGTATTACGGGCTGTGGCTCATTGATCCCGGCTGCGTTTGTGTCTCTGCTAAACAGTCACTTGACATATGAAGTGACACACTGTGTGACCGTGCTTGCAGGGCTGGGCTTGTTATCTCCTTGAGCGAGCTCAAGCCTGATGGATCCAGGGCTTTGATTCAGCTCACTGGGAGAGGAGGAGGATATTTTAGCCCATTCTGCTCTCACAGTCCTGACCTCACTGAAGTACCTCTGGATCTGCTCGGTGTAACCGAACTGGAGCCTGCGCTGGGTAGAGGACAGAGTGACCGGGGATCGGTTATTTGCCAGTACAGTGTAGGCAAAGCCTGGCTAGGACAAGGAGCCCAGTGCTGAGCAGCGCAGATAAGAGACCCAGACTTCCTGGTTGCTTGTGTGCTGCTGGCCTGTCTGTGATCCCAGCACCAGATGATGGATGAGCTGGTCTAATCAAGGGTTTGAGTACGGGAGGGAATTTCAGCATACACAATAGATGGGGATATGACCCTGTTTCAGAGGATGGGAAACTGGAGGTAGGTGAAGATCAGGTCATTGAGGCTATGCAGGATTCCTGTGTATTGTCAAGCACAGCATGCAGCAGGTAATAACTTTGTGTCTCTGATTTAGTGTTGCCCCCCAAAGCGCTACTGGCAGACGATTGAAAAGTGGCAAGTGGTCCCTGCTCCTGACTGGGGTTCCGAAGGATCTCTGTTGTTTGCTCTGTTCTGGTGTCTGTCTTTAGTCAAAATGCGTTTGGGGAAAAATCCTCCAATATCTCACAGGATGTCCCGGAATATGACAGTGAGACTGGGGGGGGGGGGTAGGGGGATGAAAGACAGAGAGACACAACTCTGGGTTATCAATTATCCAGTCCTCCCCTAACGCCTAGATTCAACCACTGCCCCAGTTAATATTACAACCCAACACCAAAATTACCAGCATCCTGTGAGATCAGTCGTGATTCAGTGCGCCTGGTTCTTGGGCCTGGTTTGGTCTCCGAGACATCGGTGTAACTGCACTGACCCCAGGGGAGTTATTCTGGCTTGACACCCATGTAATAAATTGCACCCCTGACCTGTACACACCCACCCACCCAGTTACAGTCTGCCTAACAAATTAAGGTTCCTGTGAGTAGGAAGAGCAGCTGAGGCAAGCTCTGTATATTTCAAACCAATGGGATGTCACTTCTAATGGGCCAGTCTTGGTAACAGGAATGACCAGAAAACGTTTGACTCCGGACTCCTGTTCAGTTAATGTGCTGATGCTGCAAACAGAGGATAGGCCTGGAGTTAGGGTGTTCGTAAAGCCCTCAGGAGATGGGGGTTCAAGTCTCTGCCTGCTCCACCACAGATTTCCTGTCTGAGCTTTGCCCAGTCACATAGCCTCAGCTCCCTGTCTGTACAGCTGGGATAATAGCCCCACCCTGCCTGGTGGATCAGTGCATTAAAGTCTGGGTTGTGCCCAGAGACTGGTGACGGGGGCCAGAGATGTATCTAAATAGACAGCAAGATTGTCTGGTCTGCACCTGCTGAAGCCACAGTGGCTTAACTAGGAGCAGGAACCGGCCCCAATTTAGCTCCAGATTGGTTTAAACAGGCCTTTAAAATGGGTAAAATAGAATAATTAAAGGGACAGAACTTGAGATGGCCAGACACTGCTGGATTTTCAAGAGTTCAGCTCCCAAAATAAATGCCCATGAGTGGGTAACATCATAGAATATCAGGGTTGGAAGGGACCTCAGGAGGTCATCTAGTCCAACCTCCTTGAAAAGCTGTCTGTGAATGGCCTTTCACCTGTGTCCAGAATGGTTCACCAGAGTCATTATTATATTAATGTCATTAATCACAATGGGCTTCCTAAAGTGAAGTATGACAAGAGGTGAGTCTTCTCCAGAATTTCCTATGGACAAGCATCCCACCCACCCCCACCAACCCTGATCAATCACATTGGACCTCCGGGTTATGCCAGGGGGAGTTTTTAATGTTATGCAGGTTTTAAATGTAAAATCCCACACGTATCTGATCACGGCTTCCTTGTGCTCAGCTGAGCTGAGGAGTTCTCCTCACTGCAGCCCCTCCCCAGCTAGCTGGAGGGAGAGACCGTCTTGGCCTGTTGGAAACAAACAAAACCAGAGCCCAGCTTTAGTAGGACTTATGGACAAGGCTTTGGAAGAGGACGGGGCAGCCTGGCCGAATGCTCAGAATTTCCTACCAGCTTCTTGCTGGCATGTGTGCGTGTGTGTGTGTGTGTGTGTGCGCGCACACGTGTGCCCTACTGATGCTCCAGAGGATGTGTGCACACTAGGATCTGTGCACTGTCAGTCAGAAATGTTAGTTAGCAATGCTGACAGGTCTGTGCTTGCACCCTGCACATCTCTGTTCTCAGTTGCGAGGGTGTATACGGAGGGGTAGACCTGCCAACCTCCCGCCCCCAGTTCCTTCTTAACTGTCTTCAGCTCGAGATGGAGCATTACAGTGTCTGCTGCTAGTTTTCAAAGTATTTAGTTTTGGTTTATTCCTGTTTGCTATTTTATTTATTTACTTTCAGGTTTGTTCATTTAAGGTGGTGTCCCCCAGGTCTTTCTGGGGGACAACAAGGGCCTTCTGCCCTCAGCCATCATTGTGTGCAGCCTCCCTGCTTGGGTAATGTCCATCACCCCAGGTTTTGTCGCCTGCCAGGCCCACTACAGATCTATCCCCTCAGCGACGTGCATTCCAGCTGCCTCCCCGGCCTCAGAGAGTCCCTCATCCCAGCGAGTGCAAGGTCCGCTCCAGGTTTAAAAGCAGATCTCACAAGCTGGGGAGGATAGCTTGAAGCTCCCCCGAGGGAGCGCTCCTGGAGGCTTGGAGGATCTAACCCTCCCCCTGTACGTCAACCTCAGTCTCTCAGGCTGCACCAGTGACTTCCATAGACAATGGGCATTTGAACAGGAAAAAACACTGTTCCCCGCAAGAGACTCCAACAGCAGGAGAAAGTCAGTCCCCTCTCAGGGCTGGAACCAAGAAGACCTTGTGTCCCAGTGTGGGCACCAAGGAGGTTTCTGCAGTTCCTGGTACTGTGCCAGTAGCCACCAAGAACACTTCTGGCACAATTTAACATAAGAACGGCCAGACTGCGTCAGACCAAAGGTCCATCCAGCCCAGTATCTGTCTACTGACAGTGGCCAATGCCAGGTGCCTCCGAGGGAGTGAACCTAACAGGCAATGATCAAGTGATCTCTCTCCTGACATCCATCTCCACCCTCTGACAGACAGAGGCTAGGGACACCATTCCTTACCCATCCTGGCTAATAGCCATTAATGGACTTAACCTCCATGAATTTATCCAGTTCTCTTTTAAACCCTGTTATTGTCTTAGCCTTCACAACCTCCTCAGGCAAGGAGGCAGTTGCATCCACCAGTCTTCTAGCAAACCACACCATGAGGCACTGCTGCTGATACCAGAAGCAGGTGCCACCAGACACAGAGACGTATCCAGGTACAAGAACTCTAAGCAGGCTTCTTTGAAGGCTCTGGTACTGTTCCCCTCCAGTCACAGCCACCAGGGGCACCGATGAAGACTCTACCCCAATACCACTGCACCCTTTGGAGCTGCACCCATCTCTTGTACTGCATCCAGCACAAGATCTCACTGCCAGTACTGACCCAATCGACAGCCTCTTCTCAGCCTCTGGTACCAATACAACCCCTGGTACTGATGGCTGGAGTTACTTCTTTGGACATGTGAGAGGATACCTCCTCTAATTCGGACATTTCCACCTCCTTTCTGTAAAATCCTCCTCTGCAGAAGATCCCAGAATCCCACGGGCATCCACATCACCCCGGCAGGAAAATGCCTGGGTACCTGTCCCTTATGCACCCACAATGGGTCTTCTGGAACCCTTGGGCTCCTCCTGGTGACCAGTAGTAGAGGGTGCCCTCTTATAAGAGACCATATTATATCAGCAGCCACTGGTATCTGATACTGCAGGGACCTTCCACAGGCAGGAAACCCTGGAGGAGAAAGAGCCAGAGGTGGAAGAGGAGACACCTCCACCATCTGATGCTGATGACTTCAGGTCTGATAAAACGACCTGGCTGAATCCCTCCAGATCCCATGGAGGGAAGTCCAGGAAACTCAACAGAGCTTGATGGACATTCTGCCCCCAGGGCAAGGTTGCCTGACCTATTAAGAGGTTTTTACTGCCATCAACCCATACCAAGTGGCAGTCACCTGCCACCATCCCGCTCACCTACAAGAGGGCCAACAAAAATATTATTTACTGACTAAGGGGCTCCCCTCCCCCTGCAACTCCTTGGAGTGGACACGGGCAGCAAGAAGAATCAACAGGTTCTCACCAAATCGACTCCCGGGGACAAGGAGCTCAAGCTCCCAGACCTGCCAGGCCGAAAGAGCTGCTCATCGGCTGCTCTCCAGTTTAGGGCACGAACCATCAGACCTTGATTGCAAAATAGGATTAAACAAATTATGGAAAGTTCACAATTTTATTGATCACCTGCCACAAGACCAAAGGCAGCAGTTTCAGGCTCTGATTTCAGAAGGCCTCATGATTGCGGAGACTTCTCTTCCAGTCTCCCGCAATGCTGCAGACACAGCCTTGTACTCTGTGGCAAACACCATCACCATGTGTTGAGCCTCCTTTTGAAGGTCCTAAAGCTTTCAATAGCAACACCGGTTCTGTTCAATATCTTCATCAACAATTTAGATGTTGGCATAGAAAGTACGCTTATTAAGTTTGCGGATGATACCAAACTGGGAGGGATTGCAACTGCTTTGGAGGACAGGGTCAAAATTCAAAATGATCTGGACAAATTGGAGAAATGGTCTGAGGTAAACAGGATGAAGTTCAATAAAGATAAATGCAAAGTGCTCCACCTAGGAAGGAACAATCAGTTTCACACATACAGATTGGGAAGAGACTGTCTAGGAAGAAGTATGGCAGAAAGAGATCTAGGGGTCATAGTAGACCACAAGCTTAATATGAGTCAACAGTGTGATACTGTTGCAAAAAAAGCAAACATGATTCTGGGATGCATTAACAGGTGTGTTGTAAACAAGACACGAGAAGTCATTCTTCCGCTTTACTCTGCGCTGGTTAGGCCTCAACTGGAGTATTGTGTCCAGTTCTGGGCACCGCATTTCAAGAAAGATGTGGAGAAATTGGAGAGGGTCCAGAGAAGAGCAACAAGAATGATTAAAGGTCTTGAGAACATGACCTAGGAAGGAAGGCTGAAGGAATTGGGTTTGTTTAGTTTGGAAAAGAGAAGACTGAGAGGGGACATGATAGCAGTTTTCAGGTATCTAAAAGGGTGTCATCAGGAGGAGGGAGAAAACTTGTTCACCTTAGCCTCCAATGATAGAACAAGAAGCAATGGGCTTAAACTGCAGCAAGGGAGATTTAGGTTGGACATTAGGAAAAAGTTCCTAACTGTCAGGGTAGTTAAACACTGGAATAGATTGCCTAGGGAAGTTGTGGAATCTCCATTTCTGGAGATATTTAAGAGTAGGTTAGATAAATGTCTATTAGGGATGGTCTAGACAGTATTTGGTCCTGCCATGAGGGCAGGGGACTGGACTCGATGACCTCTCGAGGTCCCTTCCAGTCCTTGAGTCTATGAGTCTATGAGCTCCCTCCACTCCCTCAAGGGTTCCAGGGTGACGCAGCCATGCCCCAGGATCTAGACACCTGTAAGCGAGATGATGTAGCAATCAGACTGCTGGGCCCTGAACAAACTGAATCAGGAGTGAGCAGTAGCTATCCTAGTAGCACTATCCAGGCCGAGGCAAGTATTCTGTGCCTCTCTGCGAGTTCTTCAGCCCTTTTCTCTCACAGCACATCTCCTGACATGGGATTTGGTTACCATCACTCATCTCAGTTGCTCTTCTCTGCACCTCAGGACCTGGCTCCTCGATAGTTCACAGTGTAGAATTGGGCAGCTCTCCCACGGTTCAGTCTGGATTCCTGGGCAATAGGAAACTGGGCAATAGGAAACCAGCCACTAGGAAAACATATCTGCAGAAGTGGAGGTGCTTCCCTGTCATTCTATGCCCGCCTCTGAATCTCTCTTCATGGATTTAAAACACAAGGGTCAGTACTGAGCCATTACAGCCTTTCACCCTCCAGCCAAAGGATTTTCTGTTTTTGTTCATCCTGCCAGGTTCATTAAGAGTTTGGCTGATCTGTTTCCTCATGTGAAGGATCCCACCCCACTCTGGGCCATAATCTGGTTCTCCATGTTTTAAGGAACCCTCTGTTTGAACCTGTGGGTAGCTGTTCATGCCTCCACCTACCTTTCAAAGCTTTGTTTCTTGTAGCCATAACCTCGGCAAGAAGGAGAGGGGAGGAAGGAGACTTGCCTCTAGATCAGGGGTAGGCAACCTGTGGCACGGGTGCCGAAGGCGGCATGCGAGCTGATTTTCAGTGGCACTCACACTGCCCGGGTCCTGGCCACTGGTCTGGGGGGCTCTGCATTTTAATTTAATTTTAAATGAAGCTTCTTTAACATTTTACTTTATATACAACAATAGTTCAGTTCTATATTATAGACTTATAGAAAGAGACTTCTAAAAATGTTAAAATGTATTACTGGCACACGAAACCTTAAATCAGAGTGAATAACTGAAGACTCAGCACAGCACTTCTGAAAGATTGCTGACCCCTGATCTAAACCCTGGATGTGAGACAGGCTCTTGCCTTCTACCTGAGCAGAACAAGATCTTCCAGGGCTTCCCCAGGCTCTTTATCTCCTTCGCGAAGAGAATCTAGTGGCAGCCAACTGTTACTCAGAGGCAATGAAGGCAGATTTCATTGGCAAATCTAAGCTGAGTCCTGCTGCAAGTTTTGGTTTATTCTTTGCTGGACAGTAGTTTTCATTTGATCACAGTTAAATAAATTATGCTGCCATCTGTGGGATGCCAGATATGTTGCATTTTCAGAGGATTGCTCATGGGTAAATTACTAAACATATCTGACTTTTGATACTAAAAGTATTTATGCCTTATTGTTCGTAGGTTTCAAAAAGCTCTAACGCTGTTGTTAGTCTGATTCTCAGTGTAAGGCATCCGTTACTTAATACTTTTCTTTCTCTAACATTGATGTGCTCCCACTTCTGAATACTTGGAGCACAAGTAACAAATTACAGGTTACTTGATAAATGCCTCCACTGTTTTACATATCAGACATGCAGATTGTGCATCGTTCACCTTAATGCCAGGTCTGCATTACTAGCACTACCCTCTCCAAGACCTTTCGGAAACTTTATCAAGTGCTGTTTGTATTTCCTGGCTCTGGTCCCAAGCTGGTATTAGGGAATGAATCTGTTGTGTGGATTGTATATTGTAGGTAATTGATTTTGAAAATTGTATTCATTGATGTCACTAAAATCAGCCAGAACTGCTGACAGCACCTGTTATTTTCTCACATAAACAAGAAGACAAAGATCTTTCTGCAGTGCCCAGCCAAGGGACTTAGCTGGCTGCTGGGGAGCTCTGTGGAAATCTTATTCCCAGGATATGGCATCAGTGGAGCTGTTCCCACTGCTCAAGCCTAACGAATGAAGCAGCCTCTACAGTCCCATGTACCCCGCTGCACTGGGGAAAGGCCTGGGGAATTCATATGTACATGGTATCCTTTTGCCACACCACAGTCTTCTGCACCCATGGAGGATGGAGCAGGATATGCTCCCTACCAGTGCAAGATCATCAGCTATAGTACGTTTGAAAGTCTATTTTTAGATGTCTCTAGGAACAGGGCATCTGCTACTCACCCTGAAAGGTTCTGGCACAGACCCCAGTGGCAGAGAACTAGACAGCCTGGCTGTCTAGATACTAAACAGTGACACTATGTGTTCCGCTTTGAGCCAGGTGCCAGAGCTCCTTGTTTTACTTTGGGCGGGTTGTACTAGGGCTGTGGCTTAGATTTTCACTGGAACCCATTGGTTGGGGGTGGTTCTGTATTCTTCCTGCCAACACAAGGTCATCACTCATCTGCAGCCCAGCCTCAGCCAGGCCCTGGGAAATTGCAAACACATTGAATCAGGTGGGTCTGATTTCAAGCCACATATCATGTTGGCCATTCTACCCAATAGAGACATGGGAATTTTCCATTTGGATGGGTCCCAAGGTCCATCTAGCCCAGGGTCTGGTCTCTGACTGGCAGCACCAGATGCTCTGGAGGAAGGTGTAAGAACCCCACAAGAGCAGATGGGGATTATCTGCCCCCACATGAGGTCTCAGCCTGGTGTCTGAGAGATAGAGTCTGGCTGAAGCCCTGAAGCAGGAGGTTGAATATCACTTGTTCCCATTAGCTATTAGAACTCTGGATGTTCTTGTTACTCACATGAAGGTTCAGTCCCTTCTTGGTTCTTGCTACGTTCTTGGCCTCCAGGACTTCCTAAGGCAGTGACAGGGCATTGTCCCACTTCTGTCTTTCCTAGCCACAAACCACTGGGATACCTTCTTCTGGTCAAACACCCGATCCAAGTGATTTACATTGTTCTCCCTAGCAGCCTTATAACCTTTGTGCAGCTCTGTATTTACCCCCCAGCTCACTCAGTCATGTAGGGGAAGTGGGGAACAGAAGGTAGCTTCCCCGTGAAAGAGCTCTCCTGGCTCTGACCCTCAAGGGTTGGGTCAAGGTCAAAGTATTTCCTTCCTGTGCCTTTTGTACTTACTGGGCTAATGGGTAAATCAGCCTTGTAGCTCTCTCCAGCCCATCCCCCAGCTATCAGTTAGGCCCAGCTTTACCCTCCAGGTTTGCCAACGGTGATTTAATTGGTGAGCAGAATGCTCGGACAGCTGCCATTGCCCCGCACTCGGTCACACGTGGTGAGTCCCTCCGTCTCATTACAGGCAGTGTGGAAAAGTGTTTCCTTTTGCTGGCTGTGAAGTTCCCACCTTTAATGTCTCTGAGTGTTCCCTTGTGTTTTACGACAGGAGAACGGACATTTCTGATCTCTGTTCTCTAGACCAGTCCCTATTACACATTTTTATTGCATCCCCTCTTAGTGGTCTCCTCTCTAGAGCAACAATCTAATCTCTTCAATCTCTCTTCATGGGAGAGTTTCTCCAGGTCCTTGATCATTTTCATCTTCCTTCTCTGAACCCCTAGTTCTGCTACATCCATGCAGAAGTTCTAGTTTCATGCAGCTGATATTATACCCAGAAGCAGAGGATCCAGAGATGCGATGCCCATGTGCATCTTGCCGATACACCCATCAAACGGGGTCCACAACAGACTGAGGCAGTTTGCTCAGCTTCAGATCCTCCTTTATCACACAGATGTGTGATGAAGTGGGAATGTTCTTGATGTGTTCTTTGAATGCTGAATGGGGAGTATTGACCTGGGAAGGTTGCAGGGGAGTTTTGCTGGAACTGTCTGCATTGGGGAAGGGAGGACACCTGAGCATGTAACCTGAGAACCCAGGAGGGGGGTTGGAGGCCAGGTAACACCTCTGCCCGGAAACTGGACAAGGGACACAAAGGAGCAGGCATCAGGGATTCTGAAGTAGCCTACTGTTCATACTGACTATGTTTTACATTTCAGGTAACTCCTAAAGTAGCCGCTTTCCTCAGGAACTTGTGCAATGAAATGCCAAAGCCACTCCTAGAATACCAGCATATAGAGCTCATCAAATTCCTATCACTGACATAGTTCCTTCTCCTCCAGCTGAATTTCTAAATCCATCCCCAAACCAAACCGCTCCACAGCAAGTGACACCTGATCTGTTGTTCAGATTCAACAATGATACCTGCTCTGACAACTTGCTAACAAGCTCCTATGACAACAGTCAACATTTTGAAGTAAGTGGCTTTGACAGCGCCTTTGCTAAATTAGCAAATGTAAATGCAATGCAAAATGTTATTCTGAATTTATGGCATCTTGTGGCAGAGGCGGACTAAATATATTATCACCATTACAAACTGCAATGTGTATTTGCATGATATTTAGTACTCTGCAATAAACTATATCCCTCATAACGGCCCAAATACAATCTTCAGTTAAACTTCTCCAAGGGGGTCTCTACAGACTCTCATTTGTGGGATGTGCCTTCTGGTGCTACTGGGCTCTATGAATCTGCTCATTAAGCAGTGTCACTGAGAGCATTCGCTCTCAGTACTGAATGCTGAGAGCTGAGGTTATAACTGGTTATGCTGTACCAGCTGCCTCAGTCCCTACCATGGTTTGGTGGGAATGTTAAGATCTCATAGTGCTGTGCATGGAGAACATACGCTGGAGTCAGAGCAAAGGTCCATCTAACCCAGTATCCTGTCTTCAGACAGCAGCTGGTGCCAGATGCGTCACAGGGAATAAACAGAACAGGGCAATTATCAAGTGATCCATCCTCTGTCATTCAGTCCCAGCTTCTGGCAGTCAGAGTTAGGGACATCCAGAGGGTGGGATTGCATCCCTGACCATTCTGGCTAATAGCCATTGATGAACCTGTTCTCCAGGAACTTTGTAATTCCTTTTTTGAACCCTTTTATAGTTTTGGCCTTCACAACATCCCCTGGCAACGAGTTCCACAGATTGGCTGACTGTGCATTTTGTGAAGAAATACTTCCTCTTGTTTGTTTTTAAACCTGATGCCTATTAATTTCTTTGGGTGACTGCTGATTCTTGAGTTATGTGAAGGGGTAAATAACACTTCCTTATTAATTTTCACCACACCAGTCATGATTTTACAGACCTCTATCATATCCCCCCTTAGTCGTCTCTTTTCCAAGCTGAAAAGTCCCAGTCTTTAATTTCCCTCATATGGAAGCTGTTCCATACCACTAGTAATTTTGATTGTCCTTCTCTGCCACTTTTCCAATTCTAATAGATCTTTTTTGAGATGGGGCAACCAGAACTGCACGCAGTGTTCAATATGTGGGAGTCCCATGGATTATATAGAGGCAATATGATATTTTCCTTCTTCTTATCTATCCCTTTCCTAATGGCTCCCAACATTCTGTTCGCTTTTTTGACTGAAACTGCACGGTGAGTGGATGTTTTCAGAGAACTATCCACAATGACTCCAAGATCTCTTTCTTGAGTGGTAACAGCTGATTTAGACAGCAACATTTCTTATGTATAGTTGGGACGATGTTTTCCAGAGTTCATGACTTGGCATTTATCAACATTGAATTTCATCTGCCATTTTGTTGCCCAGTCACCCAGTTTTGTGGTCTACTATGCTAGGCATTCACACCTTACCATGTCCCATTAATGTGTTTAAACCTGAATGGACCATAATTACAGGCAGTCTTTGTGATTTCCTCTCCTGTGGCCTGACTCTAATCAGATCAGCAGTTGCATAGCTGAGTACAGAGCATTATTTGTCAGTGCTAGAAATGGCTAAGCAGCTCGTTGGCCTGCTGTTGGCAGCCATCTTCAATGTAGTCCCATCTGGTGGAAACAATAGCACTGGGATAGCTGTCAGTGAACCTTCCTGCCACATGAGCTTTCCCCACTGCACATCCCAGGAAAGTCTTTAAAGATGTTTTGCTGCTCACTCGGGGCTTGTCTGCACACGAAATCTGACTGGAGTAGCTACCTGTCTGAAGGCTCTTATTCCAGAGTAGTTACTGCACTTTAAATTCCTGCCCACTTTATTCCAGAATAGCTAGACAAGCACTTTATCTTATAGCTTAAGATCTCATATTCTCTACTTTGCATATGGGGAGAAGGTTCTACTGAAGCAGGCTTTCTATTTCAGAATGACTCCCTCATTCTAAAACCTACACCATGTTGTTCATCCCCAATCCAGTTTGTCAGCTTCAAGTGATCAGGGACAGTTTGCCAGCAGGCAGCCTGGAGGGAGGCAAGCTACTCCTCCGGTTACCAAAAATGAGAGCAATTAGCTGAGCAGTCACACAATAAGGCTCCCAGAGTCTAGGCTGCGGAAGGTCAGGCCAAAAGGACGTTTCTTTGCTTGTACACCTCTACCTCGATATAACACTGTCCTCGGGAGCCAAAAAATCTTACCACGTTATAGGTGAAACCACGTTATATCGAACTTGCTTAGATTCACCAGAGCGCGCAGCTCCGCCCTCCGGAGCACAGCTTTACCACGTTATATCTGAATCCGTGTTCTGTCAGGTGGCGTTATATCGAGGTAGAGGTGTAGGTGTGTCTTTTTGGATCCTAGATGTTCTTGATACTTGTGATTAGTTAATATCGTTGATTGGATAAGCTGATGCTCTGGCTAAGTAAGCGGACTTTCTAGATCCTGTTTTATGTTGCTTTGTCGACATTTCTCCATCGTAGACCTTGGGTGATGCAAACTTATTACAGCATCATTATTTTCTCCTCATTGACACCTTCCCTAGTTATGAAAGGTGGGGGGACATCAGGTGGTGTCTATCAATGTATTTTTAGGAACAAAAGTAATTTGCAGTTCTAAAAATGAACACAGGTCTACATTTTTAAAGGAATCTCAACCCAGACTCCAGATTTGTGCCTGCAGCTTTGTGCATGACATTACCGGAGATGGGAAATGGCACACCCCTGCACAGCAGGTAGTGAGCCAGCAGCTAAGTGGCCTGCACATGAAAGTGCCATCGGGCTGCAGAAATAAGCGGGGGCACAATATTGCCCAGGCAAATTTAGAGGCCAGTTTTGAAATTTCCTCCCTCTGGCCCTAATGCAGAAAACCGTTTAGGTTTGTGTTTGTCTGTCTCTATTCAGGAAAATACTTGGCCTTGTGCTTACTCCATAGGGATGGGCTGCTGAATTGAGGCGCATGGGAGTTGTCCTTCCTTTTCCAACTATGCTATGCAGAATTTAGTACTAGAATCAACACACACACACACACACACACACACACACACACACACACACACACACACACAATCAGTTCACAGTGTGACACACCTGTCCCCCATGCTCTTCACTTTTACAGAAGTGGAGAAGTTGTCATTGGGTTATGTCTACGCCGCAAAAGAAAAAGAAAAACGCCCCCACACACACCCAACAGTGAGTCTCCCTTGGCCTGGACTCTGACTCAGGCTCATGCTATGGGGCTGAAAATTGCCGTGTAAACATTCAGGCTTGGATTGGAGCCTGGGCTCCAAGGCCCTGCCTTGTCGTTGGGTCTCAGAGCCTGAGTCCGAACATCTGCACTGCTATTTTTAGCCCCGGAGAGTGAGCCCTGGGCTCTGAGACGTGCAGCTGCAGGTCGTCTTGTGCAGTGTAGACAGACCCACTGGTCCCTTGTTTTATGTCCCTGGTGATGGCCCTTTTGAATTTGTTTCCACTTTACACTCCCATTCCTAAGGGAAGATATCAAATTAGAATTGGTCAGGAAGTGGGGGATGGGTATCCATGGAAAAATTAGCTGGAAAATATTTAAAAATAGTTTTTGTTTAAATTTTCATTTTTACGTCCATCTGTGCCTAAGATTCTGAAGCATCTGTTCCATGGATTGCCCCCAGTGAGGGATTTTTCCCATCTTGGAGATCTAAATATTGTACTCCTGGCTTAATGGATCCCACACTTTCAGCATCTAACATCATTCTCCTTATCCCATCATGGAAAATGTAGAGTTTTCATCAAACAATTAAAACCTGAAAAATACTGGGCTGATACCTTTCAGCTGAACATCAAATGGTCCGATTTCAAAATGCCGCCAAAGTACCTCATGAGAGTTGTAGTTCAGGTGCCTCATGGTTCCATTCTCCTCTATAGACGGGCTCGTGAAAGAATAGAGGAGGTATTTAATGGACTACATCTCCCACAATGCACCATAGTGTAATATGGGAGTCCCTGGCCACACTGCATCATGTTGAGTCGTAATCCAACGGGGGAACTCAACCCATAGAGGAGATTAGGGACATGAGGCCCCAGAACTACAAGTCCGATGAGGTACTGCAGAGCTATTTCCATTTTGTTTATTTTTCAGATGTAATTTTTAAAATTTTAAATGTTCTTTTTTATGAAGAGTCAAAATTTTCTAGAAAGATTATGAAAAATTTCATTTAATCAAAAACCCAATTTTTGTATAGAAAATCAGTTGTGTCAGAAAACTTTTGTCCAACACTCGACCCTTTCTCTTTTTAAAAGAAGTGTTTTAATTTACTGAGATGCAGAAACACACAGATCATGGCTAGATTTCCCTGGCTCTGAAACATTCGTACTGTTCCTGCTAACCACATGTACACACCAAGACCAATTGAATGAATCATGTTTGGCACCAAGCAGGTTTTCAAACTAAGAAAATGAAGAAACTGACACACTGATGACAGGAAATCTGTTCTATTTACTTGTACAGCTAGTAATGCCAATCGCCCTTTTTTCTTTCCAGCATCGTTTTGAAGGCATGCGCTACCATTTACTGGAGTCAATTGTAACAAAAAGATCAAACCCAACATTTGACACATCTTAGACTGCTTGGAAGGATTTTGTTATATGCAGCAAAACACAGCAAGCTTGACATTTGAAACTCACTTGTTTCACGGCAAGGCAAAATCTTATGCCTTCATACAGTATTTTTCCTGCTGTTTCTCAGCACAAGGATGCCTGCTTACTGTAGCTTCATATTGTTATGAACAGACCAGCATGAAAAAAATCTATGCAGTAAGAATAAAATTGGCATGGAGACTGCAGAAATCTGGATTGTCCAGGTGGTTCAGCCTTAGAGGACAACTCTTGTACTCACCCACACGCTGGCTTTGTTACTCCCATATATTCAGAAGCAAGGAATAGATGTACAGCAGGTCTCATCCTGACCACCTAAAACACAGGAAACATAAGACTTAAAAAAGACTGTTTGATGTTTAGGTTTTTTAAATTAATTCATGTATTAAATAAAAATTGCTGAAGTGCTGCAGCATGCATTAATGTAAAACATTTACCCTACAGGGATGAAAGAAATTATACTTTAAACTTTCATGGACTCAGAACGTTCATACAACTCTCCAGATACCTGAAATCTCTAATCCATCACTTGAGTAATTTTCATCTTCCTTTCTTAGATCCTGATTGTGTTGAGCAGACTTAAATTGTTTTTTAATGCAACTGAACTTGATTTTTTTTTTGCATTTCACTGGATTTGTTGGGGAAAGGAGTTCAGGGGGAAGTGAGTTTATTGGTGTCCAAGGTTCTGTTTTGAATGCATGGAAGTCAACGTCCCCTTTAACTCATTCTTCCTATAGCTGCTATCTCATTGCTGCCGTTGCACCAGCAAACACTTATATGATCCAAATGCGAAGGCAATGGTGGAAAGTAATTACAAGTCCTCTATTTTCCACAATGCCGTTCTGTTTGTGTGTCACTGTGTTGCATCCATTGTTTCGATCTTGTTCTATATGGCCTCCGATGAAGCCATTGCTTGTCCCCATTAAATACCTCCTCTATTCTTTCACGTGTCCGATTTTGGGAGCTTGCAGGGACATACCCTCGAGGCTCAGACAGAAGCAATAGAGCTGCACAAATAGAGCAGCAGTTGGATATTTTCAGTGTTGTGGTCTGATTGCTACTGTGGTTCATCTCTTTCTTTTGTGGATGTGATGGAACAGCTACAGCGAAGGCTCACAAAGCGGTACCGCTGCAAATAACCAATGGTCAAGTCATTGGTTTTGGTAATTCCAGGAAGCGGGACACACAGATTTTGAATTAGTGTTGCACAGACGTCGCTGCGGTACAGAGGCTAACACACTATGTGCAGGAGCAGCTGGGGTGGGAGAGTCAGTCCCACAGAGAGTGCAACACACCCCACACAGCCCTGCGCTTGTCTCTTGAGTGCATCCGGTTCAGAATTCTTCTCTGCTGCCAAGGCTCTGGGCAGCTCTGTCCCTGCCCGTGGCCCCTTGCAGCTGGTCACACACCACGCCCTTGTTCTGGCTCCTGAGCTCTGGTGCCCCTGTCCAAGTATGTCCTCTCCTCACCTGTTCACTAGGATACCTCCCACCCCTCCGCTCACTTGCTCCTCAGACCCCTTCTTTCCATTCTCTCTTTTCCCAGCAGTGACCCCCTGTGAGTTATTTAGAGAGACGACCAGCTCTCTGAGCACATGTGTTGTGTCCAACATGCCACCCAGTGCCGCACTCCTACATTCCTCCATCCTCCGCCGGCCCTTTCTCTTTGCTGGCTGGTGTCTGCCGGTCTCCAATCGACGTTATAAACTCCTGGGCAAGCCCATGGCCACATTCTCTCCCAGTGCACCCTGCATGCTTCTGGCCCAAATAGCAAAACCAGTGGGGACACACCCCTGGTACCCAGTATTGACAAACGCCTGGAGCTGGCTACCTGAAAGCCCAAAGCATGTCCCTCCTTCTTCTCCACATTCTTTCCTGCCTTGCCATGTTTCCTTCCTGTCTTCCCTTCCCTCCCCCTTGCACGAGGATACAGTTCATATAAATGATGAAACAACAGGTAAAAGAGACAAAGTCTCACCCCAAACCCTATCTACACAAAGAGAAATTGTGGAACTTCCATGCCACCTGCTTGCCGCTTGTACCCCGATCCTTTCCCCTACCCTGTATCTCTCGCCTGTACTGTGTAGGCTCTTTAAGACACGGACAGTCTCCTGCTACGGGTTTGTACAGCCCCTAGCACAGTGGTGCCCTGGTCTTGGTGGGGCCTCTGGACCCTACCATAATACAAATAACAGCAATGCCTTCCTCTCTATGCTCTTCTAAACTATCGATGCTCTTTCAAATCTTCAAAGGAGCATGAGACTCAGGGGACTCGTCGTAGGTGGTATGGATATCACAGTGAATGATTTATGAGCTATTTTGAAAACAGAGCTGAAGCCCCTAGAGCCAAGCTGTCTTTCCTTTCGAAGCATTATCGCAGAACGGCACGTTCACTCCAACGGTGGAGCATGTGGAATTATTTTTATAGCTGTAGCTAGGGTAGAGGTTGCCAAAACAGTCCTTCAGCTTTAGTCAGATATTTGCTGAGCAGGCTTCCAACTGTCATGGGTTGGAAGGGTGTGTTGTAGCTCTGGGTCACTCCGCACCAACATTGTCAACACTTCCTTGCCGCCCTGCTTGAAATGCCGGCTGCTCCCAGAGCCTGCAGAAATCTTCCCTTCCTGGGGGCGGCTTGGCTGGTATTTATTTGTATGTGATCTCACATTGCTAGCCAAGATGATGAAAAACGATTGCAAAATGCAGTGGGAAGCCAGCTGCCAGGTCCTTTCCTCAGGAATGATCTTTGAGAGAGGTTTCAGGTTTGAATGGAGAGCCAGGGGCCAGGTGCCTAAGAAAGGAGTATGACATTTGGACTGGCATTAAGCATTACAAGACCAGGGGCTATTCCTAGTGGCTGAATGAGACCAGCTCGGAGGCATGGACACAGGGTTACGGGCTTGATTTTTGGAGGTGTTTGGGTGTCCAATTGCATCTTAAGGAGTCTAAATACCTTTACAAATCTGGTCTAATTCCCTAGGGAAGGGCTCCTGCCTTCTTCTCTATTGCCAGGAGATAACAAGCTCAGAACACACTACACGGGCAAGCAAAAGTTTCAGAGACTTACAAGTGGAACAGGGGAAAGCCAAACTAATGATCACTGAAGGCTAATTAATGTCAATTAGTGCTTGGCCACCAGGTGCACTGAGCTACAGCCAAGGAGAGCTCAAGACAGGAGTATTGCATGGTGCTGGTAAGAGCCAGGGTGGGCTGGCTGGACATTAGACCAAGCCACATGCTTTTCTGATTGGTGCCCAGGCTTCCTTTTCCCTTCACCTGGGCTCCTTCCCCATTGGGCCCTGCAGCAATCACCCAAGCAAAGGGGTGGCAAGTCCTGGGTGCAAGCTCCATTTTTCATTCTTTTCAGGCTTATATTTAAGGTGAGTCAAAGAGGCTGGAAACCCCCCTTGAAGCTATTTCAGCTTCCTCTGTCCTGGCTGGCCTGACCAATTACAGCACCTCTTACGTAATATGAAATTAACACTATACAAAGTCAGTGCATTAATTAGATTGATTAAAAACTGGCTAATTGATAGATCTCAAAACTAATTGGATGATGATTCCCCATTTACAATTAGAGTGTATCTAAGTGGGGTCCTGCAGGGAGCTGTTCTTGGTCCAGTGCGATCTAATGTCTTTATCATTGATCTGGAAGGAAACAGAAAATAGCTGCCATTAAAGTTTGCAGATGACACAAAAATTGGTGGTTTGCTCTGTAGAGTTGACTTGAGCTTATTGCTATTTAGCAATCTGGATCTCCCCAGAGCTGGACGCATTGGAACAACGTGCATTTTAATACAATGAAATGCAAGCTTGTCCATCTGGGGACAAAGAACGTAGGTCCCACCCATATACGATAAGGGAATGTACTTTGGAAAGCAGTGATGTAGAATAGGACTTGGGGATCCTCATGAATAACCAAGCAAACATAAGCTCTGAGTGATGCAGTGGCTGAGAGCTAATGCAATTCTTGGCTGTGAAAACAGGGGGGTATCAAGTAGGAGTAGAGAGGTCGCACTAGCTCTGTCTGTGCATCAGTGAGACCATTGCTGGATATTGGGTCTATGTCTGGCGTCCACACTTCTAGCAAAAGGAAATTGACCAATTAGAGAGGGATCAGAAAAGAGCTACGAGAATGATCTGAGGTCTGGAAAACCTGCCTTACGGTGAGACTAGGGTGACCAGACGTCTCTATTTGATCGGGACAGTCCCGATATTGGAGCTTTTCCCTATATAGGCTCCTATTACCCCCCACCTCCTGTCCGATTTTTCACACTTGCTGTCTGGTCACCCTAGGTGAGACACACAGTCTGTTCAGTTTAACATAGAAGTTAAAAGGCAACTTGATCACAGTCTGAGAGTATCTACGTGGGGAACAGAATCTGATACCAGAGGGCTCTTCAGTCTAGCAGACAAAGCTAAAAACAAAATCCGGTGGCTGGAAGCTGAAGCTAGACAAATTCAGACTACAAATTAGGTGCAGATTTTTAACGGGGTGGGTATTAACCACTGGAACAACGATGTCAGAAGGGAATGGATTTGATGTCATCTGAAGTCTTTAAATCAAAATCTCATGCCTGTCTTAAAGATCTGCTCCAGCTCAAGCAAAAAGTATGGGCTTGAAGCAGGATTCCCTGGCGGACCGTCCCCGGGCTGCGTTCAGCAGGGGCTCAGGTCAGAGGATGCTCTCGTCGAGCCTTGGAATCTAGCACTCAGTGAATTGTTTGCAGCACTAGGAGCTGCTCAGTCACTCAGGGTAGTGAGCACATACAAAGTCACCTGGAGCCTGATTCTTCTCTCCCCAGGGCGGGGACGAATCAAGAGGTGCTGAGTAGCTGTGGGTGAACCTCAAAAGGCTGGATGCCGAGAGGCTCCCCTGTGTTCCCTACATTTCTTCATCGCTGCTGGGGAGCTTTTCAGGAGGTGGGTGTTTGCAGCAGGGCCTTTTAAAGGGCCAGGGAATCTCTTTTTCATCTCTCTCATTGAAACCAATAGCCCTGTTCTCCAGTGCTGCAGTGGCATGAGCATTTCTGGTCTTACACTCACTGGCAGTAGTTGGCTGCTCTCCCAGTACCCCCCCCTTCTGGGCGCACTGATCCTCCCGTCGCCCCTGGATCAATGTAAAGCAAGAGTAATTGCACTGAAGTCAGTGGAGTTCTGCTGGGCTGAGAGGAGACCCCAGCCCTGGGTGTGCACACAATAGTCTGGATTGGCCAGTGGCAGGCGGACTGAGAGCAGCCCATGAGAGCTCTCCTCGTGCCAGGGTAAAGCTGGTGGAGGCTGCAGAGCTGTCTCCTGGCCAGCGGCTTCCCCTCTCCCTGGCAGGAAGGCAGGAAGGAGGCATGTCAGAGGTGTGCTAGGCAGGGTGCATGGCGGGAAGGGTCCCTGGGGCTCCTTACCACAGCAGCAGTAAATCTGAGCTCTCACTTGGGCTAGGGTTGCGCAGCTTATGCTCCAGGACCTTGGATGCAGGGGAGAATATGGCCCAGTGTCTTCGTCCAGCCTACCATGCGCTGGAGACCAGAAGGGCATCTATTCAGGACTCTAGCTTTAGCAGCTGCATTTTGTTATTACCAATAAACATAGATAGGAACTCGGTTTTCAGGCCCAAAGTGCCCACCACACTATGGGCATGGCCAGAAATCAATAACAACACTCCTTTACCCTGGGCGTTACGGCCGTGTCCCCCAGGGAGAAGAGCTCTTCAGATTGATCGGTCTGATCTCTGAAATGAAAATCGGGGAGAAAGTGAAACATCTCTCTGTTATTTGCATTGACTGCATTCCTAACTAGGTCATGTCACTTATACAGCAGCCGTGGTCGAAGTCCAGTAACAATCTGAGTGAACAAACTGATGTGACGGGCATGATGGGTGAAATGCTGGTGCCTCGTGCTGGCATAATCATCCTCAAAGACAGAAATACGGATGGACTGGGAAATTCCAATGGAGAGTGCTTGTACTAGAAAGCCACTGGCTTAAAATAAGTAATGACATTAACCTACTAGCAAGACACCACGGACAGTGGGTGTATTACTGCAGGGACAACTCACAGCAGTGGTAACTGCATGACAGTGAGGTGTCTCAAAATGTTGATATCAATACAGATATTATTATTAATATAACTTGAGTCAGGGGAAATATCAGGTAAGGAAGATGCTTCTCTTCCCTGCATTGAAACAAAATATGTGTGTCCTAGAAGCAGGGGAACTGTGAGTGAGATCTGAAATGAACCAGATTAAGAGTAAAATTCAAGTCCCAAAGCAAGGCCAGTGGAGGAGACAGGGGACTCCTCATTAGACCTTATGAAAGAAAGAGTGAGCCCCATCTTCCTTCAGCTTCACACGGAGGAGGTGGTTTCTTTGGGACATCCTCCCTCTGGGGAAGAAGAAAGAAAAGGGGGATGTTTTTCTTGCCCTAAATGAAGCGAGAGAACTTGGTACTCAAGATCCAAGAAGTGGGAGTTATGGTGGCAGGTTTTTCCCAGATTTTTCCACCCTCTTCCTGTTTTATGCCAAACCCTTTCCCAGCCACTTTTTCTGGAGAATAAGCACCTAATACGCACGTGCCTAAATCTAAGCACTTAAGCATATGGGTAAACCTCATTAAAGTCACTGAGATTATGCATGGACTTAAATTCTTTGCTGAACTAGGATGGACCTGAGCACACATCTGTTTGGCTGATTTGGGGTCTAATATAGCCCTGCCTTAGTCCATGTGGGAAATGGTCAATGCTCAGATTCAGACTTAATCCCCCTTTCTGCATGTAACTTTTCCAAGAGTGCACATGGTGTCTCCTGCATTTGATCTTTCAAATTTGTCAGTGAGAGAGAGGAAAACTTGCAATGAAAAGTCTTCTGCATCCCCTGAAATAGCATCGCTCCTCCCTCCCTTTGTGGCAGATGTCTGAACAAAATCCCAGTTATTACAGAAAAGTCACTTGTCAGATACAGAAGCTGCACATAATATCTGAAAACTCACCCCTCAGGCTTTCTTGTCTCAGGTGGTACTAAGAGCCAAATGCCAGTTCATTGTTAGCTCCGAATTTAAACTTTGGAGCCATACATAACTTGTAAGAAGCAGTGACTTTACTCCTGTCTGCTTATGGATAAAGTATCACTACGAGTTTTGGCTCTCACAGTGCTAAGCAGGGATCCGACTGGAATCAGCTGTTTTCAAGAAGAGAAATTGATTTCTAATCATTACTCACCTCAAAGCACAATATTGTAGGGCTTCTTAGCAGATGGATCAGGCCAGCTCAGTATATCTCAAACTCCTCAGCTCCTCTATGGCTCAGAAAACAAAACAGTTTGAGTCTTTTGGTGAGAGAGGGGCATTTCTAATAGAACTAGCTACATTCCACAGTCTGGTGCTTTAAAACGCCCAGCACATTATATGATTCATGGTGTAAGAATGGCCCCATTCTTACACCCATCTTGCCACGTGGAGTGGTCTCGCTTTAGTGCTCACATAAGGAGCAACACAAAGGAAGCCATTTGCAGTGCACAGCAACAAGCGTTCTTGGTCCTATAAAACCTGGTAACTATGCTCCGGAGTGTCATCTGTTAACTCACCATTGACTCCTACAGCCTTCAAACACTCTCATAATGTCATTGATTTCAGCTGAGCTGCTGGTTGAAAAGGGAGGAAGAGGAACCAGTCATGCAGAGCAGATCCATGGGGTCTGGGGCTGCATGAGTTTCTGTAATGCTGCCAGGCCGGAGTTGGGGTGGGAAGGTTCTGGAAGCAGGGAGAGGCCTGAGGAGCATTGAGCATAGCTGTAAAATGTGTTTCCAAAGCCGCCTTCGTTTAAAAATCTCCTTCCTGAGCCCCAGGTGAAGTGCTGCACAGAGGTGACCCTTCCTCAGTAACCAGCTGCTAGTGGAAATGGACAGGCATATTGCCCCCGTCTGGCCTTGGCAACCCAGGTTGTCACCTCATGTCCCCTATTGCCACTGACCTGGAAAGGGAGCCAGAAGTTGCCAAGGTCCGGGAAGAATTCAGGTTCCCTTCAGGACAACAATAAGGTGCCAGGCCAGCCATTGGGACAAGCCAGAGCCTTTAACCCTAGTTAAGTTAACGAGCACATCAGACTGAGGAGGAGTTAAGGCCATGGAAGGGGACAGACTGTGGCATGCCCAGAAGAGAACTGGCTTTGCTTTGTGTTCTGGGGTTCATTCAAACCTGAAACTCTCAGAGTGAAACAAGGGGGTATCGCACCTGGGGATGAAATGGGGACACCTCAGGACCAGTTCAGCCGGCTGTCTGGAACCTCTGCAAAGGTCTGCCGGCTCCAAGCAGCTAGAGCGGGGCCAGAATCCGAATCCACATCGGAACTGCGTGTAAATGCAACAAACTCCACCCTCTGCTGTGCACTGTCTGTGAAATTCTGTTGATAGAGTTGCCAAAGAACTGTCACAGGAGTGAGCTGCTATCCAGTGCAATAGGATTTAGTAGAAAATTCCTTCTTTTCAAATGAAATTGATTTTGTCTCCCCCCATAGTCCTGGTTTCAATAGACCAGCAGTTTGTTTAAAGTGCTTTCCTCACGACAGAAAATCTATGGGAAGGCAGCCTGTGATTGAGTATTCTGAAAGATTTTATCATCAGTTCTCACCCACTGCAAAAAGCAATTTATTTTGTAGTGAGCTATGGGAACTGAGCAGTAATATTTTTTAAAAAATCATTTTTTTGTCACAGAGCCTGTAGTTTTGTCACTAAGTTGTTCTTTGCAGCCTATTTGTATTCCAGACAATACACTGCTGAGGATGAGCCATGGATACAGGCCTGGGTTTTGAAAGGTACAGCTCTACCTCAATATAACGCTGTCCTTTGGAGCCAAAAAATCTCACCGTGTTATAGGTGAAACCGCATTATATTGAACTTACTTTGATCTGCCAGAGTGCGCAGCGCTGCCCCCCCCCAAGCGCTGCTTTACCGCGTTATATCCGAATTTGTGTTCTATCGGGTGGCGTTATATCGAGGTAGCAGTGCATAATTTTCTAATACTGTAACTTTAAACACAGTCAGGTAGTTAATGCAGAGCAGATGCCTCAGGCCAGCCCTGCGATCTCTTACATCCCTGGTTTAGCTTTACTCACATGCTGGAGTCCAGGAACAACAGGCAGGATGCCGGAGCCAGGGCAATGCCAGTGTATTAATGAGGAGGAGGTGCAGGACAGACATTTGCACCCCTCTCAGAGGGTTAGAGATACCGGAGATCGCTTGGCCACATCTTGCAGGCAGGTGGAGCCAGCCAGCCATAATCCTCTCTGCCCATCTCTCCTCTTCAGCTGAGGACATGGGCCAGCCAGTCCAGTTATCTGACTGTCAAGCTCTCAGGATTTGCCTGCAGCTGGTGGAAGATGCTGGCTGTCTGCCTTTCCCGCCTCCCCCTTGTTCCCTCATGGTGTGTTCAAAGTGATCGTGGCCTCTCAAACCCTGTGGGGTTCCTGTCAGCCTGCCCACACCTCTTGCTCCGAGGGCTCCTTGTTAATGCACTGGGTGAACTACTCCGCATGCCTCGCGGTAAACAGCTGTAACGTAGGTCCCCATCCCAGGGGACTTGGCCATTTCTACCTGAACGCCTGGTCCCCCGACAGGGGCCAAATGGGCAGGTTTACCCTGAAGGGAAAAATACAATCAATACTAGAGTCGTTTTCAGGGGCACCTAAAGGCTGAAATTCAAGCAAGTGAAATTCATCTCTGGGTGTTTTTTAAACTTTCTTCATTTGGGGCTGTGATTCCGAATGTGAGGCTGCCACTCTGACCAGCTGCCAGCTTGAATTCTCCCCCAGTGCTTGACTGCACTGCTTTCAAGAGAGAAAGATTTATAAAATATCCTCTGGGAGTGGAGATGTAACCCTTTGCGTCTCGTTAACAGATGGTGCCCAAGCAGTTAGCAGATGGACCTGGTGTGGTTTAATTGCGCTGTTAATATGTCCTTTCTAACTATGAATCACCACATTTACAAGCAAGCATGTTGGCCGGTACAGAAAGAATATAGCTGTGACATTCCATTCCATATTCCTTAGGAAAATATGCTTATGATATGAATATGACACAACTGAGATGCACTTAATGCAAGATGACTCATGGGAGATATCATTGAAAAGGTTCTCATTTACTGAATGTGATTATCCAATTTATATTCCTGTATCATTTGTGTATCTGAAGTTAGGAATATTAACCATGTATCTGTATTTCAAATGTGTTACTTTGGGTATCAACCCCAACCAGCCCTTCAGGTACAACAATGGAAAAGCCAGCCAGGGCTAAGAGAAGAGACAATGGACTGTGAAAGAGTTTAGCCTTCCTGTGGATGCTGGAGACAGCCTACAAGCAATGGCTGCCACAGTCCTGCAGAGATGGGTCCGAGTCACCTGGAGCTGGATATACCTCCTCCCTTTTGGAATGCCAGTGGTTTTCCACTAGAGGACAAAGGGTGCCCGCCTAACGCAAGAGCTATATAAGGCAGGGGAGTGACATCATCATGGTTCTCCTCTGCCTCTCCACCCAAAGAGACACTGAAAAACACCTGGAAGCAAGAACTGAACGGGGTGGGGGGAGAAGGACTGAGCCCAATCTGGAAGGACATCTAGCTTGTGAGTAATAACATCTGAGGTCTCAAGAGGGAAACCAGTGCAGCTGCCTTTCAAGACTTTCTGTAATCTGCCTGCAACAATATCTAGGGTGAGAAATACCGTTTGTTTCCAATTTCTTTAGTGAAACTAGCTTAGTTTGTGTGTTTGGTGTCATTTGCTTAGTAATCTGCTTTGTTCTGTTTGCTACCCCCTTTGCCATTTAAAATCTGCCTTTTGTAGTTAATAAAATTTGTTTTGTTTCTTATTAAACCCAGTTTCTGTCATTTCTAACGGGGGGGGGGGTGTGAGAAGTTGTGCATACCTTCCTCCACATTGAGGAAGGAGGTGAATTTCATAATATACATTTGGGTCTGCACTCCAAGGGAAGGGGACATCTGAGTGCTGGAGCACGTCCCTGAAGCTGAGTCTGCCCAGAGCTGATCTGCAACTGGGGGTTGCCTTGCCTGTGTGTGTGTTAGAGGAGGTTTTAATAGCCTGGCTCAGCAAGACAGGTTAAAGGGGCCCACGCTGGCAGAACAGATAGTTTCAGTGGTATCTCAGCACATCTGGTGGCTTCCTAGGGGGCATAACACATCACAACGGCCAGCGCAGCATGCTGCAGTTAGAGGAAACCCAGATTTTAAAATTGTATCTTCCCGTCCATTAATTCAGTGCAGGAAACCAAAAAAAGATCTCAGCTGCTGTTTATTCAGGCTGGTGCAGCCAGCCTCAGGTTTAGAAGCACTTATAATGTAGGAGATTTATGTCAAGGGATAATAGGTTGTTTCCATGTACTTATGGATCAAATGTCTTACTCCATCTTTGGCCCAAAGACCTGGAATAGTAGTGGTGTCACCAGAAGAGGATTTCAGAAAAACATACTTGATCTCACACTTTTTTAACATTTCAGAAGAATCTATTTTAGGGAGGTAACATTTTCCTGGAGCCTGTTTTCAGTGAGCAGGGTATTAAGAGAGAAATCTGTGCAATCAGTTTTTTTTACGATAATGAACTGCACTTGCTGTACAGTGATATTAGATATTATGGAAGGCTACACATGCAGCAATGCAGCATATATGCTAACAAGGAACTTCATAAGCAAAAAAGATCATAGGATTTTGTAGAATTGGTTAAATGATGAAAAAAGATATTTGTGAATAATTTATTCAAGAAAAATGCCAAAGTTCATCAGATAATTTATCAGCAAACAATTTGACCCACTTTAGTGCTGAATAAACACTCGGGGCTGATTCAGATTCACACTCAGGCCCTTTTACACTGTTCTGCCAATGCACTCCCACTTTAAGGCCCCTTTACGCTGCAGGAGCCTTAGTGTAGATGAGAAGCAGGCCCTCGGTACTCCATTTCAGGGGCACAGAAAACAGATCGCAAGTGTTCAAGGCAACAGTCTCTTCGTCAAGAAGAATGTAACTGATGAGAAGAGAATTCTCCATGTTTCCTACTCTGTCCATTTCCATGGAAGAAGAAAAAGATACATCTTGCTAACAAGCTTTTTAGCTGTGCATAAATCATAGAATCATAGGGCTGGAAGGGACCTCGAGAGGTCGTCTAGTCCAGTCCCCTGCACTCAGGGCAGGACTAAGTATTATCTAGACCATCCCTGACAGGTGTTTGTCCAACCTGCTCTTAAAAATCCCCAAGGATGGAGATTCCACAACCTCCCTAGGCCATTTATTCCAGTGTTTAACCACCCTGACAGTTAGGAAGTTTTTCCTAATGTCCAACCTAAACCGCCCTTGCTGCAATTGAAGCCCATTGCTTCTTGTCCTATTCCCAGAGGTTAAGGGGAATAATTTTTTTCCCTCCTCCTTGTAACAACTGTTTATGTACTTGAAAACTGTTTTCATGTCCCCTCTCAGTCTTCTCTTTTCCAGACTAAACGAACCCAATTTTTTCAATCTTCCCTCATAGCTCATGTTTTCTAGACCTTTAATAATTTTTCAGGTATCAGAGGGGTAGCCGTGTTAGTCTGTTAGATCTGTAAAAGCAGCAAAGAATCCTGTGGCACCTTATAGACTAACAGACATTTTGGAGCATGAGCTTTCGTGGGTGAATACCCACTTCCTCAGATGCATGTAGTAGAAATTTCCAGGGGCAGGTATATATATGCAAGCAAGCTAGAGATCATGAGGTTAGTTCAATCAGGGAGGATGAGGCCCTGTTCTAGCAGTTGAGGTGTGAAAACCAAGAGAGGAGAAACTGGTTTTGTAGTTGGCAAGCCATTCACAGTCTTTGTTTAATCCTGAGCTGATGGTGTCAAATTTGCAGATGAACTGAAGCTCAGCAGTTTCTCTCAGTTTTTTTGCTGCAGGATGGCCACCTTAAGGTCTGCTTTAGTGTGGCCAGGGAGGTTGAAGTGTTCTCCTACAGGTTTTTGTATATTGACATTCCTAATATCTGATTTGTGTCCATTTACCCTGTTCCATAGAGACTGTCCAGTTTGGCCGATGTACATAGCAGAGAGGCATTGCTGGTATATGATGGCATATATTACATTGGTGGACTTGCAGGTGAATGAACTGGTGATGGTGTGGCTGATCTGGTAAGGTCCTGTGATGGTGTCTCAGGTGTAGCTATGTGGGCAGAGTTGGCATCGAGGTTTGTTGCATGGATTGGTTCCTGAGCTAGGCAAACCCAAGAAAGAAACCAACAGGACTCCGCTGGCCATCACATACAGTCCCCAGCTAAAACCCCTCCAATGCATCATCAGGGATCTACAACCCATCCTGGACAATGATCCCACACTTTCACAGGCCTTGGGTGGCAGGCCAGTCCTTGCCCACAGGCAACCTGCCAACCTGAAGCATATTCTCACCAGTAACTGCACACCGCACCATAGTAACTCTAGCTCAGGAACCAATCCATGCAACAAACCTCAATGCCAATTCTGCCCACATATCTACTCCAACGACACCATCACAGGACCTAACCAGATCAGCCACACCATCACCAGGGTCACCTGGCAACGAAGTCACCTGGTAGAGGTTTGGGATCACCTGAGGCTGATCCAGGAGTTACCTGACAAGGGACTGGGAGGTTATAAAGGACAGGGCCTGAGGGAAGCTGCTGCAGAAGCCTTGTGAGGCAGGGGAGCCCGGCCTACCTGAACCCAGATGGTCTCCCAAGGGATGGGTGAGCTGAGGGAAGGGCATTGCGTTTGGGGGCATGGGCTTTTCTCTATGCTCTGCACTTCGTGTATTACAGTGATACTCAGACCTCAGTGGTTCAGGAGCCAAATTAGCAATCAGCATTCCACAAAAGAGACACAGGAGTGTGAACTCATTGTGTCATTTACTATAGTGCTGTAGATTCACATGTAAACAGCAAGACAGCGGAAATAGTTCATTGGTTTTTATTATTCTCACAGCAAAATGACGGCCCAAGTATTATTATTTTAACTACAGTTGGTTAAGAACATAGTAAAAGCCTCTTGATTGGTTAATATCCTGTGCTGCAAAGAGCCGCCGGAGACGCATTAAATAGCCACTCGCGTGCCTCAGACTATCGCGGGTGTGTTACTCTATGTGCAGCGGGGTGTTAGACTCCTGTGCAAAGCATCTGGGTGTTAAGTGATCACCCCGCCCTGGCAGATCCCTGAAGAAGTAACCCCTGGCGGGGGGATTTTGGACAGGTGATGGTTAAGCTGCTGGGGTAACTCGGGGTCAGAGCTGGTCCTGCAGGCTTGTGGCAGGTTGGCTGCGGGGCTCCATTTCTGCGAAAGGGGTGACAGACGAAGGGTCAGTTCCTGGGAAAGGTGCCAGACAGGCCCTGGAGGAGGCTGAGGCCCAGGGAAGCTGAAAGCACCCGGGGGTTCAGTGTGTCTGGATCCCCTTGCAGTGATCTGGGGAGCTGCCAGCAGGGAAGCCTGGCCAGGGGTGATTTGATCGTAGTCTGAAAGTACCTCCCGGAGGACCAGATATTTGAACACAGAGAGTTCTTCAGTCTAGCGGACAAAGGCGCCGTGAGGCCCCGTGGCTGGAAGCTGAGGTTAGATAATTCAGACTGAAACTGCCAAGCAGTGCAAAGTTAGCTTATTTCAGGCTCACCAATGGCAGTAGGCACCAGCTTGGGCTCCAGAGACTTGAGCTACATTGCCAGTACTGCCACAGGTTCCCAGTGTGACCTTGGCAAAGTCATTTAATCTCTGTCCCGCTGCTCCCCCTCTTTACAATGGGGGTAATATAATAATGTGCCTTTTCTCCCGTCCTTTGTCTGTCTGTGTGTTGCATTATGAGCTGTTCAGGAATGAAGAAACCAGGAACAGGTCTCCCAACCAGTAATTGCGTGTAGTGCAAACCAGCTGCACAGCCCAATCGTAAATGTTTGCTGAGAAGCGAGGAATAAATGCAGCCTCTCATGGATGCATTAAAAAGCCAGCCTGAAGCTATCAACAGCACATTTATCGCCTGGGAGAAAACCAGCAAGGTTAGAAATATTCCCGTTGTCTCAGAGAGCTGAAAGTAGTCTTTCTCCCTCTGGCGAGGCCGGCCACATCAGTGTCTTCGAGAAATTAACTGGCTCAGATTGAAATTAGACCCGGGTGGTTGTCAAATGAAGATGTCAAGGCCTTTAGTCCTGCCACCTGGTGCCTAGCGGAGATAATGCTTTAGGAAACGGCAGCCAGGCGATAAGAGGAAATGTGGTGCACCTGCTTCTCTGTTTGGGGTCACAAGAGACAGATGTGACGCTCTGGGCCCTACTCAGCTAATAGAAGGTTGGGTGTTCTATGCCTTCTTATCTCCCCAGAGTCTGCTGTGTGTGTGTCGGGCGGGGGGGTCTTTGCTATTCTACCCCTCCCCCAGCCTGGCATGGGTGTGGAGAGGGGTCTGCTGTGCTTTCCATTTCCCCTTGCCTGCCTCCATCTCCCCAGGAGTCATACCAGGACCTGCCCATGCAGCAGCAGCCTGATGCCGATGTGATTCCTGACAGGTATATTTACACCTCTTCAGGCACACGGTCCTGGCTGCTGGGCACCTGCCCACACAGGCTGAATGGTCTTTGCAGCTGCTCAGTTTCCTGGGGCAGCCCCACACCTCTGGGAAAGATCTGCTTCTCCAGGATACCTGACCCATCATCGGGTTCTCCCCTGCTCCATTCTGTGCATGCTGCAGAGATGCTACGGGAAAGCATTATGAATCCTGTAGCAGTGTAATTACCCTGATGGATTCTCTTTTTGCAAGGCGTGGGGGCTGTTGGAAGTGGGGCACTCCGCTGGCTAAACAGCAGTTGTGTGCAGACAAGTAACTTCCCCAGGACTGTTGTTTATTTGCGAAACAATTTGAGTGCAGTGGGGTGGTGGAGAGGAGCATTTAATCCTTCTGGGCATCCCCAGAGGGGCCTTCATTTGTATAATCTGACCCGCTTGCCTAAGCAGCTAATGGAGATCTTATTTGTTTATAACGATCAGACATTTGCCAGCCTCTTCTGAACTGGAAATCCGCCTGAGCAGTGTAACTGATGGGAACCTTGCCCCGCTGCAGCGCCTTGGATTGCTGCAGCTATTTAGAGGCCTCTCCTCCAGCAGGGCTCATTTCATACGTTAAAATCCAGACTCGGCACTCACTGCACTTCTTCAAACAATCCCTTATTAATCCACAGGTCTGTGGGATTTCTGCTCCCTCTTATGCCAGCTGGAAGGAAGGGGGCAAAATCCATTTCTCCCTGGTACCATGTAATTAATTACTCACCAAGAGCCATGAAACTCTTAATTAATTACCAGTGGGCAAGGATTAAAGTAATAGTGCCCACAAACTCCAAGCTGGTAAATCTCTTCCTGGGCGAGCAAAAGGAACAATTCCTGGTTCGCACTATTTCCAGGGGCTGTTCCTGTGACTCTGAAATGCCTCGCTGCATCTTTAGGCTCCTAAAGACCTTTGAAAATCTGGCCTGGGCTGAGCTGCCTTCAGCTGCCCAATTCCCATGAACCTTAATGGGAACTGAGCAGCCAAGTCTCTTAGTGGGCTTTGAAAATATCACCCCTAAATTCTTATTAAGGCATCGAAATGAGAGCAGCTAGATGTCAATGAGCTGAGTGCTCCCGCTATCATCGATTTCCGTCAAAGCTGAGGGTGATCGGCCTGGCCCTGGCAATGTAAAAGCCTAAATATGGATTTAAATGACTAATTCTATGCACCCGAGTTTTAAAATGTTGGCCCTCATGTTTCCCATAATAACATACTAGTCCCAGAATGATTCGCTATAAAAACAAGTTATTTCTTAGCCCCTTACATTGTTCTCACGTGGCAGCAGCACCCGAAATGTACCGAGTGCTAAAGAGTCCTAGATGAAGAGGTGGTCACTGCCCCCGTGCAGCATCAGGGGCTGTTAGTGTCCACCTGGCATTGCAGTGACTCCCTAGGACCACAGGGGCTGGGCTAGCGGGTCCTAGGCAGAATTAGCACCTCAGGTCTCGTGTTCAGGTGTCTCCCAGAGAGGGACCTTTTCAGTTTTGTTTTTCCACCCTCCCTCTCCTTGGGAGTGTTCTGTGCAGAGCCGACCAAAGCCTGGGCCTTTCCCACTTCCTGGAGGTGGTGCTCAACATGCAGGCAAACAGGCCCCGGTTTTGGCTTCTTCATGGTGTCTCTTCCCAGCACGGAGCCCAGAGCCTGGCTGTAGGGAGTATAAGCGAAGCCCCTAAGATCACAACAGCTGCAGGTTGTTTTTAAGTTTATTTTGATTATTGCTGTTTGGAACAGCCTTAAGAGGCCTCCCATGGGCGAGAGGATCTGCACACACAGGGTGGCTGCATTTCATCGAGGAGACTAGGACAACCCTTAAATCCCTGATTTCTGATTTTATTGTGGATGATTTTGAAGCCCACTGGAAGCTGGTGAGACCATGTTACTCACTAGCACCCAGACTCCCTGTTCTGTAGCAGGGACAGGCCCGGCTTTCCTGAGTGTCCTTTGTCCTGCCCTGCAAGCCTTGTGTTGTGTGTTCCCAACCCTGCCTCCCTACCCGAGCAGCCTGTTACCAGGTCTTGGATCACGAGAATGCAATACCTTGCAGTGTTGGGTCAGGAGCGGCCGAGTGATGGCTTTGAATGCCAGATGTAATGGATTAATCCTTGGCCATGAGTATGAAAGGAAACAGCCCAGCAACTAGGAAGCAAAGTCACTTCCCTAGCGAGAGTTGTCACAGAAATGGCCTTGCTGAAATACAGCATCAGAGGAGACATTCTGACATCTGTGTAATCTTATCTCCTGGCCCAGCGTCTCAGGGACGCCTGCATTTACTGTAATAATTGGCAGAGCGGCCCTTCAGGTAGCATCTGGGATCCTCAGGCGCTAAACCTAACATCCACTTATCAGCAATCACAACAGGCAGCTCCACTGGCCCGTCTGTGCTCAGTCAGCCAGCCACAGACAAGGGAGAGGAGACAAGACCATGTCAGGTAGACCCACCCAGCAGAAGCATAGCTGGGAGGGTAGGCCTGGCTCCAGGCTCTGAGAGCTACAAACATTCAGGCTCTGCTTAACTCCTAGGGATCAAGTGCCGTAGCCTAGGATGCCCCCCGACATCCCCAAGAACATCCAACATCTTGGCCTCCAGAGCTTCCAGCTAGGGGCAGGCAGCGGCATCTGGCTGTGACACTTTCTTTGTGAGAGGCTTGAAGAGCTGGGGATCCAAACGTAACCTGAGGTTCAACGCCATTTTGCCAAAGATGCCCCTATTCTCCTCGTAACCCCCATCAGCTCCTCTGGCGGCTTCCCCTTCAGACAAGCATTGCCTCTGTCTCCTCCAGCATCAGCCAGTTCATCCCCATCCTGGTCTCTGTCCCAGCTCTGCACTGGGCCAGCAAGGAAGCAGCACCACCTGGATGTGATGAAAAGCAGCAGTGGATCTGGGCACCCTTATTACATCCTGATAATGCTGCACCCGGAATGCCTCCCCGCCCCAGCCGAGTGCAAACCTGGCCAGCAACCACCTAACACCAGAAGGGGACCAATCTGCCACTGAGCTGAGGCCTTGTGGATTCACCCGGCTGCTCCTCCCATCTAGGTGAGCGCACCCAGCCCATTGCTCACTCAGGCCTGGGTTAATGACGGAGTTCAGTGACAAAGCCCTCATCACAACTCAAACCTACTGGCAGAGGTGGGGGACCTCAACTGGTGGGGCAACCTGGGGAAAGCTTGGCTGGAGGGCGTCAGTCTCCAAGTCCGGTAGTCATGTACCTTTCACTAAATTCACACTGGGGAAATGATGGAATACATTCATTTCAGGAGCCAAACCTTCAGCAGGTGTGGAGAGGGAGTCAGTGTGCGAACAATGTGCCCGCATGTCCCTGCACTGACCTGCAGATCGGGCAGTTGTGGAGGCAGTCAGGTCATTGTTCACATGCAGTCTCCATATTCTGGGTGCAGATACAGGTGCCCGCATGCCAGCGTGTGTCCAGGCTCTGGCGTCCACTTGTTGCAGATTTGGATCTAGCTGTTGAAGAGCGAGGACAATGTTTGAAAACACTTGTGCAATCGGCTGATTTTGTTGGAAATGAGTTGGTGACAATCTTCATTGCCGCGTTTAACACAGAAAAGAACCTTTCTCCCTTCTCATTTCTCTTTCTTCTAACATAAAGAGAGAGCATTTAAGGAACAGGAGTCAATCAATGCTCTAAAGAATGGAGAAAACCATAGCTCATGCCACATAGAGGGGATTGAACAAATTAAATACCCAGGACTCGGAAATTGCTACTTTCTGGCCCTTTGAGAGCACAAGTCACAATGGCAGGGTGGGGTTTTTACCCTAGTGTGCAGCCTTCAGAGTCTGCTGATGCCAAGGAAATGATAAAGGGAGGAGCTGGCACTGCCCGAGGGACACGAAGGGAAGGAAATGTCATGGGATGAGAACCCTCTGTAACTCGCCTATTGATCCTGCTGTTAATCTCAGACCCTAAACCACTGTTCCTCCATAAACGCCCTGCCTGTAACTAACACAGAGTTTTCATATGTCCTGTAAATGCATTGACCCCATCTGAAGTACAATCACCCGTACAGGCACTTCCTAGCAGAACTGCTGAGCTGTATTACCCTGTGTAGCGGGGTGGAAACGCCCTGCAGAGGGCTGGGGCTGGGGAAGGGAGCAAAACCCTGGCTGGCTGGGGGAAGTGGCTGCAGCTGGGGCCCCGCCCCAAACAGACTAACTGGGCCTTATAAGAAGGCCAGGGCAGCCAAGAGCTTAGCAGGCTCTCTCTGGTCTGAGAGGGAGCAGGGCCTGGCTGCCAGCAGAAAGGGCACTAGGAGTGAGGCAGGGCTGGGGAAATCCAGAGGAGCAGGGGAGCTCCTGGCTGGCAACTCCCCAGGCTGCAGGGCCTGGTTTAAGGCCTAGAAGGGTTCTGGGTGATAGAGGAGGCAGCAGGTCCGAACCCTCTTGCCTGTGATGAGTGGCTGATGCTGCAGTCTGCCCCAGGGCGCAGGGGTTAGCTGGTGACAGGCACAGCCCAGACTGAGACGAGGTGGGGTTAGTGGGTGGGGAGACCCAGAACCCGTGAGCGTGGCGGTACTGCTGGGGGGCAGCAACCCAGAGAAAGGGACGTGGAGGTCCAGCGGTAGCAGATCGCTGGCCGACGGAAGGCACTTCAGAGGGCTGGTGAGCTAATTCTCATGGACAACCAGCAGGAGGCACTGAGGGGTGAGTCCGCACTCTTACACCCTGGTAATACACCAGCTCTACCAGGACACTCCATAACAGCACTTCTTATCCAGATGATGCTAGTGGGATAATTATTAATGTCCATATTTAATACAAAAGAAGAAATGCACCAGCGGAGCAAACTATGGCTCCCAGTGTGAGAACTATGCACGATCCAGCCCTAGTTCCCACCATCTGGAAACACGTGCAGAGAGCCAGCCGGGCAGCACGCCAGCCACACGCTGCGCTAATATAAATAACAGTCTCGGATACAACAGCTTGTCTGTCCGGCTGTGAACAGGCTGCTGCACATCCTGCTGCCCCTCGCTGCAGTCTGCAGTGAGGAGCTCTGCCCTTTGCTTTCACGGGTATATTATGCAAACTGCAGATATTGTCATCACCACATTAATCGCTGCATGCGAGTCAACATCTCCATCCTGCTTTCAGTCTCCCAAACACACACGCCACCCCCAGTGCAGAGCTGAAGTGGTGTTTTTCTAGGTTTGCTTGTGCCATCTGGAGATGGTTTCATGACCCCTGGTAAGATCAGGTGTGCAGGGTCCCCCGGTCACAATGAGGCAGGCGTCCACATTAATGTCAGTGGTGCTCAGCAGACAGAGGCTACCTCTGCCAGCTTCTCAACTGTCCAGAGTGTTTGAAAATTTTGGCATGATGCCGTTTGCCTGGTCTCCCCACGCACCTATCCAGGAACCTGCCACAGGGACCCAGGCATGTGCCATTGGGTAGTCCCTAGTCTGGTAGTGGGCTCCTCAGGGTGCATAGACTGGGCATTTGGGGTCCATCAGTGGCTCCCGCACAGTTCAGGAATCCCAGGTTTTTAAACCCCTTGGTTAGCTCTGGCCCATTGACCGTACCTGGAGTTAGCTCACAGAGCCAAGCAGGCATGGCCACACTGCACTGTCACTGCTGACGCTGACGCTATGTGCAGTGACCAGCAATTCAATTCCCTAGTACAGACACCGCCTCGCTGTTTTATTTAGCGCCTTTGCAAGTGTCACATTTAACACTTCGTCCCAGCTTTAATTATTTGTTGACTT
Source organism: Gopherus flavomarginatus (assembly GCF_025201925.1). Taxonomy (NCBI): domain Eukaryota; kingdom Metazoa; phylum Chordata; order Testudines; family Testudinidae; genus Gopherus; species Gopherus flavomarginatus. The sequence goes on along the minus strand of NC_066625.1, from coordinate 91,520,612 downwards.
GTTCTTTGCCAGTGCAACGCCACATTAGTTCAACGAGAGGACAGAAAATAGCACAGTCACTCTTCTAAAACTAAAGTTTAAAAAAGTATTTAATGCTGCATTTAGTCCGTCTCCTTTCCCCTCAGCTGAGAGCCTGCTAGAGGTGGGACTCAGGGTAAAGGAACCTCATCAGCACCACGCTGAGTTCAGAGAGCATCTGCAGCGACATTATGGCCTCCTCCACACACAGGTGCCAGGCTTGTTCAGCTCTGCAGCCCAATGGGGAAGGCAGGAGCCACTTTACCTTTTGCCTGGAGGCCCATGCAAATATTGTTATGCCCCTGTAATGATAGCTCTGAACAAATGTGACCTGCTCTCGTTCATCCCAGTGGAGCATTAGCCCTGAACCCTAACAAGGGCAGGCATGTGACTGGGTTAAATTGAATGGATATTCCACAGGAAAAGGTTTAGATTAAAGCATGCAAACAATTGCACGAGAATCTATGATAGGGTCCTGGTACTAGAGGCACAGGAGCCTTAGAAATGTTAGTGGATAGATGAGATGGATAGAATGGCTACAGTTGGATGTTCCATGTGAGAGGCATGCTGGGAAAGGCTTCTGTCTAAAGGATACACCCACACGGAAGAGTTCACTGGTACCCAGGCAGGCAGGCATGGAAGAAGTGGCCAGAGATCTGGAGGAAGGACATGCTAAGGTTTTGTTGAGGAAGCTTGCGGTGATTCAGCCAGTTCTGCACTTTAGTTCACTTTAATGTGTCTTTTGTAACAACCATCCAGGTGTTTGGGGAATGCCTGGAGTTTTCCATCATCCTGTTGCTAGGAAGATTAAAATAAAAGATAAAGCCAGTGGAATTATAAAAAAATAGTTTGATTTTTAAACTACCCACTGAATAAATGTATCTGTTAAGTTATTAATACTCATCTGACTATGCTTTTAAAGTCCCATGGATTTTCCGGCAGATGTTCTGAAAATTTTCCACCGATTCTAGGACAAAAATTCCCATGGCTTTCCAGTGGCTGTAGTCATGATATTACCAGAAAGCAGGCGGCTCCAGAGAGTGCCAGTGGAAGAACATTTCCAGAAGATAATGGACTCCTGCTGCTAGATAAATGCCTTGGCTTTCTTTCTGATTTTATGAAAATGAGATGCTGAAGAAAAGCTGAGATGTTTATTTTCTAGGCAAGAGTCACTGATCCTGTAGCAAAGGCCTGTCAGTTAGTTTATTGCTCCCATGGCAAACAGACTGTCTTGTTTGTTTGCTCAATGTGTGGTGCGGTGCAGTGCAGTGACAGTAGCTCATGCTGTGTGAAATTCATGCACTGCAAAGTGCCACAGCAGAGACAAGTCACTTCTGCCATATGGGACACTGTGCGGGCCAGTGGCCAGGACACTGGTAAGGGAGCAGAGATGCCAGGTTCTAGTCCCACTCTTGCAGTTGACTGAGTCTGTAATGTGGGGCATGCTGTGCAAACTTGTCATCCACATTTAGTGGAGGCTTTTGAACGTATCAGCTTTAGCCTCTCTGGGTATGTCCCCGCTGCAGCCTTGCACACTCGCACTAGCCCTGCTCAAGATAGCGTGAGTGTGGACAGGGGTTGGGCAGGCTTGGCATGTCCACACTGTTATTTGGAGCGTGCTAGCAGGAGTCTGTCTGCCTGGCCTCAGCCTCTTGCCTAGCTGCAGTGTGGACATTGCCTCTGCGCCTGAGCTAGGACTGCAGGTCAGGGCCTGTGCTCATGAATAGGCAGTAGCCCAAAGATACAGCCCTTCAAATCTATACAGACAAGCCCTATTTAGTTCACTGGAAGTTTTAGTTGAGTAAGAACAGCAGGATTGGACCCCAAAACTGTGCAGAACTTTTCTTCCCCCACAGAGAACTGCCGCAGGGACACTTTATTTAATTTCTGGGCAAGTTGTATAGAGCCAGGGTCAGCAAAAAAGCATCACCTGGCCCAAAGCCACAGAAACCTGAAATAAGGTCAAAGTAAACAAATCCAGGCCTTCCAGTGTGAATCTCATCGGCAGGAAGTGGGGACTCGTGGCTGCAACTCGAGCTGGGACGGCAGAAGAGCAGGGTCCCTTCTCAGCTCTCCCCGAGGTGCCGTGGGGCCGTCACTGTCCATGCGCCTTGGAGGAGCTTTGCAGGGAGTCGCTCATTCATGCTGAGACAGTGCTTGGTGATCTTCCAACGGGAGGTTCTAGACAAGCGCAATGTGTCATCTGGCAGGCTGCCTTTGAGGCATTAGCATGGCCCATTTAGAATTACCGTGGAGTCTGGAGCCACGGCCTGGGCCAGACACCAGACGAATGGACTTAGTTGGGAATTGGAGCATGGGGTAGCTTGGCCCTACGGAGGGAGGCTGAGAAGAAGATGAGAAATGATTCAGTCATTGATGTTTATTCCGTTCCCTTTCCCTCTGTCTTTGCTAAGGTTCAGGCTTAGCACTAAGAGAGCACTTCACATCTGCTGCCAGGAATACATCAACCCTCTGGAAGTCTTTTTTTCAAATCTATCTGCAAAGACACATGTAATAGATCTTAGAAATCATCTCGCCGCTTTGATGTGAGGCTCTCTCCTTCCCAGTCATCCGATTTACTAAATAGAAATGACACAGAGCTGTGCGTGTGCTCGCTCCCACTCGCTCCCGAATATTAATACGGGCCTATGAAATGCCACAGGAGAAAACAAGGCTCCAGCTGGAAATCAGTAGTAAATATTATTAGGAAGTAATTTAATATCTTCCATATATAGCCCTGTAAATTGGGGGAAATGTATTGGTTCAAACCAAAGGCAGAGATTGTCCATTTCCCTCTCAACTCACATCTTACATTCTAATCGAAATGCTCCGGCAGACCCCTATGGGCTCTGATATGCAAATCGGTTCCTGGGCTCCTGCAAACAGTGTAACTCTTTAATATCGAATCCTGTCTCTGTGGGAGGTTTGACAGCAGCAGCTGAAGGCAGCCTTGCGGTGAACAGACAGGAGGCAGGAAGAGCATAATACCCAACTTTTCCTTGGGAGGCAGCTTTCCCTCTGATCAGCTGGCAACACGCTGCTCCTTGCATTTGTTGTGTAGCCACTTTGCGCTTTTCATCTGCACAACTTCGCATCTCCCTCCCCCGCCCCCCGCTTCCAGCTGCAATGCACCTGCTGCCTCCTCCCCCCTTAATAGTCTGCACCAGGAAGCCAGTGTATGTTCTATTTAAAGAGAATGGAGGGAGATTTCTTAGGTGCCTGCCTCAAACTGAGGCTGCAACGCTAGCTGTCATTATTTAAAAAAAAGGCAGTAGTTGGAAGATGCCATGTAACTCCAACAAGAAAATTACAAATCAGATGCATCCCAGAATTAAGGCTTGACAGTAGGGTGCATGTGTAGATATTTGTGCACAGAACATTCCTGTTTCTCCAATGACAGGAAACGTTTAGCAAATCTGCAATTATGATCTTCAGTGGTGTTACAGTTGTCACATTTAACTGCTGCCTGCCAGCAGGAACCCTCTGGCCTTTAAAGTACAGGATCAGAAAAAATATCAAATCCATTTTGTGCTCAGCGACGCTGAGGCCTTTGTAAAACCTCGGAGGTTTCAGAAATGCCTCAGCAGCATGGTCAGCTGGCAGCTTGCTAGTCTGATCTACGATGTGATGAAAATTCATAAACCACTCGGTTGTATCACTTCTTCCCAGGGACTGTCTGTCGCAGCAAAACCAGCATCCCTATAAGAACTCAGGAAAAATACGTTCAAATGCACCTAGCTATGATGTCTAGAGGAACCTATTTGTCCCTAACATTGTACGTGCATCTCTGAATGCCACCGTCAGTTCTCGGGATGACACCATCACCAGTGACATATTTGCCCTTAATCATGCACTTGTCGTTCAGCGGCAACACCATCATTTCAAACGCTGCTTCATGTTTGTCTCTGGAGGCTCACTGTATGGCACTACTAACACCACCATGGTGTGTTCACAAGTCCATAAACAGTTGTTACAAGGAGGAAGGAAGAGAATTGTTCTCCTTAACCTCTGGGAATAGAACAAGAAGCAATGGGCTTAAATTGCAGCATGGGGGTTCAGGCTGGACATTAGGAAAAACTTCCTAACTGTCAGGGTGGTTAAGCACTGGAATGAATGGCCTAAGGAGGTTGTGGAGTCTCCATCATTGGAGATTTTTAAGAGCAGGTTAGACAAACACCTGTCAGGGATGGTCTAGATCAGGGCAACCTATGGCATGGGTGCCAAAGGCAGCACGGGAGCTGATTTTCAGTCGCACTCACTGCCCGGGGCCTGGTCACTGGTCTGGGGAGCTCTGCATTTTAATTTAATTTTAAATGAAGCTTCTTAAACATTTAAAAAACTTTATTTACTTTACATACAACAATAGTTCAGTTCTATATTATAGACTTATAGAAAGAGACCGTCTAAAAATGTTACAATGTATCACTGGCATGCGAAACCTTGAATTAGAGTGAATAACTGAAGACTCGGCACAGCACTTCTGAAAGGTTGCCGACCCCTGGTCTAGATAATTAGTCCTGCCTTGAGGGCAGGGGACTGGACTAGATGACCTCTCGAGGTCCCTTCCAGTCCTACGATTCTGTATGATCACAAGCACTGACCAACAGCATCCACTCTCTCAATAATTCTCAATAATTTTCACCCCAATCTATGACATTAGTATTTATTTGTCTGCGTTAAGGTCAGGATCACAACTGAGGTCAGGCCCCCAGGTGCTAGGTGCTGGACATACACAGCACAAGAACCGGGCCTGTCCTGAAGGGCTCTCATTGGAACAGCCAAAGGATGTGCCAGAGAGATGAGGGCCCATGCACGGACACCTGGGCATCTGTTGCGGGGCCCAGCTCTGGAGTCTCACCCAGTACCTTAACCACAAGCCCATCCTTCTCCCATAATGCCTGGCAGCGACCACAGCACTGCTAGGACTGGATTGACAATTCTCCTGGTATTTCCATGAGTCCTGTGATTTTGCAGCTTTCAGTTTGGTTTCTCGCAAGCCGTTCTGGGCCAGGCCGAGTTCTCCCTGAGTTGTCACTGCTGCTGCTGTGGATTGCTGACCCCAAGGGAGCTGCTGAGACTGAGCCACTGTTTTCATCCCACAGAGTGAGTCTCAGCTCCCCTGTGCCAGGCTTGGTTCCTGCCATCCTGGGGCTGGGGCAGCAGCAGGCACCTCCCGCCCGCTCCAGCTACCCAGCACCAAGTGGGGTGATAGACACAAAGGGGGCAGGAGAGGTGGTAGAGGGAGCCCAGGAGTGGGGCCCCTGACTCCCCCGGCTGCACTCTCCCCAGCGGGCTAGGCAGGGACAGTCTCAGAGGAGGAGGACCTGGGCAGAGCCTGTATCTCAGGCAGGGAGCAGGGCAGGAGAAGGGACGAGGGCAGTGTCCAGTGGAGGGAGGCAGCTGAGATCAGTGCCTGGGGAAGGGATGGGGAGTGGACCCCACTAACTGGCAGGTGCCCAGGTTGGACAGGTAGGTTTGTGCATTTCAGGGCCAGTGGCCTGAGTCATGGATGATTCCTCCCTTCGGGTTCAGGAGTCGGAAAATGCCAACGGGCGAGAAGCGGGTTTTAGTCTGTTTGGTGGTCTGTGTGGAATGAGTTTGGTGGCCTCAGCCCAATTCCCAGAGGACATGGGTCTACATTGCAGAAAGTGCTTCCACATGTGGCATAGACTGACCTTCTTCACAGCCCCGGAGAGGCTCAGAATTGGGAACAGGCCTGGAGACTGACATCTCCTCTCATCCGCCCAGCGCTGGGCCTGGCAGGCTGGGAAAAGTCTCATTGGCAGGGCCCTGTTGGGATGCTCATGGTGCCACGGTCTGTTCTGTAGGTGGAGGACTTCAGTCCCTAGTGCGTCACACACCATCATGAAATCACAGAATCGTAGGAGTGGAAGGGACCTCGAGAGGTCTCCTCGTCCAGTCCCCTGCACATAAAGGCAACACTTTTCTTCTAAGTATTAAGTGGCGAATCTTGCATCCCAGCACTGCATAAAGAGGAACAAGGAGATTTGCCAACAGTCTTCTCTGCATGTGCTGAGAGTGAGTGAGAGAGATGTTGGCATAAATTACCACATTGTCATCCAGAGCTCTGAAATTCCCAGAGAATATTTAGCAGTTCAAAGGGCTGTTGAAATAATTTTGCAGAGCCTAAGAACAGGTCATGAGCTTGCCATTTAAAGTATGTCAACAAAACCTTGATTTCCTAGCACAGCTGATTTCTTGGCATCAGCGGGTCACATGCAGCCAGTCCTTTTTTACACCAAACACAACGAATTCAGTCCCGAGTGATGCATTAGCCTAATGAACACGCCTTGCTTTCGTTCTTTCCTGCTGGGCCTGAGCTGTAGCACTTCAGCACCAATGTCGCTTTCCCATCTGCTCCGCTCGCACGTTCCTGACTAGAGTCACTGGCAATATCATCACAACTCTGAAACAACAAGGGCTGAGCCCAGTTGGTCAAAGGGAGCTGGGATAATGAAGGTGGCCAGTGCAGTCATCACAGCAATGCATGTGTACAGAAGAGAGGCAGGTCATTCCAATGACACCGGACAAGCCCATAACACACTGAAAAGCCAGTTTGCAGAACCAGTTTTTATTTTAACCAGTAGATGGGGAGGGAACTGCCTTCCAGATAGAGTCACAGAGTCAGGACTGAAGGGAGCACCACATCATCTACTATGTCACAGCTACCACCAGGAGGACAGGTCCATCACTGGCTATTAGCCAAGATGGTCAGGGTTGCACCCCCATGCTCTAGGTGTCCCAAGGCCTCTGACTAACAGATGCTGGGGCTGGATGACAGGGGCTGGATCAACTGATAACTGCCCTGGTATGTTCATTCCCTCTGAAGCACCTGGCACAGGCCACTGTCAGCAGACAGGACACTGGGCGAGATGGACCATTGGCCATTATTATGTTCTTACCACACCCAGCATCCATACACTACTCCCAACCACCAGTCACAACCCACAGCCGACTAGACAGATATGCCACAAGCAGAGACTGAGGAAGGACCGAGGGGCACTGGTGCCCCAGACTCCCGCAGGGGCAGGGAAAGGATTCAGTGAGAGACACCCAGACAACGCTGGGAAGTGACCTGCACCGATGCACTGCAGAGGAAGGCAACCCCCCCACACCAGGTCCGGAGGGAAAATTCCTTCCCGAACTCACGTATGGTGCTCAGTTAGACCCTGAGCATGCAAGCAACAAGCAGGCAAGCCACGCACCTGACAGAGTGCTCGGAGAAAGCAGCCTAGCGATGCCAACTGCAGGAGCTTTCGAATGGCTTGAATTTTCTCTTACAGCCATAACTCATTATTTCAGATTTCTTTGCTGCTGGATTCTCACTTGAAATCAGGGCTGTGCAGGCAGGGAAATGCCGCTTTTGAGTGCCCATTGCTGGCAGTAGCTCATGAAGAGCCAGTGGCTGGCCACACACAGGAGCTGGGGAAGGTTTTTCTGTGGCAGGAGGAAGGCTCTCTGGTGATCTGTGGGCCAGCAGGGTGCACAAGAGGTGCCCTGCACCACCGCTGCTCCTCCAGTGACTTGATTAATGGACCCTTTTCAGTTCCAGGCCCCTGCCAGGATGGGCTGCTATCTGTACATAGGAGTCAGCCAGGTGTGAACCCCACAGCATGCCGCGCCCAGCTGCCCCATGAGGTTCCAGCAAGTGAACAACCAAAGCTGGTGACTGCCACCCACACGTCACTAATGAAAAGGGCCTGTGTGTTAGGCATGAGGCGGCATCACACGGCTGGGATTTGGCTGGAGAGCTAAACCCTCCTTTGGCTGATGCTGCAACACGTTAGTGTCACTGGTGATGATTATGGCACTTATAGAGGTCAATATCCAGGGGAAGGTTCTGCCAGGAGAGCCCCTGGTCGTGTGAGGACAGGGGTGTGCTCTCCCAGGCTGATAGCTCTGTTCTCTTCACCTCCTTCCAGGCACTTGGGGGGTTATAGCCAGGAACAGGGGAAGGGGAGCTGCTTATGCCCAACCCCTGGTGCATTGGCCGGAGGCTGATCAGGACTAGCTTGGTGCTGTTGATTCTGGAGCACTGATCAGGGTATCCTGCTAACCAGTAGAGGGGAAAGATCACTGGATGGCAGCAGTGAGTGATAGAAACTCAGACAGCGTGCTAATGGATTTGGATGGAAGAGTCTCTGAGTTTGAGGCCTAGGCAGGGCTTATTTCCTCCTTATATCCCAAATCGTAGCATTTCTTAGGCAAATACACAGAGCACTTTGCAAACTGGTGTGTGATACAAAGTGGGGGCAGAAAGGGCGCTGTTGAGCTGTCATTTGCTGGCTCTTCTGTTGGTTTGGGCAGCAGATATGGAAAGCGAAGCGAGGAAAAGCAGCTGTTCAAGGCACCCCCTAGGATCTGCTGTAGGTCACTCGGTGCAACCGAGCATCCCATTAGCACATCCCCAGTCGCTGAACTCTGCAGGTCTCAGCCCGGAACCACACAGAGCACACGGGTTTATCACACAGGTTAGACAGCAGAGTTGTATCTGACTGGCAAAGACTTAGGACAGCCAGCTCCGGTTAGGGCATCCTCATGCATATCCCGCAAAGCTGGCAGATCATGCCAGTGGAGAATTTCCTTGTCTAAGTGAATCCCCAATTGGCACAGACCTGTGGCATCAATTCCATATCTCCTCCCATCTCCCTGGCAGAGTGGGCATGGCTGGGGAGAGAAGGGTGTGACCAGGGCATCCCTTTCTCTGCCGTGGGTGGATGGTACAATTTAGAGCTGCCTTCAGACTGCTCTGAGTTGCGCATCAGGACATGATCAGTTTAAAGCAACCTCCGTCACCCACTTCTGCTGCCCCTGCCCCCCACACTGCACCAGGTGCACAAAACATGGACCCCAAACTCTGACCCACTGTTACCCCGTGTTGTTGTATTCAGACTCATCCTCCTGCTGTGCTTGATTGGAGCATTGATTTAAAATTATCATGAATTGTTTCTTCAGTAAAGAAAGCTCCATGATGGATTCAATAGGTATCTAATAGCCTTTCAGTTGTACATGGCATTCAAACAATTGCTTAGCTACTGCTAAGGCCTGGCTTGATTGTTCTCCTGTCCAAATGTTTGTTAACACACAGTGAACAGAGATTGTGTTAAGGGCCATTTACACACACTGAGTATACATTGCATGTATATGCTTCTAAACCAAAACGATCAGTCTCTGTGACTGCACATGTATAAACAACAGGTTATTCCTGACAGGTGCACTGTTCTAGGCACTTAAAACTCCACATCTCTTCAGAGATGTTTTCATTTGTGCAAAACAATGTGTGACGTCTTGCCAAGGGGCGGCGAGTATTTTGAAACCTTATCTGGTTTATGGTGGCATCTCTAGTCCATAGTGACTGTGTTTTCTCATTTCATTGACCACAGATAAATCGCAGCACAGCTAGGGAATTAAAATCTGGCAGAACTTTACTGGGAGGTGTTAGGTAAAGTGCTGTAAGAACATAAGAATGGCCATACTGGGTCAGATCAATGGTCCATCTAGCCCAGTATCCTGTCTTCTGACAGTGGCCAATGCCAGGTGCTTCAGAGAGAATGAACAAAACAGGGAAATTATAGCATCACAGACCTGGAAGGGACTTTGAGAGGTCATCTAGCCCAATCCCCAGCACTCGTAGCAGGACTAAGTAGACCATCCTTGACCGGTGTTTGTCTAACCTGCTCTTAAAAATCTCCAATGATGGAGACTCCACAACCTCCCTAGGCAATTTATTCTAGTGCTTAACCACCCTGACAGTTAGGAAGTTTTTCCTAATGTCCAGCCTAAACCTCCCTTGCTGCAATTTAAGCCCATTGATTCTTGTCCTATCCTCAGAGGTTAAGAAAAACAATTTTTCTACCTCCTCCTTGTAACAACCGTTTATGTACTTGAAAACTGCTCTCATGTCCCCTCTCAGTCTTCTCTTTTCCAGACTAAACAAACCCAATTTTTTCAATCTTCCCTCACAGCTCATGTTTTCTAGATCTTTGATCATTTTTGTTGCTCTTCTCTGGACTTTCTCCAATTTGTCCCCATCCTTCCTGAAATGCGGCACCCAGAACTGACACAATGCTCCAGCTGAGGCCTAATCAGTGCTGCTTATTATTATTATTAACAATAATGACAATACTACTATTTGGAGGAGGAGTGGGAGGTGCTAAGAAAACCACCCCTTATTTCTGAAATAGCCCCATCTAGGTTGCATTTTGCTACAGAAGCCTTACTAAAGTCAAGATATACCACATCTACCATTTCCCTCCTATCCACAAGGCTTTTTACCCTGTCAAGGGAAGCTATCAGGTTGGTTTGACATGATTTGTTTTTGACAAATCCGTGCTGTTACTTATCATCTTATTATCTTCTAGATGCTTGCAAACTGATTGCTTAATTATTTGCTTCATTATCTTTCTGGGTACAGAAGTTAAGCTGACTGGTGTGTAATTCCCCAGGTTGTCCTTATTTCTCTTTTTATAGATGGGCACTAGATTTGTCCTTTTCCAGTCTTCTGGAATCTCTCTCATCCTCCGTGAATTCTCAAAGATAATCACTAATGGCTCAGATATCTTCTCAGTCAGCTCCTTGAGTATTCTAGGATGTATTTCACCAGGCCCTGGGGACTTGAAGACATTTAATTTGTCCAAGTAATTTTTAACGTGTTCTTTCCCTTTTTTAGCCTCTTCTGATCCTACCTCATTTTCACTCGTATTCACTATGTTAGACGTCCAATCGCCACCAACCTTCTTGGTGAAAACTGAAATAAAGAAGTCATTAAGCACCTCTGCCATTTCCACATTTTCTGTTATTATTCCCCTTCCTCCCCCGCTGAGTAATGGGCCTACCCTGTCCTGGGTCTTCCTCTTGCTTCTAATGTATTTGTAGAATATTTTCTTGTTACTCTTTGTCCCTAGCTAGTTTGATCTCGTTTTGTGCCTTGGCCTTTCTAATTTTGTCCCTACGTACTTGTGTTATTCGTTTATATTCATCCTTTGTAATTTGACCTAGTTTCCACTTTCTGTAGGACTCTTTTTTTCTTTTGAGTTTTAGATCATTGACGATCTCCTGGTTAAGCCAGGGTGGTCTCTTGCCATAGTTCCTGTCTTTCCTGTGCCGTGGGATAGTTTGCTCTTGTGCCCTTAATAATGTCTCTGAAAAACTACCAACCGTCTTCTATTGTTTTTCTCCTTAGACTTGCTTCCCATGGGATCTTACCTACCAACTCCCTGAGTTTGCTAAAGTCGCCTTCTTGAAATCCACTGTCTTTATTTTGCTGTTCTCCCTCCTTAGAATCATGAACGCTACCATTTCATGATCACTTTCTCCCAAGCTGCCTTCCGCCTTCAAATTCGCAACCAGTTCCTCCCTGTCAAACTCAAATCTAGAACAGCCTTCCCCCAGTAGCTTTCTCCACCTTCTGAAATAAAAAATTGTCCCCAATATATTCCACGAACTTATTGGATAATCTGTGCCCTGCTGTGTTATTTTCCCAACAGATGTCTGAGTAGTTGAAGTCCCCCATCACCACCAAGTCCGGTGCTTTGGATGATTTTGTTAGTTATGTAAAAAAAGCCTAATCCATCTCTTCTTCCTCGTTAGGTGGTCTGTAGTGGACTCCTACCATGACATCACCCTTGTTTTTTACCCCTTTTATCCTTACCCAGAAACTTTCAACAAGTCTGTCTCCTATTTCCATCTCAACCTCAGTCCAAGTGTGCACATTTTTAATATGTAAGGCAACAGCCTCTCCCTTTTTCCCCTGCCTGTTTTTCCTGAGCAAGCTGTACCCTTCTACCTGTCCCCTCTGAACCTAGTTTAAAGCCCTCCTCACTAGGTTAGCCAGTCTGTATCCAAATATGCTCTTCCCCTTCCTCGATAGGTGGACCCGATCTCTGTTAGCATCCTTCTTCGGGAACAGCATCCTGTAGTCAAGGAAGCTGAAACCCTCCTGGCGACACCAGCCTCGCAGCCAGGCATTCACCCCTAGGATGCATCTGTCTCTGCCTGGGCCCCTACCCTTGACCAGAAGGATGGAAGGGAGAGAACATCACCTGCACTCCCAACTCCCTCACACATACTCCCAGAGCCCTATAGTCACTTCTGATCTGCTGAGGGTCATACCTTGCAGTATCATTACTATCCACATGGATGAGTAGCATGGGGTAGTAGTCAGAAAGCTGGATGATCCTCAAGAATCCCTCCATAATGTCTCAGATACGGGCCCCTGGCAAGCAGGGGATGCTATGTCAGGGCAATAGGTGGGTGCCTCTGTCCCCCTCAGAAGAGAGTCAGCAACCAGCACTACCCTACATTTCCTCCTGGGAGTGGTGGCTGTGATCCTCCCAGCCTCGGGGGTACATGGCTTCTCCTCCTCCACGTTTTGGGGGGTGATTCCTCATCACTCATTGCCAGGGCAGCATATCGGTTTTCCATCACCGTGGTGGGTGGGTTGGGAGTAGGAGTGGAGCCTGGCCTGCTGCCAGAAGTCACCAGCAGCCAGTGTCCTCTCTGTGACAGAGCCACATCCTCCTCCCCCAGGGGCGTGACAGGAGTCCTCTGTAGCTGGATAGCATCTTCAGACTTGGATGCTCCATGTGAATACTCTTAAGGAACTCCTCAGCCCAGCCACCTCCTCCTGTAGCTCACCCACCTGCTTCCTGAGAGATTCCACCAGCAGGCACCTCTCACACTGGCTGGTCCCCCCCAGCCTGGCTTTCGGAGAGTGGGAATTGCAGGCCACAATCTCTGCAACTCCACACCAGGATCTGGGTAGAGGCATCCATGGTCAGGTTCTCTGTCTGGATGCAGGCACAGGTGGAGGAGACAGGAGCAGCATTGGCACTGGTGATGCGGCCTTTCCTAACCATAACGATTATATTATGTCTCCCTCCCACAAACTCCCCTGTTTCTGGTCCCCTGTTCACTAGCTCCCCTTGGTCACTTAGCCTCTGGCTTTTAAGGCCTTCTCTCCTAGGTCAGCCATACCCCCTCGTTAATCACACAGGGGTAGAGTGATCACAAGGCACTTCTTGTTGGGTCCTGTCTGCAGATAGTTTGTACACTTGTTATGGCAGGGCTCATGTCGTTCGTCTGCTCTGAGATGCACCTAGCACCTCCTAGTACCTGTAAAGTAATACGCAATAGTAAAAATGGAATGCAGACAATTTTCAGTGTTTGTCAATGGACTTGGGTACAAAGCAGATAAGGTGCCCCAGTCTCTTAATAAAGTCATTTGTTTTTGCCACTAACCAGCCTGAATGTTTCTGAATACATCCGTCGGTGTCAGTGTTCGTTAGAGTGTTGATTTTCAGGCGCTGTGCGCGTTACACATTGTGATGCAGTAGGGACTGTCTGTGTGGGGAGTGGGAGAGCAGGGGAGGACTTTAGGAGATGGACGATGCCAGAGCCTGTAACCTGAGCTAGGTAAGGGAGGGGAAAGGTCAACACCTTTGCCCGGGAAGGGGACAAAGGAAGGGAGTGGCAGGAGGGAAGCAGTTTGAGTTTGGGCTTGGGGCTGTGTGGGCGGAATTCAGGGTATCCTAGCTAGGATCTAAGCACCCTGAAAGCCCAGAAGGACTCGGTGGAGGGGTCCTGACTGTGCCTGCAAGCTCTGCTGTAACCTGTGTTCCTGTTGTCCAATAAACCTTCTGTTTTACTGGCTGGCTAAGAGTCACTGTGGGTCCCAGGAAGAGGGGTGCAGGACCGGACTCCCCCACACTCCGTGACAACTGGTGGCAGCGGCGGGATATACTGCACCCCGTGGACGGCACTTCCTGCAGTAAGTGACTGGGGAGCAGTAAAACGAAGGGGTGGTTAACCCCTGGGAGTGTGTGCCCAGTGAGAAGGACTTTGCAGTAACAGGGTCCCCCGGGGGATTGCAGCGAGCGGTCCCAGGGGCGGAGGAGTCTGCAGCTCGACCCTGGCAGAGAGGTGGTGACCTCACGAAGGGCTGGTGCACTAGGGGTCCCCCTGGAAACTGTGGGGAGCGGCGAGCACCCCGGCCTGTGAGTGGCCAGCAGGAAGATGTATGCCAAGCGGCTCAAGTGTGACCTGCTGGAGCTGTGCAAGCAGAGGGGGCTGCACCCAGGGAGACGCACCAAGGACCAGCTGATTGCCCAGCTGGAGCAGGGAGACCGCATGAATGAACGGAGCCCTGTCTCTGAGGGAAGCAGCCGAGCAGATGCAGCGCAGGCACCAGTGTCTGTCCCCGCTGGGAGTGGTCAGCCGGCGGACGAGGGCTTCCCGAGACCCCCCCTTCCTAGGCGTAGAGGAAGGGCGGGGAGGAGCCCAGTGTATACCGAGGGCACCGTGACACCCCCGGCCAGCAGGGGAGCCTCACGGCGAAGCTCACCCCCCAGCAGGGGATCCTCCCGGCAACGCTCGGCATCCGTGGAGCGGATGCGGCTGGAATATGAAAGGGAGCTGAGACGGGAGGAGCTCGAGTTAAAGAGGCGAGAGCTGGAGGAGAAGGTGAAACAGCGTGAACATGAGGAGAACCAGCGTAAACATGAGCGGGAGGAGAAGGAGAAACAGCGTAAACATGAGCTGGACCTGGCCCGGCTGAGGAGCAGTGAGGCTCCGGCTGCGGTGAGTGAGGGGGGACCCAAGCCTACAAAGAGCTTTGATAAGCACTTGCTGCCCCGGCGTAAGGAGGGGGAGGACATAGATACCTTCCTGACGGCCTTTGAGAATGCCTGCGAGCTGCACAGGGTTGACCCTGCAGACAGGATCGCAGTTCTCACCCCCTTACTGGACTCCACAGCCGTGGAGGTGTACAGCCGACTGAAAGGGGTGGAGGCAGGGGACTACGAACTGTTCAAACAGGCCCTGCTCCGCGAGTTTGGGCTGACTCCTGAGATGTACCGGAAAAAGTTCCGGAGCCAGCGTAAAACCCGTGAGGTTACATACCTACAACTGGTCAACCGGGCGCAGGGGTATGCTCGCAAGTGGACAGCTGGGGCCCAAACTAAAGAGGACCTGCTTGACCTATTCATACTGGAGCACCTGTACGAGCAGTGCCCGTCCGACCTGAGGCTGTGGTTGATGGACCAGAAGCCGGAGAACCCGCAGCACGCAGGCCAGCTGGCCGACCAATTTGTGGACAGTCGGGCAGGGGATGGCAGGGAGGAGTCTCGAAGGAGCAAGCCTGCCTCAACGCAGAGAGAGAGAGTCATCATGGGACCTCCCAGCAGGGTCCTATGGAGAACCCCCCCAAAAGGGGAACATCCAGCGGCAGGTCCCTCCGACCCACTCAAGGGGACCCACGAGATATGGGCTGCTATCGCTGTGGCCAACGAGGTCACATACGGGCCCAGTGCCCCAAGCTCAGGGACAGACCAAGCAGACCCAACCCGCAGAGGGTGGACTGGGTAAAAACCCAATCGGAGGAGGGGCTACATTCCCAGGAAAGGGGGGTTGGCAACATACCACCTGTGGATGCTCCCGGTTCCGGGTTTTTGGTTTACCGGGTGGGCGCGGGGCTGCCCCTCCGGAAAGAGTGCATTGTTTCCCTGGAAGTGGATGGGAGGAAGGTCACTGGGTACTGGGACACGGGCGCAGAGGTGACGCTGGCCCGGCCCGAGGTGGTGGCCTCAGATCGGATGGTGCCAGACACCTACCTGACCCTGATGGGCGTGGGCGGGACCCCATTCAAGGTACCCGTGGCAAGGGTACACCTGAAATGGGGGGCCAAGGAGGGCCCCAAGGATGTGGGGGTACACCAATATTTGCCCACTGACGTGTTAATGGGAGGGGACCTTGAGGACTGGCCTAGTAACACCCAGAGTGCCCTGGTCGTGACTCGTAGTCAGAGTCGGCAAATGGCACTGCACCCCGACAACGGGGAAGGTACTCGACCTGAGGTGCAGGACCCTAACTCAGGGAGCGGGGAACGCCCAGGGGCACGGTGCAGAGAGGCTGCGGCCTCAGACCCAGCCAGCAAGAGAGAGCCGGTCCCCATTCCTGTCCTAGCTGCTGAGTTCCAGGCCGAGTTGCAGAAAGATCCCTCCTTGCGGAAGCACAGGGACCGGGCTGACCTCAGTGCGGTACAGACCATGAGGAGAGGTTGCAAGGAGAGGTTCCTGTGGGAGAAGGGGTTCCTGTACCGAGAATGGTCTCCCCCAGGGGAAGTAGAGTCATGGGGGATCAGGAGGCAGCTGGTGGTTCCCCAGAAGTTCCGTCACAAGCTGTTGTACCTGGCCCATGACATCCCTCTCGCAGGGCACCAGGGAATCCGGCGCACCAGGCAGAGGCTGCTACAGAACTTTTACTGGCCTGGGGTCTTTACCCATGTCCGACAGTACTGCCAATCCTGTGACCCCTGCCAGAGGGTGGGGAAGGCCCGGGACAAGGGGAAAGCGGCTTTGAGGCCTTTACCCATCATAGAAGAACCTTTCCAGAAGGTGGCCATGGACATAGTGGGACCTCTCAGCAAGACGACCCGGTCAGGGAAGAAATACGTCCTGGTGGTGGTGGATTTTGCCACTCGCTACCCCGAGGCGGTGGCCTTGTCCTCTATCGAAGCAGACACAGTGGCAGATGCGCTGCTGACAATTTTCAGCCGGGTGGGGTTCCCCAAGGAGGTCTTAACGGACCAGGGGTCCAACTTCATGTCGGCCCTGCTCCGGTCCTTATGGCAGAAATGTGGGGTCCAGCACAACTGGGCCTCAGCGTATCACCCCCAGTCCAACGGGCTAGTAGAAAGGTTCAACGGGACGCTGAAGATGATGCTAAAAACATTTATGAACCAGCATCCGCAAGATTGGGACAAGTACTTACCTCACCTGCTGTTTGCGTACAGGGAGGTACCCCAGGAATCTACCGGGTTTTCACCTTTCGAACTGTTGTATGGAAGGCGGGTGAGGGGGCCCCTAGACCTGATGAGGGACGAATGGGAGGGGAAGGCCGCTCCCGAGGGAGAGTCAGTGGTGGAGTATGTCCTGACCTTCCGGGAAAGACTGGCCGAGCTCATGGGCCTGGCCAGGGAGAATCTGGCCCGAGCCCAGAGGAGGCAGAAGGTCTGGTATGACCGCACAGCACGAGCCCGTACCTTCGCCACCGGGGATCAGGTGATGGTTCTTATCCCCGTGAGGAGAAACAAACTCCAGGCCGCCTGGGAAGGGCCCTTCAAGGTTATCAAGCAACTGAATGAGGTAAACTATGTGGTGGAGCTGTCAAACCGGGCACATCACCGTCAGGTGTACCATGTGAACATGATGAAACCATACTATGACAGGGGGAATGTGGTGTTGGCCGTGTGTGGACATTGGGAGGGGCAGGGAGATGACCCCTTAGTGGATCTATTCCCTGGGACAAAAGCTGGTTCCCCCCTGGAGACGATTCCCCTCTCTGAGCAACTGACCCCGGGCCAGCACGCTGAGATCAGAGGGGTGCTGCATCTGTACCGACAGCTGTTTTCCAACCAGCCTGGACGCACTAATTTGACTGTCCACCGGGTGGAGACTGGGTCACATCCCCCTATAAGATGCTCCCCTTTTCGGGTCACTGGTAAAACTGCCCAGGATCTTGAAAGAGAGGTCAGGGACATGCTGGCTTTGGGGGTGATCCAGCCGTCTTCCAGCCCTTGGGCCTCGCCAGTGGTGCTAGTCCCCAAGAAGGATGGGTCAATCCGGTTCTGTGTGGACTATCGAAAGCTCAATGCCATCACCGTATCTGATGCCTACCCTATGCCCAGGCCTGACGAGCTCCTAGACAAGCTAGGAGGTGCTCGGTACCTCACCACTATGGATCTTACCAAAGGCTACTGGCAAGTGCCGCTGGACGCAGATGCCAGGCTGAAATCGGCCTTTATCACCCCTCTGGGGCTCTATGAGTTTTTGACCCTGCCCTTCGGCCTCAAGGGAGCGCCGGCCACCTTCCAGCGCCTGGTGGATCAGCTACTGAGGGGGATGGAGAGTTTTGCCGTGGCGTATATTGACGACATCTGCGTCTTCAGCCAGACCTGGGAGGACCACATGTCCCAGGTTAAACAAGTCCTAGACCGACTCCGAAAGGCTGGGTTAACAGTAAAGGCTGAGAAGTGCAAGGTGGGGATGGCTGAAGTATCTTACCTGGGCCATCGGGTGGGGAGCGGCTGCCTGAAGCCGGAACCAGCCAAGGTGGAGGTGATCAGAGACTGGCCTGCTCCCCAAACCAAAAAGCAGGTCCAGGCCTTTATTGGGATGGCGGGGTACTATCGAAGGTTCGTGCCCCACTTTAGTGCCATAGCCGGCCCCATCACTGAACTATGCAAAAAGGGGAAGCCAGACAAGGTGATCTGGACTGAGCAGTGCCAGGAGGCTTTCCGGGCGCTGAAGGAGGCTCTGGTTAGTGGCCCAGTTCTAGCAAACCCAAATTTTGACAAACCCTTTATGGTGTTCACTGATGCCTCAGACACGGGACTGGGGGCAGTGTTAATGCAGGAGGATGAAAAGGGGGAGAGACACCCCATCGTGTACCTGAGTAAGAAGCTGCTACCCCGGGAACAAAGCTACGCGGCCATCGAGAAGGAATGCCTGGCCATGGTGTGGGCCCTTAAGAAGCTAGAGCCATATCTCTTTGGGCGACACTTCACCGTGTACACCGACCACTCTCCCCTGACCTGGCTGCACCAGATGAAAGGAGCCAACGCCAAGCTCCTGAGGTGGAGCCTGCTCCTCCAGGACTATGACATGGACGTGGTCCATGTGAAGGGAAGTGCCAACCTGACAGCGGATGCGTTGTCCCTGAGAGGGGGCCCTGAACTTCCCCAGGTCACTGGGCAGAGTGACCCCGCTCAGTTCAGTCTCGAAGGGGGGAGAGATGTGATGCAGTAGGGACTGTCTGTGTGGGGAGTGGGAGAGCAGGGGAGGACTCTAGGGGATGGACGATGCCAGGGCTGTAACCTGAGCTAGGTAAGGGAGGGGAAAGGTCAACACCTTTGCCCGGGAAGGGGACAAAGGAAGGGAGTGGCAGGAGGGAAGCAGTTTGAGTTTGGGCTTGGGGCTGTGTGGGCGGAATTCAGGGTATCCTAGCTAGGATCCAAGCACCCTGAAAGCCCAGAAGGACTCGATGGAGGGGTCCTGACTGTGCCTGCAAGCTCTGCTGTAACCTGTGTTCCTGTTGTCCAATAAACCTTCTGTTTTACTGGCTGGCTAAGAGTCACTGTGGGTCCCAGGAAGAGGGGTGCAGGACCGGACTCCCCCACACTCCGTGACACACATGTAGTAATCAATAAGTACACTTCCCTTCCAGCTATTAAAAGGAACCTGTGTTACATGCACACATCAGCAATAGGTAACCGCAGCCTGTGGAAATGAAATCAATTACACACAAATCACAGCTCCCCGGGGAGAGGATTTGACAGTGTCTGGTGGTGCCGCTGCAGGTGGGAGCGTTGCTGAAGCAGTGCACAGGAGACACTGTCTCTGTCTGTTACACAAAACTGAAAGGCTTGTGGAATTGGGGCACTTTTACAACTGTTTCTTACTGGTTTCTTTCATTTATAATGAGCCTGCTGGGCTCCCCAGAGGCATCCCAGCCCCAAGCCAGTTCTATCTCCAGTAGGGCCAAACTGCAGCCCCTTCGGTTTAACCAGAAGCTTATCCCACTGCAAATCGTCCTTGCTGCAGATGGGGTTACACAGAACGGCTCAGGACAGGCCGGGACTGGGGTTTGCTACCCTGGCCTGTAGGTAATGAACCAAGGGCCCACAAACCAGTTAGAGACACACAACTGCTGTTCTGTAAGTACTCACCACTGCTGCCTGGAAGGCCGGTCTCTGTAGATTTCAGAGTAGCAGCCGTGTTAGTCTGTATCCGCAAAAAGAACAGGAGTACTTGTGGCACCTCAGAGACTAACAAATTTAATGTAGCATAAGCTTTTGTGGGCTACAGAGGAGACCAGAGAAAGAGGAACAGCATGAGCTGAGGGGCCTCTCTGCACAATCCTCCAGTGCGTCTCATGGGCTGAGAGCTGGCTTTCCTTCCTAAGTGGTTGACTAGCAGGCACCAGAGAGATGCCGTGAGGCTGCTAAACTCTAACTGCCCTCTGCTTTCCAATGACTTATTTTGCAACCGTTAAATAACCAAGACTTCTAAGTCTGTGCTGCCGTTTCATTTGAAGTCATTTCCACGATGAATCAGAAAATAGCGCAGACACACTGTGGAGCCTACCCAGGCTCCTGCCCGAACAGCAAACCGTAAATGTGCTGTTGCTCTGCAGAGCGCTGAAGGAAGAGATGATCCCAAGCGACGCTGTCTAAGGTGTGTGTCCCATTAACAGCCCACGCGGCGCTGTGCCAGGGCAGTACTTCACTTCCAGCCATCTGCCTGCTGTCAGCGCACACGCATTCAGTCCTGGCAATAGGATGCGGGTGGAAAAGGAAACCGCTTTAGTTAGAAAGCAACATCCCACCTCCAAGTGTCTTCGGGGGTTGTATTCAAACAAAGGGAAGCAAGCTGAACAAGCCAGGTAGGTGAGAACCCAGAGCCAGCGGGGCACGGGCAGGCCTCGAGCACACGTGGCCCCAGGGCCGGCCTTAGGATTTATGGTGCCCTAGGCGAGATTATTAAACTGGTGCCCCTGTGCCTGATCTGCTCTTAGCAACACAAACATAAGCTTACAGTATTGGAAAACTTGCCACATTCACGTTATTAAAACCAGTTTAACTTAATTAAGCACACTGTAATGCTGATGGACTAGCACTAAAGAAGCAGCACTATAGAAAAAATTCTGATGACAGAATGATGCAAATTTTTTTTTAATTTATCAAAATTTTATTGGAAATTTATATGAAGAGGTATTGAAACAAAGATTTGTTTTTAATTAAAAGCAATCTTTCTGGCTTTTTTGGCTGCAAAATCAGTAATAATGTCATCGTATGACAAAGACAAA
Organism: Gopherus flavomarginatus; assembly: GCF_025201925.1. Taxonomy (NCBI): domain Eukaryota; kingdom Metazoa; phylum Chordata; order Testudines; family Testudinidae; genus Gopherus; species Gopherus flavomarginatus. Next base: position 91,499,711 of record NC_066625.1, on the reverse strand, counting down.
GTCGTGTCTTGTTCGATTGCAAGAATAGCAAGACCAGTTAAGCGTTCCTGACTCATTGTAGAGCGGAGATAGTTTTTAATGAGCTTTAGTTTTGAGAAACTCCGTTCTCCTGATGCTACTGTTAAAGGAATTGTCAGTAGAATACGAGTGGCAATGTACACATTAGGATATATGTCAACAAGTTTGCAGGTATGAAAAAACTGTACAATGTCCATCACCGATTTTGCATGTGGCAACATTGATGACAGTGTACTCAATTCTTCATACAGTTCAAGTCCATTTAAATCAGAACTATCACCGTGCTTCAGGAGGCTCTCTAGGTTCTTGCACTTTGTCATTAGTTGCTCTTGTTTTCCTATTTCGTTGAATTTAGTTATGTCATACAAAAATCCAAACTGTTCATGGTGTACTTGCAAGGTATTAAACCTTTCATCAACAGCAGATACTGCTTTATCCGTCACAACATTAAAAAATTCAACCTCAAATTTCTTTTCTGGATTGCCTATGGGCATGATCTGCTGTACAGATTCTTCACAAAGAAGTGTCCCTGGCCTTTTTAACTCATATTAACTATGTATTTACTTTATGAAAGTTGGAGAAAACATTGTGAAAACGTAAAACATTGGCTGCCCAACTTCTGGGCTGGCAAAAGTTATACTGACTCACAGGGAAAAAAAAAAGCAGGAGAATCTTAGTACAACATATGGTCACTCTATACCAGAGGTCGGGTCGGCAACCTTTCAGAAGTGGTGTGCCAAGTTCACTGTAATTTCAGGTTTCTCGTGCCAGTAATACATTTTAATGTTTGTAGAAGGTTTCTCTCTATGTCTATATTATATAAATAAACTATTGTTATTATTTGAGGTCTTGGCCGCTGGTCCTGCTCAGGCCACTGCCAGCTGAGTAAATGAAACCCCAAACCGGCAGCGGGCTGGTGGCTGGGACCCTAGACAAGGATCCCAGGCCCTGCTCAGCCCGCTGCTGGTCTGGGGTTCTGACCACCAACTCCTGCCAGCCAGGATCCCGGCCGCCAATCCCCCCTCAGCCCGCTACCAGCCTGGGATTCTGCTCACCCAGGCTGGCAGGAGGCAGAGTGGGGCTGGCGGCTGAGCTCCTGACTGGCAAGGGGCCGGCAGCCGGAACCCCGGAGTAGCAGTAGGCTGAGTGCTGCTGGCACCCCAGAGTGGCAGCAGACTGAGCCACTCAACCCCCCATCGGCCCTGCTCAGCCCGCCACCAGCCCACTCAGCCCGCTGCCGGCTGAGTGAATGGAACCCCAGGCTGACAGCAGGTTGAGTGGTTCAGCTGGCCTGCTCAGCCCACTGCCAGCCTGGGGTTCCTTGGGGGTCCCCAGGCCAGCAGCAGGTGCTGAGTGGGGCCGATGGCTGGTATCCCAGCTGGCAATAGGGCAGCAGCCAGAACCCCAGAGCAGTGATGGGCTGAGCCGCTCAGCCTGCTGCTGCATACCATCAAAAATCAGCTCACCTGCCACCTTTGGCACATGTGCCGTAGGTTGCTGACCCCTGCTTTATACACTAGTAAGGAGATGAGCATATTACAATTGTTGGAGGGCTCTTATCAGGAGTAACAGGCTATAGAAAAGTCAGTCAACATTTTTTGTTTCTCTGATGAAAACTGGCCCACTCCCTGCCTCAAACCAAACCTGTCACTAATAATTGTCAACAACTTAATTTTCTGTTTTTGGCTAAGATATTGATTTTTTTTTAAATAATATTGAAATTGGATTCAGGATTGTTAGCAAGAATTTTTGGCAAACAAAGTTGTTAAATGACAATCTAAATGGCAACACAGTACTGCTTTCATGCTTGGCTCACCCCCCAGCCCGCTGGTCCAACAGCTGCAGTAGAGGAGGAGATAGATGGAAAACTGCAGGACCCCAAAATCCACCTCTTGGGGTGCAGAGTGGCAACAGCAGCAGCAAACCCTCAGGTCCAATCACACGCCAATGGGCACCACCACCAGCCTTATGGACCATGGTGAAGTTAGCACAGCATCTGATCTCAGGGACAGGGCACCCATGGAGCCACAGCAGCTCATCCTGCCCTATGCAGCTCCCCCCGGATGAGATGGATAGCTGGCAGCTGCCAGCCCGGGGGAGAGGCGCTCCCCAGCTAGGGTGGCCAGATCCAGATGTCCTGATTTTATAGGGCCAGTCCCGATATTTGGGGCTTTGTCTTATATAGGCACCAATTACCCCCACCTAGAGTGACCAGACAGAAAGTGTGTAAAATCAGGACAGGGATGGGGTGGTGGGGAGGTAAAGGGAGCCTATATAAGAAAAAGACCCCAAAATTGGGACTGTCCCTATAAAATAGGGATATCTGCTCACCCTACCCCAATCCCGATTTGTCACACATCTGGCTAACCCCAGCCAAGCCCTGTGTGACATTCCAATTCTGGCTGCCTGCCCAGGAAGTGAGTTACTTTCACTTTCATTCCTCAGCAGGCAGGCAGCCAGCCCTCCCCCCACCTATCCCCCAGCACCTCACCCAACCCAGCCCTGACGGAGGGGAGGGAGGAGAGAGAGAGGGGTGCTCCTGGGGAGGAGGGAGAAAAAAGGGGGTGCTCCGTGGGGCAGGGGGGAGAAGAATGGATGTTATGGGAGACAACAAAGGATACTGGTTCCAGAGCCACAGATCCTGCCTCACCTGACCTCAGCTGGAGGGAAAGAGTCACACTCACAGGTGAGCTCCTTCCCCAACCCCTACCCCCCCACCCCCAGAGACCCCAGCAGCCAATCCCGTCCCTCAGACTGTGCTGCATTGGGCTCTCTCTAGGACCCAGCAGCCCTGCTTCTACACTGTCTGGGCTGCCTGCAGAGTGGTGCCCCCAGGCAGTGTGAGGCCCTACGCGGCTGCCTATTCTGCCTATGCCTAAGGACGGCCCTGCGTGGCCCTGGGTTTGCAGGGCTCACTGATAGAAGCAGAGCTGAGCCTGGGCATAGCCTTCAAGTGTGAAGTGGGTATGGACAGCAAGGGCCTCTCTGCGTTCCTGCCTCTCATAGCTTCCAGCCACTCCCAGGGGCTTGTCCCGTCCTTCTCAGCTCCTGCGAGTGCACCTGTGAGGCGCCTGCCAAAGAGCACGGTCCCTCACCTGCCCCCTGTGCACTAGTGGTAACAGTGCCCTAGATGTCGATGGATGCAGGACTGAGCGCTAAGGCCTGGTCCAATGCCCACTGGCTGCAGTGGATGTCTTTCCACTGAGGTGGATCAGGCCCTGATGCACAGGGATGTGCTGAGTCCCTGCACGTCACAGTAAATGCTGTTTCCTGCACGTTCAGTCACTGGACCATAAGGAGAGTGAAAGGAAGGTATTGTCTGAACCCTTCTTTACAAGTGCTGCCCAGCCGCTCAGCGCACAGTGGGGTAAAGCAGGCCCAGGCTCATTCTAACGCAGCAGCAGAAACTGAGGGAGAGAGGAAGAAATCTGGGAAGCTTCAAATACAGGGATGTCACAAGGAGTGGCACTTGCAGGAGCATCCTGCAGCCCCCACTGGTGCTCTGAAACTCTAGCTGCAAGGACCCCCTTTGGTGAAAGCACCTGCTGGGAAGAACTCCTGTGATAGCTAAGGCAAGGAGGGATTCTGCTGCAAGTTGCATGTGGTTTATTTTGGCTCTTCTCCAGTTTTTTCACCACCAGAGCCTCTACAAACTTGAATCTGATTCAGGAAATCATGTAGGTTCTTGTACAGTGTAAATCACTGTAGCTGGTGCAGAACCAGCATTCCTTCCTTTGTATTTGGTGTTTTGCGCCCTTTGAGAGAAGAAATATTCAGACAGGTGGCTGGGGCATGATCGTTCTGTAGGGAATTCTGAAATTCTGCAGTCCTGCTGTGGATTCTGCATTTCATTATTCGAGACACACCTCTGAGTGTTATGGGCAGGTACAGTGAAAGCATGTGCCTGCAGCCCTCAGAACGCTCTGAATAGTGACTGTCTGGGCAAAATTCTGTGTGTGTGCGTGCGCGCGCACATGCGTATTGTCTCTCTTTATTTATATGTTAACAATATTTATAACAATCCATAATTAATACAGCCCTAATAGCTTCCTCACTTCTAGTCATGGAATAGTTCCCTTGCACTGATGTAGCTAAAATAGTTTCCTCTGATCATCCAGAATAAGCCGATGAAACAAGGTGATGGAAATCTAGGCCGCAATCCTGCAAACTCTTACGCACCCAAATAGGCCGTATCCATGAGTCACCCAACGGAAGCTTTTCTAGGAACCTCTGACCTTGCAGCAGACCTGCACATGGCTCATTTAAAACCCCGATCGCTCTTTGCTAGCACGAAGCTTTCTGTTGGTTTGCAGTATCTATGCTCTCCCCTACGTGTCTTTCTGTCCCCGGCAGCTTGGACCATTGTCTGCATTCAAGCTGACCGTCTGTTTCCCCACACAGGGGGGCAGGTGAAATGCCAGAGCCCAGTTCTCTGAACATCACTTGCTCTCAAGCTTCTTTTAACAGGAGAGCAGCATGATCGTTAACATGAGCAGAGAATTGCTTGGCCAATACCGAGCGGCATTACATTTGCCAATTGTAGTCAAATCTCATCATTTGAGCAAGTCTACAAACCTTTTGAGTTCTCATAATCAGTAAGCATGCTTCAGCATCGCATTCACTGCTATGCCCTGTACGCCTGAGCACCATGGTGCCTTGCACATGCTCTGCAGCCTACCTCGTTATCATGGTGCACTTTCTGTCCACTCAGAGTCACAGTTGTTCGCTGATGGTGCTTCAGAAGGCTACAGCATAGAACGCAATCACAAGTAGGGGATTCTGCTGGCCATGGCTGGTGTTGTCAAGAATCCCAGTGCACGTTCTGGTAAACATACACATCTCAGGAAAGCACCTGGACTTGACAAGCATGTTGTGTCTGAAAGCTGAAATTCACATATCAAGCAACTGCACAGAAAGAAACCTCTGTGCTTCCAAGAATGAGGAATCTGCTTTACAAGTAGGAGTGTAGGGAGTAAAACACTCGCCAATAGCATCAGATCAGTAACAAGTAACGTGTAGAATCACAAAAATGCTCTTTGGTGTGGGAAGGACACATTCCATGCAGGTACCTATCAAACGGGCATTCTTCTGCCAATCAACAGGCAGCAGAGGTTGATTCTAGCCAGACGTGCCAGGTGACAAAAGTAATTTGAATATGGATGTACGTCAGTTTGCTACCAGCTGGGATACCAAGAGTTAGGATCTATCCTATTCCAATCTGCCTATGGATCCAAGTAGAAAAGTCATTGCCCAGACTGATGATGGAAAATGGCAGATTGTGGCCCAGTATGTGTATATAACTTTATCTGTAAAGGAAATTATCTACATGCACTGAAAGTGCAATAGGTGCCTCTTTCTTTACTATGATCTTATGCTGCTTTCTCTCTCTGTTAATTCCATCCTCTTGCTCCGTAGCCATTAGGAATTATTGAAATTGATGCACAAATATCTCAATAACCTCCATGTTCTTAGGCAGGTACCCACATGCATGCAGATTCCCAGTATTTTGCAAACATATGGTCTAGATAATACTTAGTCCTGCCATAAGTGCAGGTGACTGGGCTCTTGAGGTCCCTTCCAATCCTATGATTCTATCCTACAGCTGTGCAAAATTAACAGTTGATGTTTGATGGAATGTGGCACTAACTTCTTGTGCTGCTTTGTGGAGAGTTCACCCTTCTTTTGACAAAGTGGCTATTTTTGCATAAAAATATGAGTTTTTATGGTTTCTCTGTGAAAGCCACCTTTGCTCCCAAAACAGGTCTGCTTTTGCTCATGAACAGGCCTGGTGAAGGGGCCCATTTTCACTGGGAAGTGTGTGCACCGTAATGGACATAGGTGGGAAGACAGCCCCTTTCCTAGTTCATATGGAAATATTAACCACCTTGCATTGCAGACAGCTCTGCCTTTCTTTCTGCCTATTTTGCACACCTCTGAAGCAGCCCCCACAGCTGGCTGTCCCATTCCAGGGGGCTCTTGTCTAGGGTTGTTTGTATTTAACATGTTCACAGAAGGAGAAAACTAGCGAAAGAAACGTCCAGAGATGAGGAACCCTGGCTAACATCACAGAGAAAAGGTCTTTACTAATGAAAACTGGAAAAAAAATTTGGCTGGCCAAGATCAGGTTATACCGACTGGGGCCTAATTAAAATCAACTTGGTTGTTGCTCAGGTTCACATAATTAGAGTCACTCAGTTGTTTCTATCCTCTCCATACAACCTCTGTACAGTGTGTGTGTTTGGCTTTTCCCTTTTCATTCCACATTGTCCACGGGGCAAGTACTGGCCATGTGTGTGTGATTTACATTAGAAACTCAGGGAAAGCTCACAAAGAGAGCGTGGGCGTCTGAGGTGGGCAATGTCCGGACACTGTCAAGATTTTCACAGCTCTGGAAGCTGCTATCTTGGGAAAGACGTTTAAGTGACCTCAAAGTCAATGCCTGTCCTGCCCCCTCTGCTGCTTCCCCTGGCCAGAATTTATGGCCAGGCTGGTGCCTTTGACCCAGTAGCTGTATAAAAATGCCCAGGCTTCAGTGCCACCTCAGGAGTCAGGAAGCTAACTTGTCACTGCAAGTGCAGTCTGCTGCCCTAGCAACTCCACAGGCTGCAGAGTTTTGAGCTCATGGAACAATATCCAGGTTCTGTGTTATGTGCCGGCTTGTGGTGAGCTGCTAACCTGGCTGAGGTTTGTAGGCGTGTCGATCAAACCAGGTCTCGCAGTGCATGTCTGAGTCCCAGGAGGGGAGGAGTTGGTAAGTATCAGCTCCCACATTGTCCAGCAATACATGGCAGAGAAGGAAAGGGTTTTGTTTTGTGCATGTTTAAGGTTAGTGTGCTCAAACTGTAGCTAAACAGGTTGGCTGGTAAGCGTGAGGATGTTGTCTGGAATCCATGAAAAAAAGAGAGATGCTAGGGCCGGGGCTGCAAGGCTGCATTCCCACAGAGCCTACCTTTGCTCCCTGCATGCAACCTGCACACTGCTGGTCACTGAATGTCAGCAGGGGGAGGAGGCCTGGGCGGGTGAACACAATGCTCTTTGACCTTGAGATGAATGTTTATTAAACTTCTGTTTGCCCATTGCTGATGTTGGGTCTAAACTTTTGGTGAACTTTGGGGAGCCAAAACACACCCAGACTGGCCATCTCTGCATAATCCTTTCTGAACCCTTTATCGAACAAAGCACTGACCTGCAAACTACTCATGACACCCCCTTTCTCAAGTAGCCATTAGCCTTTATCTCTATGCATTTACTTGTTAAACTTGCTTTTCCTGTAAAATCTTGATTGATTATGCATGACCATTATCTTTTGTTAATCACTTTGTTTACTTCTGTGTATAAATATTGATGCTCCCCCTAATAAAGGGGCCACACTTAATCTAAAGCTTTGAGAGCTAAGGATAGTGTGAGCCCGTTGATCAACGCATTGGTGTCTGGTCTCTGACAGAATTGTGTGCCCCATACCAACTCCGCACGAACTCGGGTGCTGGAGAGGTGAGTGAGGACTTGCTTTATTACCTAACAATTTGGGGGCTCGTCCGGGATTCCTTCTGGTGCGGTACCTCTGTCCAGTGGTCAGACCACTCATATATGAATTGGCAAGGCGCCACAGGAGATTTCTCCCAGCCAATTCAATATTGAGGGGTCGTGTACTGGACAGCAGGGTAAACGCCAGTTGGAGGGCTCCTGTCAGACACCATGGGTCAAGGGACTAGCGTGCCTCTTGAGAGTCCGTTGGGGATTGTAAATAAGTTATGGAACGAAGGGAAACTCCCAGTACAGACAGGAATGTCTAGGAAGAAGTTGTACACACTATGTGTAAGGAATTGGACTGGGTATACCGCGGTATTGGCCGACCCGGAGATGAGGTGGCCTTCGTATGGCTCTTTCGAACAGGCTGCCTTAAGAGGAGTAAAGAGCCAGATCGAAAAAGACCATCCGGGACAGTTATGTTACTGGTTTTGTTGGGACACAGCAGCAGAGCTGTGGAAATCTTTAAAAATTATGGCAGTCAGGTACTCTCCCGAGAGTGAACCCCCTCCAGGTTATTTCGATGAAGGGTGTAGACCACGGCGTGTTTTGACTCGTCAGCTGGTCCCCTCTGCACCTGCCCCTATTCCTCCGCAGGGGGACTCTCTCCTTGTAGCAGAGGGGAATCTGCAGGATACCAGATTGGAATTTCTGCAGAAGGATGAGGAGGAAATGGAGGGGCAAACCTCGGGAGGAGTGGTTACTAGGCTAATGTCCAAGCAGGTACAGCAGAGTGCATGCCCCCCCCTGAGGATAGCCCAGAGGATGTCCCCGTCAAATCTCTTGCGAGTAATAAAAGTATAGTTAGAGAGATGCCTTTACAGGTGCACGATCAACCTTATATGGGCAATGATGGACGGTTACAACATGCTAATATTGTGGAATATAAAGGATGGCTAGAATGGGACTTGAAAGAGTGGGGACAGTTGTCAGGGTCTTTTGGGGAAAATCCCCGAAAGATCATAGAACTTCTAGAAAGATTGTTTTTAAGTTATAATCCTACTTATACGGATGTGGATCAGTTGTTAAGTAGAGTTTTGACCGGAGAGGAACGTAGTAGATTGTGGATGGCAGAAAGGACATGGGGAGATAGCAATGCAGTTAATCGTACTTGGATGGATAGGCGGGATCTGGCCGCTGGCTGGAATCCCCTAGACTGGACTCAGCCAAGGCTGACTCAGCTGCGAACAGATCGAGAGCGATTGTTAGAGAGACTCAAGGAAATGGCTCGCCGCTCGCCTAATCAGGCTAAGTTCATGCAGATTCGGCAGGAATCTGATGAGCCGCCCAGAAAGTTCTGGTCGAGGCTATTGGAGGGGGCCCGAATGTTCACTCAGATGGATCCTGAGAGAGAAGCAGACCACCCTACTCTTATTTCATTTTTTGTGAATCAGTCAGTGCCCCCTGTAAGGGATTACTTCTTAAAGTTTCGCCCTGGTTGGGGAGGTGAGTCAGTCACTTCAGTGTTGGACGTAGCTGATTTTGCCTGGGAGAAAGAAAGGGAAAGTAGTAAAAAGAAAGAGAAAAAGAAAGAATATAAGCTGATGGCTTTAGCTTTTCACGGCGGTGTTCGAGGCAAAGGCCGTGGCCGTGGCAGGGGATTCCAGGGTGCTCGGGGAAGAGGGTCCTGGCGACCCCAGCCATCAGGAAATTGTTTTCAGTGCGGACAGCCCGGTCACTTTAAACGTGAATGCCCCTGGGGACGCCCAGAGGGTCTGGTTGCATCCGCAGATGCTTACACAAGTGAGGAATACACCCCTGCACCACCAGCTCAGCCCATTCCCCAGGCCTGGATCAACTACGGGAAACAGCAGCAGCCGCAGCAAACTCAGCCTCCTCAATGACGGTACCCCGGGGGCGAAGGCAAACAATGTGATGGTCTTATTTCCTTAATGTCTTTAGCCGGCTCCTTTCTCACTTTCTCCTCTCCCAGCAAAGAGCCTCGTTTAACCCTTTCAGTCCAGGGACTGCCTGTCTCTTTCCTCATTGATACTGGGGCTACTTTCTCTCTTTTAAATCATGCCCCCTCTCCCTGGCTATCCTCTGAGGTTAAAACTGCGACTGGGGTGGAGGGCAACCCACAGTCTCTGGAACTCACTTTGCCTTTGAATGTTGCTTATGCTGATAAATGTTTTCCTCACCGTTTTCTTTTTTCCCCAGCTTGTCCGATCCCTTTGATGGGCCGGGATTTACTCTGTAAGCTTGAGGCTACTTTAACCTGCACTCCTGAAGGGGTAGGATTATTGATGACAGTGTTAGGAGATTCGGCCCCTACTCAGGGTAATTGGGAAACACCCCCCTCTCTCTCCCCTGACTTCACTGACTTGCCTTCAACCCTCTGGGGAATTTCTGACACTGATGTTGGCCTGCTCCTTTCGGCAGAGCCCGTAAGGATTCAGGTGAAGCCTTCCTTAACCCCCCCGTCAGTCCCTCAATACCCCCTGTCGCTGGAAGCCCGGGAGGGCATCCGCCCCATTATCGAGGGATTCATTGCACAAAAGCTAGTCCGCCCTCAGCGCACTCCCTGTAACACCCCTATACTGCCTGTCAAAAAGCCTCCTAAAAAGGACGGAGACCCTGTTCGTTGGCGCTTTGTACAGGATCTACGAGTTGTTAATCAGTATGTGGTCCCTCTTCATGCAGTAGTTCCTGACCCAGCTACTATCATCAGCCAAATCCCCTGGGATGCTGAGTGGTTCACTGTTATTGACTTAAAATCAGCTTTTTTCAGCATTCCTGTGCACCCAGACTCTCAGTATCTCTTTGGTTTCACCTGGGAGGGACAAAGTTATGTCTGGCAACGACTTCCTCAAGGCTACAGAGACAGCCCCACGATTTTCAGCCAGTGCCTCCGCCACGACTTGGAAGGTTTCACCAGTCCGCAGGGATCCACATTGGTCCTATACGTAGATGACATCCTATTAGGTAATCGCGAAGAAGCTGCCCTCCGCATCGATGGTAAGGCACTTTTATTATACCTACACACCAGAGGCCACAAGGTAGACCCTAAAAAGATTCAGTGGGTCTCACAGAAGGTCCGATATCTGGGCTTCCTGTTAACCCCAGAGGGAAAACAGATGGACCCAGCCCGCATAAAGACTATTCAAAACTGCCCTCTACCGAACACCAAGAAACAACTTCGAGGTTTCTTAGGATTAATTGGCTTCTGTCGCCCCTGGTTGCCGTCCTGCGGGGAGTTAAGCAAACCGCTCCACCGACTCACTGCTAACCTTGCTCCTGACCCTTTGCAGTGGTCCCCGGACACTATTCAAGCCTTTCAGTTACTCAAGGACAGTGTGGCCTCCTCCATGTCTCTCCGCCCCCCCAATTACAGCAAACCCTTTCACCTCTTTGTCCACGAGAGGGGCGGAATTGCTAGTGGTGTCCTTACCCAGCTGAGCGGGCCCCACCATTTCCCGCTTGCTTTTTACTCTCAGCAAATCGACCCTGTCGCTCAGGGAACCCCATCCTGCACCCGGACTCTGGCAGCAGCTGCCCTGCTGATCACAAAGGCAAAGAGCCTAACCCTGGGTCATTTTACCACGGTTTGGACCTCTCATGCCTTGTCAGCCCTTCTGCGTAGGGGCACAACCCAAGTCTTTTCGGCCCATCGTCAGCAACAGCTAGAGGCCGAACTCTTAGAAGACACTAACCTAATTTTTGAAAGGTGTGGACCCCTTAATCCAGCTACCTTGAGTTTACAGCATCTTACAGATAAGAAACAACCTGTTTGACGTGCCACTGGACAACCCCGATTGCATCCTCTTCTCGGACGGAAGCTCCTTCTATGTTGATGGCAAGCGTTTCACTGGTTATGCTGTCACCTCTGAATGGGACATTCAAGAGGCCGCCTCACTGCCAGGCAACTGGGGAGCCCAAGCCGCTGAACTCTATGCCCTGGCCCGAGCTTGCCAGTTGGCCGCTGGTAAGACCGTTACCATTTTTACTGATAGCAAATATGCTTTTGGAGTTGTGCATTGTCATATCCACCTCTGGAAGTTTCGAGGTTTCCAGACAGCTGCCGGTAAACTCATTCAGCACCTCCCCCTCATCCACAAGCTTTTGGACGCCCTCCAAAAACCCTCTGTCCTGGCTGTAGTTCACTGCCGGGCCCATACTAAAAATAGTAGCCCCGTTACCCGTGGGAATGCCCTGGCTGACGCCTCCGCCAAGAAGGCTGCCACCTTACCTTTAGCCATGCCCACATTGGCTATTGCAGCCTCCTCCTTTACTCCACCGCACCCCGTACCAGTACCCGCTGCTGAACTACAATCGTGGGAGAGCCTCGGGGCCACTCTGGTCAAAGGGACCTGGCTTATGCCAGATGGCCGAGCCTGCCTCCCTCGCTCCACATACCCCGTGGCAGTTCGCTGGCACCATGATAAAGGGGGTCACTACGGCACGCATGCCCTCGTGGACACTATCGCTCGCTTTTGGTATGCTCCAGGCATTCAACCCTATTGCCTATCAATAGTGAAAGCATGCAGCACATGTCAGCGTAATGGACCTGCTCCGCCTCTTAACAAAATTAAGGGTGGAAGACCTCCGCCTGCTGCTCCATTTCAACATCTTCAAATTGACTTTGCAGATATGCCAAAGGCTTTTGGGAAAAAGCACCTCCTTGTTTTGGTTTGCCCTCTGACTTCCTGGGTCGAAGCTTTTCCTACTGCTAATTGTACTGCTGCCACAGTGGCGAAGATTCTCCTTAGAGATATTGTACCCCGTTTTGGCATCCCTCTTGTGCTCGACTCAGATCGCGGACCTCACTTTACTGGTCATGTCCTTGGCCGTTTAGAACAAGGACTGGGCATTTCACACTCCTTTCATACACCCTACCACCCCCAGTCTAGCGGGAAAGTTGAGCGTATGAATAGGGAACTTAAGTTTACATTGGCTAAATACTGTCAGGAAACAGGATTAAAGTGGCCTCAGGTACTTCCCTTGGTCCTGTTTCACCTTCGTACTCGCCCAACCCGCGCATTGGGATTATCCCCCTTTGAACTGCTCTATGGACACCCCCCTTTCAAAGGCGGGGCGCTACCACGTGCTGATGTTTCACTATTGGGAGGGGATCATATGACCGCGTGTCAGTTTCTCTCCCTACAGGCTCGCCTCCGTACCCTTTGGAAAGCCTCGCAGTTTTCCCAGACCGTGCCGCTGGAGGAACAAATCCACCCGTTCCAACCAGGGGACTTCGTCTGGGCCAAAAAGTTCGTTCGTGACGACACCCTCCAGCCAAGGTTTACTGGACCCCACCAGGTTCTTTTGACAACCCAGACTGCAGTGTTCCTGGAAGGACGCAAATCTTGGATCCACCACTCCCACGTCAAGCCAGCCGTAGTGGACCACAGTGACGGACCAGCAGCTCTTGTCACCACTGAGGACACTGCCTTCGACCAGTGGACCAGCTTACCTCTCTCAGACATTAGACTTAAATTGACTCGAAAAAAATGAGAGGACCCTTTATTCTGACAACTGTATGTTTTTTTTTATGCTTTTTTAGTTTATTTTCTGCTTATGAAGATAATGCTTTTATTAGATATTCCCACGAGGTTAAAACTCGTATTTTAGGAAATAAAAGTGATTGCTGGGTATGTACTCAATTTCCAGTAAATGCAGCACAGGGACTCCCCTTCACACCCATTCCCCTAACCACTGCTAATATGACTTGGATGCCACCGACTAGAATAAAAGATCCAGTCCAACCCAATCTTACATGGGACAAAACAGGAGTGCCAATTAACAAATATCTCAGGGTAACCAATCAAACAGGATCACTGTGTTTTGTTAAAGAAAAAGGGTCAACTTTTGTGGGAACAAGTAAATGCAACATATATTTTAATGGCACCGCCTTTAGTAAAAATCTTGGCTTCAAGCCTTGCGCATCCCACTTATCCCATATGTGGATCCCTCACCCCGATCCAACCTTTTCAACTTTTTCATGGAGGGGCAGGTTTTCAGAGTCAGTTTTTAAAAAGCCCTGCTCAGATCTCGAGGGTGTCCAACTAATTGTTAAAGGATACACAATTGCCTTCTACAACTGCTCAAGCAGTACTACACTGCCCTTTGAGGACAACACTACCAAATTGTGCCTCTGCAGTTCACACAACGACCCCTCTGCGTTACCAGGGGAACAGTGGTACAACGGGTGGTGGGTTACCTCCTACTTTGAAAAATGGAATACCCAAAACGCATTATATGGAACATACTGGGTGTGCGGGCCCAAGGCTTATTATTTTCTCTCCCCTGATTGGGCAGGGTCATGTTATTTGGCATGGCTAGCACCGCCTTCTCGCATCTCCCTCACTCCCCCTCATTTTCCCCACGTTCGTAACATCCGTGAAACTGACAGAGATATTAATCTCCGTGATGGTTTGTCCTGGCAGCGGTGGGCTGGTCACACTAGCTTGAAGGGTGCTATCATCCGTCTACAGGGACTATTAGAATCTTTGACAAATGAAACTGCAACCCTATTTGAAAATCAGGCCGGGGAAATGTCCCAGCTGCGCCAGTTAGCTTTGCAAAACAGAATGGCTTTAGATATGATGTTAGCAGCCCAGGGAGGAACTTGCGCCCTCATAAATGAAGAATGCTGTGTTTTTGTAAATGACACCTACTCTGACACTTTTCAACGTACCAAACACCTAAGGGAAATGGCTAAAAACTACTCCTCTGGCCAGCCACCTTATGATTGGTGGGGAGCCTTATGGAATTGGCTGCCCGAACTTGGGTGGGTTAAAAACCTCTTGGTGGGTGTTGTTGGGGCCATAGTAGTCCTTATAATACTGTGTTGCTGTATTCAGTGTGTCCCCTCCCTCATAAACTCATGTAAGTCAGTTTATTCTTTTCCCACTTCAGCTAAAAGCCTTACTCTCTTCGAATTGGCCCAGGCTGAAATTGCCAAGCGGCCCTTAAGATCTTGAAATAGGGTGTAGCTTTTTGATTAATAGTTATCTCAAAGCTACAAATGGAGGAATGTTGGGTCTAAACTTTTGGTGAACTTTGGGGAGCCAAAACACACCCAGACTGGCCGTCTCTGCATAATCCTTTCTGAACCCTTTATCGAACAAAGCACTGACCTGCAAACTACTCATGACACCCCCTTTCTCAAGTAGCCATTAGCCTTTATCTCTATGCATTTACTTGTTAAACTTGCTTTTCCTGTAAAATCTTGATTGATTATGCATGACCATTATCTTTTGTTAATCACTTTGTTTACTTCTGTGTATAAATATTGATGCTCACCCCTAATAAAGGGGCCACACTTAATCTAAAGCTTTGAGAGCTAAGAATAGTGTGAGCCCGTTGATCAACGCATTGGTGTCTGGTCTCTGACAGAATTGTGTGCCCCATACCAACTCCGCACGAACTCGGGTGCTGGAGAGGTGAGTGAGGACTTGCTTTATTACCTAACACTGGCTCATGTCAGCAACAGATGCGGCAGATGAGGGGGCGCCCTGGTAACCAGCCCCATGCTAGGCTCTTCTCAAGTGTATTTGACACACACGCTGCCAGGCAGCACAAATACTGAAGAGCCAGTCCTGGCGTGTTCGGTAGGGGAGGGGAAACAGGAACATTGTCAGGGCACAGGGAGCAAAACCAATTTTCATTGTCGGTGGCTTTCCAGAAGTACTTAGAATAACACATTTTTTCTTCCATCCAAGCCTGAATGCTGGCAGAGACGCTGTAGAAACTGAATTGATTAGCAGGGTGCTGGCACATAAAAGAGAGCTGTCTGCACGGTGACTGAGCTGACAGTGGGCAAACGCAGATGACTAAAGCCCTGGACAAAACAAATCCCAGCCCATGTCACCCCTCTCTCCCCATTATATTGGCACAGCAACGGTGCCAGGCTGTTAGTAGACAGCCAACAGTTACTGTAACCACCACAAGACTGGAACTCGGCAAACCCACATCACCAGGCTTACATCATTATTGTCGAAATGACCAGCAGCTCAACTGAGCACCGGTGATGGGGGAGGGGCTGTCTGTGTGGGGGATGGGAGAGCCGGGGATGTCTTTAGGTGAGGGACAGGACCTAAGCCTGTAACCTGAGCCAGGTGGGGGGAGGGGGTTAGCACCTTGGCCTGGGAAGCTGGACAAAGGAATCCGCCGGCTGGAGGAGGGGCAGTTCAGTTTCGGTTTTGGGCTGGGTGAGGGGAATTCACGGCATCCTAGCTAGGATCCAAGCACCCTGAAACTCCAGAAGGACTCGGTGGAGGGGTCCTGACTGTGCCTGCAAGCTCTGCTGTAACCTGCATTCCTGTTGTCCAATAAACCTTCTGTTTTACTGGCTGGCTGAGAGTCACTGTGGGTCCCAGGAAGAGGGGTGCAGGGCCGGACTCCCCCACGCTCCGTGACAGCACCTTTGCCATGTGACAGTCGTGGGGCTGGGCTCAGATATTTAGAACTGGACATTACAATTTCTGTAGCCGCCCATGACAATGAACACTTCGCCTAGGACCCGGTGATCCGCACACTCGCTTACCCCAGCTGCTGGTGCAATCGCAGCACCTGCAACTAACTTGTCTAGTCGTATGTCTGACATGCAGAATCGTTCACAGCATTTCTAAAAGCTGGGGCCTTGGTTTGCTGCCTTGGCCAATGGGCCAAACACGACTAATTCACCTCACTGCAGCCGCATCCTTCAGCCCTGCAAATCATTCAAAACACATACGTCAGAGCTGTGTGAGGCAGCATTCCACCTCTCTTTGCAGTGCACTGAAACACACATTGGACAGAAAATACACAGGGCGGGTTCCTTTCCCTTTTCCACAGCTTCGTTATCATGTGGGATTCTGTCCTGGACCTTTGAGCACCACTGATGTTCTGCTTCCTGTCCTGTGCACTGGGACAGCAGCCAGGGCCTACTCTTTATTGGTGTTGTACTGTTTTCATCTTTGCTGTCACAGCTTGCACTTTTTCTCAGGTATATGGGCAGGACTTCAGACTGGAGGCCTGGGAACATATTGTGGGTAAAAATATATGACTGAGCTTCACCTAGGGCCTGGATTAGAGCTGGGCTGGGTGAGTAATTCCTTACCAATAATATACTGAGGAAATGCATTCCTGATCTAGTGTGGGCAGCAACCATCTTTGCTCTGTTTTTATACAGTGGGACCCCGGCCCCGAGGTGCGTGTCCAATTAATAATGGAAAACAGCGTACGTTTAGGCACAAGTATGAAATCCAAGGCATTGGCCTTCGACTGCTATCATGAGCAAGCAGCACAACAGAGAGATTGAAAAGTCGATTAAGGACAGAGAGAGAGAAGAAAACATTGCAATTAAAATATCTGGAAACCGAGAAAGAAATTAATATTTGTTCTGGAAAAAAATCCTTGTTATTATTGGTTACATAAAGTTTGTAAGTTAGAGCTTTCAGTAAAATGTCCTGGCAACACCCCATGTCCCTTTGGGTGGAAAGAAAGATCAACCCTAGCTTGGGCCTGATTCTCCAGCTGTCAAGTGGAGCAGATCCCTAGGAGGTCCTGGTCTTACAGCAGGATAAGACTGGAGTAAGGAAGAGCAGAGGAAGGCCCATTTCCTCAGCAGCTGGGCTTAATTCTGGCTAATTCACATAGAGAATGAGAGAGGATAGAAAACAAATCAAAGTTCCTCGGTGTGGTGAATTATTCTTTTACCGGCTGCTGCTGCTGCTGCTGCTGGACACATGGGCTCATCTTTTGCTGGCATGTTTGACATTCCGCCACCAGTTCTTTTGTCCCAGCAGAGTGACATTCAGCCTGTCAGGGTACAAAGGAGTTGAGTAAATTGTGACTGCCAGGACTGGAAACAAAGAGCCAAGGCGCAATGCTGGAGAGTGCAGAGAACAGGGTAAGACCATATCTTAGGGGTGGCGTGGGGGGATAACACAAGGGATCGCAGTCACCTGAAGCCTGCGCTGTCTTTGTGGTTAAAGTATGATGTCCTCTCTGGTTTCCCCAAGGCTGTCGCTGTAGCCTAGCTGTGCTTGCCAAAGCCCCATCTCCACACCTCCAGATCCAAACACCCAAAGGTGCCCGTGGGGCACTAGACATGTCCACCAAGGGTGTGGTCACATGAAATGTCCAATCAAATCGGTTCCTTGGTGCCTGCAAATGTGAAGAACCTTCCTATTGCCCAGACCATTCCTCGGTGTTACCATGGCAATTTGTGACCTCATTAAAGTCCTTGAAGGCCTTCCAACATTTTCAGTCAAATTAACATAGTTTTCCTGATTCCCTCCTTCTTTGCTTATGGGAGCTAGGTCACACACTGGGCTGGGGGCCTAGGGTTCCCCTTCCACCTCTTCAGCTTAGCCACGTTTTCAAGCAGCAGGTGCCCACCCAGTGCAGTGTTGCAGAGGCCTCTCTTCTGTCCCCTAGCCCCCGGACCACGTGCCACTCCACTCATGGAACTGAAATTTCTGTCTGGCTTATAATTTACTGTAGTGCCTGTTACCATGGTCTCTAAGCAAGCTGGGCAGAGTTTGGTGCCATAGCTCTTGTGCAGTGGAGGAGCATGATCCCCACTGGCAGAGTCCTGTCCTTCCTGCTGGCCAGAGAGGGAAAGGATAACACCCTACACCATCCCCTTTCTCTTCCCCTGCACACAGCTCCTGCCTGGCTGCTCCTGCGATTTTCTTCCACTTTGCAAGTACAGAAGGGCCAAAATGAAGGAATTGCAGGACACTAAATTAGCCCAGTGGAAATAAGTAGAGGGGTCTCCCCCTCCCCCACCTGTTCCTGTGCTCAGCTGGCAATAAATATCGGGGTGGCTTGGACTCTCCCCTGGGGGCTGTGCTGGGAAGCAAAGGCACTAGGGAAAGGTGGTCAGGTTTTGGATGAAGAATGCTTTGGCAGGCAAAGGGTTGGTCTCACATGACCCCAGCCTCGGAGGACCCCAGTGTACAGCAGATCAGGAGATTCATATTCAAACTGAGCGCTGGGACGGGCGGATTGTTTCCATTACTCCAGCCGGGCCACAAACCCCCTGGCAATGCAAACACAGGCGGTATCTAGCGGTTAACAGATCGCTGGGCCATTAAGCAGGGAGACTCCCTACGCTGAGGGAGAGCTGCTGAGCCTGGGCATGTCTCTGCCCTCATGGGGAGGGTTACGCTGAGGGGCGATGGACTCCTTCAAATCCAAATCCAACTGCCCTAGCTAGCGAAGGGCCGCCGGGGCGCTGCAGCCCGTCCGCCCGTTCTGCAAAGGAGGAGCTGCGCATCGCGCTGCAGCGCCCGCTCCCGTGTCCGCTCCCCGGGCAGGGAGACGCAGCGGTCCCTGTGCTTTCCATGCAAGCGCGTAGGCGAGGAGAGGCTAAAAATACCGCGGGCTCTGCCATTTGGGTACCGCCGCCGCACGCCGCTGGGGCGGGCTGGCAGGGGCTGCGCCTCGGACGCGTCTCCGGGACTTGCGCGACTCCGGGACGGGTGGCCGGGATTGCCCGGCTGCAGGCTGAGGCGGGGGCCGCTGGGGTCCGGCGACTCCTAGCAGCGTGACCCGCCGCCCCGCCCCGGGCGTGGCCGGGCGCCAGGGCAGCCACTTGCGCCCCTGTGTCCACGAGCCGGGGCTCCGTGCGCGTTTCTGAAATTCGCGGGCCGCGCTGAGCCCGGGGCAGGGCGCAATGCAGCGGGGGCCGCCCCGCCGGGCTGCGGGGACCCGCCTGCCCTGACCCCCCCGCCCCGGCACGGGCAGCGCCCGCCCTGCCATGGAGACGCGGCCGCCTGCGCGCCCGGCAGGTCCCCCCTGCCCGTAGCCGGCTGTGCGCGGCTCGGTCCATGGTGCGGCGCTTGGCTCGACTCGGCTCGGCTCGCATCACATGACTCCCCCGCTGGCAGGATCCGGGGCTCCTGCATCCAGCCGCGCTGCCAGGCGAGCGGCTCCGTCCCCAGCGCGCCGGCCGGGGCTCTGCAGCAGGCGGCGCCGGGGCTGGGCGCGGGCATGAGCCGGCGGCCGGGGGCCAGGTGAGCAGCGGCCGGCCCGGGCACCATGCAGAAGGGGATGCGGCTGAACGACGGGCACGTCGCCTACCTGGGGCTGCTGGCGAAGAAGGACGGCAGCCGCCGCGGCTACCTGAGCAAGCGCAGCGGGGACAACACGAAATGGCAGAGCAAGTGGTTCGCGCTGCTGCAGAACATGCTCTTCTGCTTCGAGAGCGACTCCAGCTCGCGGCCCTCCGGCCTCTACCTGCTGGAGGGCAGCGCCTGCGACCGCGCGCCCTCGCTCCCGGCCAAGGACTCGCTGGAGAAGCAGGTCGGTGCCGCGCGGGGAGCGGGGCGGCCAGTGCGGGCCTTGCCCCGGGCTGCGCCGCTCGGGGCCCCGGAGCCCGGCTCCTGGCGGGGCGCCACCCAGGGCACAGGTCAGCGGGGGCTGCGGAGGGCCGGGCGCGGACCGCTCCTGGGCAGTGCGCGCCAGGGACCGCCCGGGGCGGGGAATCGCAGGGGCCTGGAGCCCTGGGATATAGTGTGTAATGCTGTGTTCGCGTGCAACAGAGCGCGTGTGCAATATAGTGCGTGTGCAATAGAATTCATGCACCATAGTGTGTGCGCGTGTTCAATATAGTGTGTGCACGTGCAATAGTGTGCATGTGCGTGTGCAATATAGTGTGTGTACGTGTGCCATACAGTGCATGCGTGCAATAGAATGCAACACAGTGTGCATGCAATATAGCACGTGTCTAGGTGTGCACTACAGCGTGTATGCACTACAGCCCGGTGCACACTCTGTAAAGCCCCAGAGGTGCACAATGCTGGGGATGCGGCAGCAGCCAGGTGAGCGTGCCAGGTAGCGATGGGGCTGCAGTGGCGTGGGCCGGGCGAGGAGGGGGCTGCGCTGGGCAGTGGGAGTGCTTCATGCCCGCAGTGCCAGCTGCTGCAGCCGCTGCTCTGGCACCTGGCGAGTGGCGGGTCATTAGCAGCTGGGGCGTGCTGCGAAATGCACCAAAGGGCAGGCGGCTCTCGGAGGCGCCACTGAGCCACAGTGGCCAGTTAATTCATTAGCATTAAGCTGGGGACTATCCAG
This sequence comes from Gopherus flavomarginatus, assembly GCF_025201925.1. Taxonomy (NCBI): domain Eukaryota; kingdom Metazoa; phylum Chordata; order Testudines; family Testudinidae; genus Gopherus; species Gopherus flavomarginatus. Next base: position 91,479,161 of record NC_066625.1, on the reverse strand, counting down.
AGAACATTTCCCTACATTACGGGCAATCAGCCGGGTTTAATTAGGCAGATCCTTGCAACGCAACGTGGCCCTCCAATGGACGCAGAGCGGAAGCGGCTCTTCCACAGCCCCCTCGGCCCCCAACGCGAAAGCAGCTCCTGCTGCGCGGGCCGGCCAAAGCCGCGTTTCTGCAGGTGAGCCTGGGAATGCGCCCTGGGCGCAGCTCGGCTCTGACCCTGCCCGGGCCTGTGGGCCTCACAGCGCCGTGCAGTGCAGGGGGCTGCTGGGCTGGCACCAGATGAGTGTTAATCATGGGCATTACCCTGGTGCCTAGGGACAAACCGAGACTGGGCTCCCTTGTGCCAGGCGCTGCACAAACCCAGATGGGCCCTGGTCCAGGGAAGCTGGGGTGGGGGACAGGGAAGAACAGTGGCAGGTGAACAAGGGCATGGCAGCAAAGACGCTAGTTCGGGGGAGGGCGTTAAAAACCCACTAAAGGTGCTAGGAAAATATCCTAGGAGTGTGGGGCTGGGACAAGGAATCTGTGCCACTGCTGTTGCAAGTCTGTTCCTGACCATTTACTTTCCATTCATTTGCATTAGTTTAGGGCCTGATCCAAAAGCCCATTGAAGGCAATGGGAGCCTTTCCACTGGTTTCAGTGGACTCGGATCAGGCCCGGCCCTTGCAGTTGACACGTATGCTGATGGGAAAACTGTCACCCAAGCAGGATGTCAGATACAACTGTACAAAAGTGAATTGTCTCCTCTGCTGCTCTGCGCCAGGCTTGCAGGTGGGCTAGCAACTGGTTTAAAGTGCAGGGTATTTGTGAACATGCAGGGCCTCATTGTTTTTCAAAGGCCTCAGCCCAGCGTCTGGCTTTGTACAGGCTATGTTGTGCTGTAGCTGTGGGCACACACAGCCGTGTTGACATCTGCCTTCTGGAGCTATGCACACAGGAAGACAAGCAGATGTCTACCTGCTTCATTTGCAGCCATAATTAATCTTGGGCGCCAAACTGCAGGTGCAAATATTTGGTGCAAAATCACATCTGGCGTACCAGAGTCGGTGGGAAGCCCTCTGAAAATTCAGGCCCATTATGTTTGTCACCAGAGCTTTGTCTCAATACTAAACGTCAGAAGACTCTATACATGTTTTTCTAACGAAAGGTCCTATACTAGGTTCCTGTCATCTTGGAGGCACTTAGGGTCGAGACTCTCACGTAAGATAACATTTCATCAAGCTTTACGTGTTCCCATTGTGTCCAGTAGGACATCATCTGCCTGGATTGTGGTGTGTCTCAAATAAGGGAGATGTTAATGCAAATTCTACAGCTACAGGACCGAAAAATGTGTTTTCAAATCTGTGACTGCCAATCCACATCTTGAATTTACCAAATGTATCCCAAGCCAGCTCTGTTCTATGGTGTAGGCAATAACTGATTGATTATAATGGCATTCACCAGTCAAATGATATCCTTTAAATGACATTCAACACCTGCGTTAGAGAATGTACAATCAGGCATCTCAGAAGTGTCAATAAGGATTCATTTCTCTTTTTTTTTATGTCAAGCCTGTGCATTGATACGACTCCCAATGCATTGTGAGTCCAGTCCTGAAGTTCTTACATAATTCTTCCTCGGGCAAAACTCTCACTAACAGCAGTGAGAGCGGCTTGAGTCAGAACTGCAGGGTTGGATCCCCAAGGGGAAGATTTAAAATGTGACATAGTCTGGTGGAACAATCAGTTCTTAATTGTCTCCAGCTGAAGATGGAATGATCAGCACTCAGAAAATAGCAATATTAAAATAGTAAGTCTGTGCTGCAGCCCTGGTACTCCCTGGCAGATTTTGCTGAAGGAAACCTTTCCAGTGTGGGTTAGGGTACAAATTTAAATATCCTCATTTGCAGTCACCGGGCCTTCTTTCAGTTGTTTGCAAGGCTGAGCAAAAGGGAAAGTTTTATTTTCAAATAAGATGTATTTATAAAGGTAGGAGAGGAGCCTGGCTTCCTTGTATCTAGGCTGCATGGAGTGTCTCAGCTATCAAGGGGATTTTCACAGGGCTGTACCAATTACAACAGCCCACCTCCCTTTCTAATGTGACTTGATAGATATTCCTGCTCACTTCTAGTGGCTCTGACACAATGCTGGCTAACTGCATTATCACTGCTTGTATTTGTTGTAAGGAGCTCAGATCCATTAAGCACTAACATAAGAATGTCAAAATTCCGTTCAGATTTCAAACAACCTAGAAAATGATCCTAGAGGTAAAAGGCAGATTGTTATCACAGGCTGTACTAAGCGCTGCTGAACCTGTGTCCAGCGTCAATGAAGCTGCATTGATTTACACTGGTTTGGGATCTGGCCCATAATGTCATATAATTTGTTAGGACAATTATATAAAACTACTCAAGCAGTTGAAGGCCTCCTGCTTTGCAAATGAATGAATCAGTGCTTTAGAGGAGGTAAATGGCAGCATAGTTGTGTTGTGGATCTGCAGTGTGTTCTCTCAGAGACAGTGGAAGAAGAAAATGGCTCACAAGAGTTGAGGTTTGCAGCTCCTAAAAAGGAAGGTAGCTGAAGTCTGCAAAATGAATGCACTGTTTCCTTGGTACACCCCTTGAACAGAACCATAGTCCAGGGACACAGGCCTTTCCCTTCCATGCTAATAATAGATCATTGAAACTAATTTGAAAGGAAAAGTGCTGAAGACTTTTCCAGCATTAGAAATGGTTGGGTTTTATTTGTTGCCTATGGATACTTGTCTATCTAGACAGCTATCCTTCGAGCCGGTGGATGACAGAAGTTCTGTTTTGCAAGAGGGTTGAGATATCAGAACATGGCTCCATTCTGAATCATTGGGAAATTGTTTTGGGTCATCGAAAACATTTTTGTTTTGACTTTTATTTTTGTATTATATTTATAATAGTATAGAATATAATACAACATAAATGACAAAATGAAAAGCGATTTCAAAATGAAAAATCAAAATGTTTCATTCCTAAAATGTCCTGTGATTAATTTCCCCCCAGGTTTTCCCTAAACAAGTTCCAGTGAAATTGATCTGATCTGTGTTTTGATTTCAGCTGAACCACGTATTCCAGCAGACTATGGTCCCATCAAAGTTTCTCTGCCCTAGCTATCCTGCTCATCCCCAGAGTCTCTGAGCACCTGGTCTATGCTAAAGAGAATGGTCAGAGGGATCTTTTCTCTCGCCTTCCAAGCCCTGTTCCTGGGTTACTGTGGGTTCAGAAGTGATGATTGTTGTTGTTGTGGGGAGCTGGTTTGCCAGAGTTGCTGGGCTTACGGCTGCTTTGTGCAGGGGAAATGGTCTGGGATCCAGAATGAGCCTTAGGCTCACTCTCCGGAGAAACCATCAGAAAAGTAGATTCAGTTCCTTCAGTTAACCTCACTTGATGTTATATTCATGATTACTGAGTTCTATAGGAGACACCACATGGGCTAAACAGATGGGGGTAGTTAGGGTCGCTGTAGGGCTGTTTATGGTTTATGGTCTGAGTTCATCAGTGTGCTAAAGGAGCAGTTGAAGGGATGAGTTCCACTTTCAAGGAGCTTTCTTGATTGTGCATCACTGTATGTGAGCAGGGTAACGGAAAGGAATCTGGGCCTTGTCCTTTGGGCAGTGCTGGCCTGGCTGCACTGGTCCTGGTCTGACACGGATTGTGGGCTGTGCACCTCTCAATAGCACCATTTGTTTGTAGCCAGCAGTTGTCTCCACACCTGTTACCTGAGTGCGTGTGGCGTGGAGTCAAGGGGTGGTGCTGAGCAAAACCCTTGACTTGACATTCAGATCCAAGGTTCATGAATGAGCACTGTCCAGCTGGAGCCATTTTCCCACTTGTGAGACTTGTGCCAGACATGACGTGGGTGGTTCGCCCTATCAGGATGGCCGTGGGAATTTGAGGAAGCTTTGCATTGTGTATTGTAAGTGTTGAGTCGAGTTAGTCAGTTGGTGGAAATCACGTGGGATTTGTTCTGGTTTCCTGATTGGCTGAATCGACTGCATGTGGTTAGGATTGCAGAAGCCATTTCTACCAGCGTCTTGGGAGAGATGCTGTCTTCCTGCTCTCTCTAGTGCTTTCATTTCTGATCCTCTTCATTCTCTCACACAGCACAGCCAAGTCCTCCATCCTCAGCACCACCAGGAATGGGGCATTCAGTGAGCGGAGATAAAAAGCCGCCGTGGTGGGTTCTCTCTGCTGGCCCAAGGACAGCACACAGACAGTCTGCATGAGATGTCAAAAGAGGGGTCAGGCAGAGTGTTGCTGAGAAACACTCAGGGGCCTGTGAAATACTGAGTGACGCAGGGCAAACGTGCTGCTCACGTCCCCATTATCCATCGCCGAGGTATGAGCTGGGGGAGTATGGCGCTGCTGGGGGACTGCAGACACTGTGCTGCTGCAGATCCCAACTGTGGTGGCTTCATCCCAGGGACACTAACATGCTGGCATTTGCTTTATGCCATGTTGTGCATGCATGGCTTCAATAACTCACCCGTGCCAGGGGAAACTGCAGGCAGCCATGTTCCTGTGCCAGACCATGACAGAAATGCAGCACAGGCAGTGCATGACATCCTGTGCTCTATGGACCTGGTCGTGTAGGCTGTTATCTGTGAGGGAGTCACTGCTATCCACACTGAGGATGTAGCTGGGATGTGTGCGGTGACTCCCAATCGCTGCAGCCACTTTAGCGGGCCCTTCCGTCACAGGTTCTCCTCCAGGGACCCAGGGTCCCTTCCCTGCAACAAGCTGAAGCAAGAACTGGGGTCCCCATAAAATTTCGCTCTGCACTGGCTACAGGCGCTGGATAAGCAGTGCATAGCCATCCAGCCTGCATGCAGCACCTGCAGAGTTTGCATGCTGCTTTGTAGCTGTCTGGCAGCAGTGGGCCCTGCGATGGGGTGTACCAGGCCAGAAGGGGTTAAAGAGAACCTGTGGGCTCAATCAGTCCCTCCCCGTTACACCTGCAAGAGGTGTCAAGCCTGGAGGGAGGAGTTCAAGGGGCTGAACCCAGCTCAGGTGGGTCTGATCAGGCAGGAGAGCAGCCCTGATTCTCACTCAGTGAGAGAAGCCTGGTGGGAGACAGGGAGCTGAGATGGAGGAAGCTAGGAGGGGTTGAATCTGCCCAGAGTTCTCCACACTGGTGGAGGGGCCTGTGGAGACAGCCCTGCCAGGGACTAGAGAAAACTGGCCTGCAGGAGAACCAGCTGGGTGGCAGGACATGCTAAGAAGCTCTCCAGGGAGCATGCGGTAAAGGTTTAGAGCAGTGGTTCTCAACCAGGGATATGTCTTCCAGGTGGTACATCAACTCAGCTAGAGATTTGCCTAGTTTTAAAACAGGCTACAGAAAAAGCCCCAGCGAAGTCAGTACAAACTGAGCTTTCATCCAGACAATGGCTTGTTTCTACCTCTCTAGGTACTGTACGCTGACATGTAAGTACAATATTTCTATTCCAATTGATTTATTTTATAGCTATATGGTAAAATTGAGAGAGTCAGCTATTTTTTAGTAACAATGTGGCTGGGACACTTTTTTGTATTTTTTATCTCTGATTTTGTAAGCAAGTAGTTTTAAATGAGGTGAAACTTGGGGGGTATGCAGGACAAATCTACCTCCTGAAAGGGGTCCGGTGGTCTGGAAAGGTTGAGAGCCGCTGGCTTAGAGCAGGTCTGATACTCTGAGTGCCCAGGAAGAGGCTGAGGCAAAGGTTGGAGACAGGGCCAGGTAGCAGGTGGTCCAGAGAAACAGCAAGGGGGGTAATAAGCAGATGAGGCCTGACAACAAAGGGTCTCTAGACTGGACCCCAGGAGAGAGGAAGGGCCAGGGTCCCCCACCAGGCAGCGGAGAAGGTGGAACGGACCTTCCTGACTGGGGTAAGGGCTGTTGAAACACCCTTCAGTACTGGGATAAGGACTAGCAAGTCCAGACTCTGACCAAAGGCCCCAGGGAAGATGGCCAGCGAGTTGCTAGTTGGACTATTGGCTTGCTCTTGAGGGGGTGAGCGACCAGTGCAGGTCAGAGCAGCTGTCAGCAAGGGCTGCAAAAGGAGGGGAAGCAGCTACCTCACGCCTAACCACGAGGGGTGCACTGGCTGGTGAATCAGGCCCCTTCAGTCCAACAGCCGTGAGCAATGTCCCCAGACCCACCTGACTCTGCAATGAGACACAGGGAAAGAAGCAAGAGCAGCATTGATGAGACCCTTGGGCATGCAGGGTGGAGAGCTGGGAAGATCATGCTCTTCGTGCTGTTCATAATTCTGTGCGGAAGCAGTCTCACCTCTTGCATGATCCCCAAGTGCTGGGTGTGTGGCTTTGGTACCGTAGCTCTACTTCGGGGCGGTTTTGGTACGCAGCATACATGGGATGGGACACAGGTTAACACAGCAGAGGATAGACTCTGCAGAACCCCTGCGCAGAGGCAGACCAGGCTCTGGCCATATAAGCTGGCTGGGGTGGGCACCTGCTGCTGTTCTGTGAGAATGAGAGGAGGAAATGGTACATCTACATGCTGTTTTAAATGCTCTAAAATACCCTGATCCTGTTCATCTGCAATCCCTCTTTGAGAGGTCTGTGCCCCGGGGGTTTTTAAAGTTCTCCTCCTGATAATACAAGTGATGCTTAGCCAGTCAAAGGGCACCATGGCTGTGTGTGTGTGTGTGAGACAAATTACAACTAGGCAACAGAACTGGAAGTTTGATGAAAGAACGTCTAGTTCTTGCAGTGACTGGTCCAGCCCATAGACTAAAAAATTCTCCTCCAAATTTGTCACATCAGTTCAAATAATGAGGAAATTTGAGGAAACCAGTCTTCGTCCTGGCTCTCTGTGCACAGGAAAAGAATCTAAAGTCGTATAATTTATTCTCTCAGTGGTAATCGTAACACAACAGAGAGAAACAATAATGTATGAGGCAAAGCTACTTTTCAAGCCGGAAGCTCGATTTATTGCCTTTTACAGCCATCACCTTGAATCCAAAACCACACTGCTGGCAGCGGGATCCAGAGCAAACGACTGGGTTGTCTTTATGAACTGTGCAGTACAGGGTTTGCTAAATATCCGAATTTACCACGAGCAATCAGGGGCACATTTTTCAAAACACTGACAGAAGAAAGGATTCAAATGGGCCTTGATCTATACAGTTCCCTGTTGTACACCATCAGAAATGCAAATCACAATTTAATTAAAATAGTTTCTTGCACAGTTTTCCCATCTGTCACATGCAGCTCCAAGTATATTTGTTCATCGCACAATCAATATTAGACACTCAAATGCCTTTGAGCCCTCAATCAAGTGCAAATTTTCCCAGATTCCTGATATTTTCCCAGCCATTATTATGGGCCAAATTCTCTAGGTGGAAATAGGCACAATTCTGCTGCAGTCAATGGACCTGCACTCACTTAGAGCTGCCAGGAATTTGGCCTTGTATTTCTGGCATACAAGTAACAGCTCCCGTTAAGCAGTTAAGATTTATTTTATTTTCTCTGTTGCTATTAACTTGGGGTAAAAATCTATTATGTGAAATCCTCCAGATCAACGGCAAAACTCTCCGTGACTTCAGCAGGGCCCGAATTTCACCTCTTGTGTCTTTTTTACTTTTGATACTGGGAAATCTTGGAGCATGGACTTGGCCCTGCTCAGGCCCAGCTTGTTCTGTCCGGCCTGTCTCTGCCGCACAAGAGGGTCAGTTTCTGCTCTCCCAGTTGTGCAAAGCCCATGGGCCGTTGCTTTGTTCACACAAACGCTATTGGCCTCTCATCCTGGCACTGGGAGAGAGTTGTGGTCAGAGCACACGCCTGGTGTCAGGAACCCAGTGGCTCCAATCTCAGCTCTGACACAGGGATGACTAGGTGGGTTTTGTGACAGGTTCCCCCCGGGGTGCCACTTGGAACTGAGGTACCACTGAGCCCACCTGACCCACCAGCCTGGGCTCTCTTTCACCCTGTGCTGCTGTGAGAAGTTGCCAAGCTCTCCAAGCCTGCTGTGTCACCAGCACACACACAGGTTGGGACACACCCAGCTGCAGTTCACACAGATGCTGAGATCAGCTCTGCACAGGGAGCCTCAACTAAGGAACGGCCCTATACTCAAGTTCACACACCCCTCTGGAGGGTAAACCCAAATGATACCGTCTTGCACCGCACAGGGAACTGTACAGCGTGAGCTCATGAAGTTCACCCCCTCCCTCCATGTGGAGGAAGATGTGCAACAGCTCTCTGCCCCCCCTCCCCCGTCACGAGTTGTGATTTCCACACTGAGTTTAGACCAAACAAAAACAAGTTTATTGACTACAAACGATAGATTTTAGGTAAGTATAAGGGATAACAAACCGATCAAAGCAGATTACCTTAGTAAATAAACAAAACCACAAACTGAGCTTAACACATGAGATAGGTAGGATATGAATTAGCAAATTCTCACCCTGAGTGATAAATAGGATAGCAGATTCTTAAGGCACAAGCTGCCTTGGCTGTCCCAGGTTTTCGTAGACAGGCTAAAAATCTCTGTAGCCTGGGACCATCACTTCCCCCAGTTCAGTCCTTGCCCCTCAGGTGTTTCCAGGAGTGTTGTTCCAGGGAGAGTGAGGTCCCCCCATGATGTCATTGTCACCCTTTTATATCTTCTTCCCACTTGCTGGGAAGCTCTTTTGCTGTAACCTGGGTCAACCAGTTCCCACTGTGCAGTGCTGTCTCTAAGAGGTTTCTATTGTACACAGTTCCCAGGGTAATCCTGGTGCTCGTGTGCATTTCCTCAATGAGCCATTAACATTGTTTGGCCTTTTTAAAGTTGTACCTGAAAGGCTGTTTGTGGGAGTTTTCAACCTTGCAACATGTTTCAGTAACACGTACACAGCCACACTTCATAACTTCACATACAACAAAATAGCACATACAATCCAATGTGATATTACTGTCTTGCTGATCAAGATTTTTAGAATGATACATGACAAGGCAGACTTTGTACAGAACATGTCCTAATTACATGTCACGGTGAATATTGGAGTGCCTGGGTGTCACAGGTCTGAACAAGTCTCTTAATCGTCCTGTTTCATGGCTACAGTGAGGAGAATGGGGACTTTTTCCAGAGCACCTCAGTGACAAGTGACATTAGTAATGTACAGATTGCTTTGGCTAGTCACCAAGGTGCTTCTGAAAATGTTACCACCTATTCAAAACATTCATTGAGTCTACATCCCTGGAGTTTCAAAACGATCCACACCCCTTCCCAGGAGTGCAGGGAGGATTAATTAGTTATTTTGTACAGTTATTACTGTGCCAGCTCACACCGGAGCTTAGGGAAGATGGAATAAAGCTGCTGAAGTGACTAGTGACCAACCAACCAGACTGCTCCTGACTGCGTGGCCAGAACCCTCCTCCAAAAGATTAAGGCAAAGTTTTTCACAATTGCATGACTAATGGTAGGTTCCAAAATCCGGAGCTGGACCCCCTAATTGAGTGTCCTGATTTTAAAAAAATGGGGAGTATTTGATTTGTTGGGGTTTTGTGATTTCTTTTTTAAACAAAATTATAATCAACATTTTTATCAACATAATTGAAATCATTATCAAAATGTTTATTGAAATGTGTCGTTTACTGAAGACTGGATTTTCAGTAAAACTTGGTTTCTGATCAGCAAAAGATGTTTGTGATTTTTAAAAAGTCATAAAATTGCAAAAAATGAGAAGTTTTGAATAAATCAACATGCTTGGGGGATTTGTTTTCAAAAATTAAAATGTGATGGTAAAAGGCTGTTGTGTAACGACAACCTTTTGTTCAGAAAATTTCCATCGCCTCTCCTGAGCCTGCAGCTGTTCCCAGGGACTTTAGGTACCCGGCTTTGGAAACCTTGGCCTAAGCCTCCCTAACATGCTGGATATCCTGTAGAGATGTAAAAGCTTTTAATTTAAAACTTTTTCTAGGCTCTCACATCATTAGCCAAGATGACTGCAACAGGGCGAGCATATCAGAAACTCAACTTCCGGCCAGTCAGTGTTAGAACCTGAATTCATCCAGAGGCAATCGGAATTTTGAACATATTAAGCCTTTCACGTACGAAGTCACAGACTTCCCTGTTTGGTTTTGAGACATGATCCTCATGTCAGTCCTTCCGTGTTTTTCAAACGCTCTCGTCTGAGCGATCTCTAAAGCCTGCTGCCAGAGACCCAGATTGGAATAAGAAAGATACTGTCCCTGACTAGTGCAGCCACAACCACCCCAGGACACCCTGAGCTATATCCCTCAGGGGCACATACCCGGCTTGCAGCTTCCTTGTAAAGAGGCTGAGATGCTGCAGCAATCAGAATATTAATATGTAAATCTTTGACTGAGCTATGCATGCCAAATATTGCCAGGCGTAGGGATGTCATATAAGAGTAATATGTTTCTTCCAGTGTCTATTTTAATGAATAAGGACCTTGTATATTAACAGAGTTCATTTTCTAACCAACAATAAGGTGAAATTGTGTGTTGTTAGGGGCTTTCCCTTTCTGTCTAGCTCCCAGCAGTCGTTTGAGTGCAGTGTTACCTGCTCACCTGAGCTTGGCTAGATTTCCACGCTGACATTCACAGTTACCACATAAAGAAGAGACACAGGGGATCAGCTTTTCCATTCCATTGCTCCAGAGGCAACTAAGCACATCATCACTGCGTCTCCCAGGGAGCAGAAACCATCCACACAAGCCCTCCTCTCATCTTCATTCCAGCCCTAACCTGACAGTAGAAAGCATTGCCCAGACTCCCCGTGCATTAGAAATCAGCACAGTAATTAGAGCAAGGTAGGAGAATTCAAATGGAAGAACTCAGAACTGGGAATCAATGCAAGAGAGAGAGAGAAATTGATCAACATTAAAACAACTAAATATTGTGTTACTACACAAAGCAAAGGAAACAGTTAGGATAAAATTCACGCCTGTGCAGCGGGGTTAGCTCCAGAGTTGAGCAATAGTTAAGTCCCAGCAGGCCTATGCACCCCTTACGCCCCCAAAGACTGAGGCAGAACATAAGTGGTACAAAGATCTGGTACAAACTCTCTGCAGAAAGTGCTGGAGGGGGGACTGGAGCAGGGAGGGGCTTGCTAATGGGTCACCAGAGTGAATCTGGCCCCAGGTCAGTACTGACCACAAGTTGCTACCATCTGCTGTTGTGCTATGAGCCCGTGTCCGGTTCCCCGTGGACATACATCCAGACTACAAACAAAGCCGCATTGCAACTGGCATTCTTGCTGGCGGTGCTCTGAGGGAAGCCTCAGAGAGACTAGGCTGTGAAAATGGCTACGTAGCCTATAGGAAATTAGTAGTTGCTAAAAATGAAATGGGAACGGGGTGTAGGTCCAGCAAAGCTGATTCCACACCTTGCAGAGCAGACCCCTCTGGCTCTGCGTTTTCTCCGCTCACAGGAGAGTGTTTGTATATTGCATCTATGTGCACATGCCACAAGGAATATTATTTTAGGGCCTAAGGCTGAGGCCAAACCTTTTTGCCTTGGGATTTTCTATTCTTTTCTGTAGGCAAATGAAGGGTATGGGTCATTCACCCACTTAAGTCTGAGTGACAGGCCCTGTCTTCTGCAATACAAATGATATTTAGGTCAATGAAGTTAAAAGCTTTATTGCTAGCTGTTGATTTTTCGGCTCATCCATCCAAAGCAGGAAAATGCTGCTGTCTTGCCCTTTATGTCAGCTCCGATAACCGTCAGCTCCTCGAACAGCCATCCACATACCTACCCGCCAGGACAAATGGAAGGAAATTGGGTCTCGGGTTAGGAACTCTTGCCAATTCCAGAGGGCCGACGTGGGAAGCACTCACAAATAAGTGAATGTTGGGAGGCTCGGATAGTGCAGAAAAGGCCCTAGGTAATGACAGGACAAAACCACTTCACATACTAAAGGAAAGGGGACGGATCGCCGCTTGTGACTTGGCCTGGCATCTTCTGTCAGCGTTGAAGTCTGTGGGAGGTCGGACAGCTGAATTCTGTTAGAATTTCCTAGCCATCATGTCCAGGATTTAACTGGAGGAAGGCAGGGGTGGGGGAGAAAAACAATGATGTTCTGCCAAGCCCCACCCACCGGAGCTGCCAAAGTCTCATGGATTCTGCTGGGCTCCACCACCTGCTCTCTCTCCCAGCAACTTCCCAGTAGTGTTGGGGGAGGGTGGATGAGGGGGAGCCCTGCTGCCCCGCACCAGGGAGCCCTCAGGATGGTGACTGGTCACCTGACCACACCTGAGCCCTCTTGAGGTCTGCCCCATCCCCCCGTAAGCCGTGGTGGCAGCACCTTGGAGTGAAAGACATCTCAAGGGATCCACATGGTCGCTTCATTCTCACTCATCCTCGGCCTGCAGCACCAGTGCAGCTCCCTGCCAGCCCGGACAGACCAGGCTGACAGCACCACAGGGATAACTGGGGATGCTTTGACACAACCTGATTTAGGATCTTCTCAGCTGAGCAATCCACAGGCACCCGAGTTGTCTCAGCTCCTCAGAGCGCCGTTCAGCTTCTGTCACCCACCCAGAGCTCTTACAGGGGACAGTACTACTCGGTTTACACGCGGAATGCACTGCAGGTTAGAAGGCACCCAGATGCTGTGCTAACAGCCATGTAAGTACCATGGAGAAACGAACGCGCGAGAGTCTGAGTAGGAGCAGTGGACCTGGTACCTGGTGAAATTCACCCCATGCAGAAACCAGCACAAGTGTGAGCACCACTTCAGGCCTAGCTAAGGTCTCTTTTGAGGGCTTTATTTTTGCTCAGGACTTGTGCTGGTCTCTGCATGGGGTGGAATGAGACCACTTGCCTGAGCCAGAGGGGCTGCAAGATGGGCTCTAGATTTATGGGCAGACCCTCTCCAGAGGTCGGTCAGTGGAAGCCTGTCGCAGGGACCTGGACAGAAACCACCTGCATGTGCTAAATGGGAAGGTGCTGCAGGATACTGCTAAAAGGAACGGGTGAGGGGAATGACTAGGAGCTTTTAGCTGAGCACACGGCTGGAACGAGGAAAGGGAGAAGGGTGCTGGCTGAGTGAAACTGCTGGAGTAACAGAATATAAATCAGACTGCGAGCAAGGCGATATTTAGAGGTGAAGTTCTTTTTAGACCTCCCCTGGAATGCTTAACCCTCGCTGCAAGGCAAACCCCCCTTGGGGAGGAGCAGGAAGGTTTGGCTCTCAGAGAACTGGAGAAAAACCAGCTTAAATGATGTTGTGGTTAGTTTAAAATACAAGCGCCCCTCCAAGTCAAAGGTGAAGGTCGCCTCCACGCTTAGCTCATGCTACTGTGCCTTTCACGCCTGGGCTGGACTGAAAGAGCCCAAATGTCACAACCCTTGGGCATGAAACACTCTCTCCAGTTGTTGTTTTGACAGTATAAATACCTAGTGGAGATGGGCCCAGGCCGTGAGGTTGGACTAGAGACTGGGTCTGAATCCAGTCCTGCCCTGCCCCGTTCACGGGCTTTGAGTCCCATGTTCAGCTCCTTCTTATGAAGCTTTAGGCTGGGATTTTCAGAGCAGCCTAAGGGGGATGGACACTCTGTTCGATGGGAGTTAGGCACGGCAGCTAACTTTCATAGGGAGGCTGTGAGAATCCCAGCTCCAGATACAGGTCTGTAGAGTGCATGCTGCAGTGCTTGCCAGAATGGGCTCTGCCGCCAGCCCCACAAACAGTCCCGATGTGTTCGGGGATTGGACTGTTCCACTCCACCAGGAACACAGCGTGGGGAGCTCATGTGGGGTGCCAGAGAGCCCAGCTCCCCGGGAGAGCCCTGCAGATCCCCACACAGATAGGTCTGCCATCAGGGCGGGGCTGGAGGGTCCCCCACTATCCCAATCCACTGGCCATTGCCCCATGGGGGCGGGATGCAGGTGAAGGAACTGGGATTATGTCTGCCTGGTGGTCTGCTCCCTTACCCAAGAGCCACCTTGTACCTGGCTACCCAGTCAGAACAGGTGCAGAGGGTTTAACATAGCAGTCGGTCTGTGTTTTTGACATGTATATTATAGATGTGTGTGCATATAAATGATATGTGTATACATGTATGGGAGAAGGCAGTGATGCCCAGTGGATGAAGCACTGGACTGGGCCTCAGGAGATCTGGGTTCTGTTCCCAGCACTCCCACAGACCTGCTGGTTGACTTCAGGCAAGTCATTTCACTGGTCTGTGCTTCTGTTCCCTTGGCTGTGAGAGGAGGGTGGTGATACCGACCTCCTTCCTAGAGCGTGTGGCGATGTGCTGATGAACAGTGCTAGGGGTTGGCATTTTTACTGGCTGTTAATAGCATGGCCTGTTTCTGCAGTGCACTGGATCCAGTGCAGTTCTGTACCAGTGGGTGAATAGCTACATAGAAAGGCTTTACAAGTATCTTGGATCATAAGGGCGTGCTGAAGCCACTCCAGTCTGATGGGCTCTTAATACCCAGGGAAGAACATCAAATGCATCGGGATGAAATTCCTGTGGACATAGTTCCTGCCCACTGATGGCTCAGCCAGTCTCCTTCCTTAATCCAGAGTCATTTGTCAATGATGGGGAAGCGGAAATAGCTTCTAGGCAGGCGCTTTGCTAGTGTCTGCGCGTGTCTCAGTAGAAACAGCCAAACTTGGGGCTGGGGCTGGTCAGAAATCAGCAAATGCAACAAATGGAGCTCCCGGAGCGGAGAATGCGCCTGTTGCCATGTCCATTTTTATAGCTAAGCTGCGAACCCCAGTGCAACAGGGTATGTGTGTGTCCTTGGCTGTACCCCGAGAGACTCCAGCCCCTGGGCTGGGCTGAGAGGAGAATCCCAGGCCGCAGAGACTGCTCCAGCTGCTAGGCCTGGAGAGAGATGCTTGCAGTGCTGGCCTGTTCAGGTATCTCTGCACTGCAGCTGGGGCAAGCCTCCCAGTCCAGGTAGGCAAGACTTGTTAGTGGGAACCACTGCAGTGTGCTAACAATAGCTGTGTGGCCATTGCAGCTCCAGTGGAGACCTGGGCTGGCCCCCTGAGCTCAGACCCAAGGATTGAGTGGGCTTTGGACCAACAGTGCCCACACTGGTGGGCTTAGAGCACTAGTGGGAGCAGAACTAGCCCAAGTCGATTTCCTGGGCTGGGCTGCTCACTCCCAACTGCAGTGTAGACATATCCATGGGCTGTTAGGAACCGGAGCTGACCACTGTGCCCCTAACCAGGGGTACCAGATAAGGTGCAAGGGGTCCTGTGAGGCGAGGGAAGGACAAGGAAGAAATGTTTTGGTTCTTCTTAGCCTGAGAGACTCCAGAACCAAACCCACAGTGAGAAGCTAGGCAAACCCAGGCTGTTGGCTTTTTTCCTATACAGGAGCGTACACAAGTCCCCAGACAGTATAAATACAATGAGGCCTGCTTTATTCTCACTGGGACCAGGTGAAAGGCAGCTGCCCTGGCTTGTTCTATTTCTCTCTAGGTGAGGCTGCAGGAAGCTGGGACTGACACATCTTTTGGGTTGTGACTCCAAGGTAGGTTGGTCCCATGACGCTACTTCAGACCCAGCTTTGGGAGTGTGAATGGTGTTGACCTTGCAGGGATCTCTTCGGTACAAAATACAGCCCGTCCAAGACCTCAGAAATACCCATCCCCATCTCCCAAAACTAAAGCTGTCTGCAGCGTGGCGAATAGGCATCGGTTGCGCTGCAGTAGACAATCGTTCACTATTTGTGTTGCAGTAGTGTCCAAAGGTTTCAGCGAGGCCTCTGTTGGGCGAGGTGCTGCGCACATACTCAGGGAGATGTGGTTCCTGTCCTGGAGAGCTCACAGTCTAAATAAGTAGGTAAGCCGAAGGGTGAGGGAAGGGGGTGCCGGATCCCTGCAGCGGGGCATGTGGACTGCCAGTTCTGATATTGTTTTTGATTCTGGGGTGCCGGAGTGAGGATGGGTGGATAGGAAGCATGTGGCTGGATGGCAGGTCTTCTGCATGGTCTTCTGAAGAGCATTGTGCCTGCTAGAGAGATCACACCAGGCCTCATGCAATTAAGTTCCCAGATTTTGCTCAATCCTGCCTCCACGAATCTCTGGGGCAGCTCCACAGGCAGCACCAGGTAGGTCAGGGCATGCACCCCTTCGCATGTCGATGCAGCGATCGAGAGAGACTGCAAGGTGCTGGGGTGGTTTTGTCCATCCTGGTGACATGGCTGATGGGTGTATGATGCTGCTTTTGAATGTAACAAGGGATTGAAGCAAGGCCAAGTCACTCTTTGCACAGGCAGAACAGTGTATGCTGTGAGCACGTACCGTGCTCCAAGAGGGTCCCGGTTTCTGACCCATAGAGCAGCACAAGTGTATGCAGGTTTGAGAGACCCTGAACTTTGTCTCTGGGCAAACGTGATCGTGGCCATAAGCAGGACTGGATGTCACTCAGGAGGTGGCGAGACCTATTCATTAAAGAACGTCCTGATGGTTTGAACTCTGCTTATGGCCTAGGTAGATGACTTGTCAATGTTTTTCACTGTACTCGACCCAACCTGCACCAGGGGTTCTGGTGACCCATTTCAGAGGTTCTGGACCTTGGTCTTCAGCCATAAGATGTTCAACCCCATAGTGTGGGTGGCAAGTTGGAGACCTTGGAGGTTGAGGCTGAAATTCTGACTGCTCCACAAGTAAGGCAGCGTCATCAGCCGAGTCTCAGCCATTAAATACTTCTTGAACAACCTGGGTTCTGATATATGCAATGACAAGTCCTAATATCCAGTCGATAGCTCAACAGAGCAGTGCTATGGCTAGACTGCATCCCAGCCGCGCACCTGAGGTTGTGCAGAAACATGGCAAAAGCCATGAACCAGTGTGCACTCTCGCCCCAGTGCCAGCATGAAGACCATGCACTGGATTGAGCAGAACATCTGGAACGCCAAAGTGCTGACCTGTCAACCAAGTCAAAAGCTGCTTTCATGTCGGTATGTGCCATGTGAAGTGGGTGGTTAATTCATGGGACAGCTGACCCAGAAGGGAAGGACAGCGTTCATTGCTGACCACCCCCAGTGAAACCTGACTGCGGTGCACGATGATGTCTGTTAAGGTGTGGCTGCCTTCTACAAAGACTGTTCCAGGGAGCTGTAACAATGAGATTGACATGTAGTTCCACACTCAGTGTGGTGTGTCTCCACCAGCTCCACTCCCTCACCCACAAAGTCTGGGGTACATAAGAGCAGCTATACTGGGTCAGACCAAAGGTCCATCTAGCCCAATATCCTGTCTTCCAACAGCAGCCAATACCAGGTGCCTGAGAGGGAATGAACAGAACAGGAAATCACCAAGTGATCCATCCTGTTGCCCATTCCCAGCTTCTGGCAAACAGAGGCTATGGACACCTCCCTGTCCATCCTGGCTATTAGCCATTAATGGACCTATGCTCCATTAATTAATCTAGTTCTTTTTTAAACCCTGTTATAGTCTTGGCCTTCACAACTTCCCCTGGCAAGGTTAACTGTGCATTATGTTTTGTTTGTTTTAAACCAGCTGCCTGTTAATTTCATTGGATGACCCCTAGTTCATGTGTTATGAGAAGGAGTAAATAACACTTCCTCATTTACTTTCTCCACACCAGTCATGATTTTATAGTAGTCTAATTAGGAGGCAGCCACTTATTCTTTTAAGGTTGTTTATCCTTGAAAAGGGTCAAATTAACAGTCTGGACACTGATGGTCCCTGCAAATATCTCCCCAGGCTGTACCAGGGTAACCCCCCCATGACGTGGCACGCACACCCGTGAGTTAGCTCAGACTCCAGGTCCACCCAGGTCCTTGGCCTGGCTGCTGGGACTGCCAACGCTGCTGATCACTGCTGTGCTGGGACTGGAAAGAGACCCAGGCACAATGGCTGGGGTTGAGTTTTATTGAGAACGAATGGGTGTTTGCAAAGCTCTCTGAGGGCCTTGGAGCTGAAGTACTAGCATATGCCAAGGTGCAAATATTATTACAGGACTATAGTTAGGGTTGACTTTGCATTAGGAGACTCTGATTTCTGTTGTTTATAATTTTTGCCAAACTTAAACCATTTTCCCTGCTGGGTGTCTGCCACAGGCTGAATTATTTTGGGAAGTTTCAGCTAAAGTGATTCAGCCATTTCTGAGGATAAGGTTTAGGGGGCAATAACCTTGCTTTGCCCATGTGAAAACATTCTTAGAACGATTTCAGTGAGAAGCTCTGTTATGGCCAGGATTAAGCACAGGGAATTGAAAGTTGGTGGGGGATGGAGGTGCTGGTGGCAGGGAGTTGCCTTTGCTCTTGCTTGAAAATTTTCCCAAGTTATATTCCTATGAAAAATCTCAGTTTGGACATGCTTAGTAGAGATTGATTACGGCTTGGCTGCTAAATTCTCCGAAGAGTGAGTCTGTGCTGAGCATGCTCCATCCCCTCGCAGCTCCTACATGCCGAGCAGATGGTGCATGCGCCATTCTCACAGATCAGCTGAGCATGCTCCTTCCTGGGACTGCAGGGCTTGAGCAGGATTTTCCCTGCAATTGTTCCTTCCATTGCTGGGGGCTACTGTGGTGCTAGTCACCAGAATAAACTGCAGGCAGACAGTCTGTCTTCTGCTCTCGGTGCACCTGCTGCTGGGCTACGGAGCGTAGTGGGGAAGGAGAACAGAGCAGGAGCTGGGGTACGGGAGGGTGGGTCAGAGGAGAAAGGGATAGGAAGGAACCCAGGAGTCCGGAGCTTCACCCATTCCTCTGATAGTACATAGATGTGGAATTATTGTTGCAACATAAACTCCCCAAAAGTGTGAAAATCATAATCTAGTCACATGACACAAGATATATAACTAACTAACAAACAAACAAGAAACCCCAATCGACCAACAAACCAAACCACCAATGGATTAAACCAGGGGTAGGCAACCTATGGCACATGTGCCGAAGGCGGCACGGGAGCTGATTTTCAGTGGCGCTCACACTGCCCGGGTCCTGGCCATGGGCCCGGGGGGCTCTGCATTTTAATTTAATTTTAAATGAAGCTTCTTAAACATTTTAAAAACCTTATGTACTTTACATACAAGAATAGTTTAGTTATATATGTAAGCAGAGTCAGGATAAGCTCTACACTGACATCTGGTGGCAAGAATTTCTGAGAGTGTATTTGCATAGGCACGCCTACCCTATCCCAGACTGCCGAGCTGTGGGACTGCTTGGTGACAAATGACTCACCCTCAGTTGGGTGGTACTGGCTAGACATGGGACATGGGTTCCAAAACCCAGAGAATTGAGAGAGGCTGGGGACAGGTATCTGTGTCTGGTGGTGCAGTCTCCTTGTGGAGCCAGAAGCACCAGCTCCACCCCCTCCTCTCTCCACTGTGGAATGTCAGAGTTGATTTTTTTATTCCCTTAAGAATTTAATTACAGGTTACTGAGCTGAAATCACTTTGGGCTAATGGTGCACTAGCACTGGGGCTCCCCTACTATGAGCTGGAATCACTAAGAGCTGAAAATCACTAAAAAGCTAAAATCACTGAGCTGAGAGCACTGAGTACAGTGCTAACTAGTGGGGAGCCCAAAGCTATGCTGTGGAACAGAGCAGCTGGCGGAGTGGAGCAGTTTGTGGGGACGGCTGGAGCGGATCACGGGACAGCTAGTGGCAGCGGAGCGGCTGGCAGAGCGGAGTAGCTGTGAGACGGGTGGAGCGGCCCACAGAGCGAGCAGAGCTGAGCAGTTTACAGGGACAACTGGAGCAGCTCACAGGACAGCTGGTGGAGCAGAGCAGCTGGTGGAGCGGAGCAGTTTGTAAGGACGGCTGGAGGAGCAGAGTGGAGTGGCTGGTAAAGCGGAGCAGTTCGTGGAGAAGGCAGGAGCAGAACCCACAGAGAGGCAGGGCAGTTCGCCCCGGACCACGTTAGGTGCCCCTTTCTACCCAGGCTGGGTGGGGACCTCTGCAGATAGACTCTCGAACTTTGGGGCTGCACTGACCCAGGACAGAGACTTTTGGGATTGTGGGACTTTTGGGACTGTGGGTGATTTGGGGGTTGCTGGACTCAAGAGCCCAGGGAAAAGGACACAGCCCAATTTCCTGGGGTGGGTCTTTGCTCACGGTTTGGTCTATGAACTCTAGTTGAGGTGTTTTTCCCAATTTAGTGTTTGTTGTTTATCTCATGTATTAAACCTTTTCTGCTACACCGAGACTCTGTGCTTGCGAGAGGGGAAGCATTGCCTCTTTGAGGTGCCTAGGGGGGTGTGTAAGATTTTCCCAGGTCACTGGGTGGGGGCTCGAGCTGGTTTGGCATTGGGTTATTGAAACAGAACCCCTGGATACTGAACCCGGCCCTTGTTGCTGCTAACTCAGAGGGGCAGAAGGGTTACATATATTATAGACTTGTAGAAAGAGACCTTCTAAAAACGTTACAATGTATTACTGGCACACGAAACCTTGAATTAGAGTGAATAACTGAAGACTTGGCACAGCACTTCTGAAAGGTTGCTGACCCCTGGATTAAACATTGTTTAGAGCAGGTCCAGGCCATATGCTTTTTGCAGCAATATGTAAGCTGCTCGTCAAAGCCTCGGTGACTTCTGGTTTTTCCTGTTGGCTTTTCTCGCTGAAGGTTATTTAGAAATTAGAAATTGTTAATAAAATTGTAATTAATAATTAAGGCAAGGCAGTGAATATAATAACGGCAATCTAGCCCTGTGGGCTACAGAACCCACTGGCAAAGTGTGTCTCATCCCCGGTAGTGCTTTGTTCACATGGAAGAAGAGAAGGTTACTACCGCTACCGTGCTCCATTAGCTCAAACGCGAGAGTTCTGAGCTACGGCTCCAAATGTCCAGATCCTGCTGATGACTCAAGATGGGGGTCGGCGTGGTTCCACATGACAGACTTTCTATGTGTTTGGTGGTGGGTTTTAAAGTAGAAAATTACAGTTAAAAAAACCTGTGGTAAAAGAATGTTAAGGTTGCAAAGTGAAGCCCTCAAGAGCTAGGAAATGCCAGAGTTAAGGTTGCCTGTGCAACTTTAATGCTTTTTTAACATAGTTCTTCTGGGTGTAATAACTGTAACTACAGCACCAAGCGGAGCATTGCTAGGGATTGTCTTTTTACAACTATTGTCTTAAGACAACACTGGGTGCCCAGGACGGACACCACTTTGTTGGCTAATTTATGAGTCCGTGAACTGTTCAACACTTGAAAGCTAGTGAACAAAACGGTGAAGCCAGGGCTTTCCATCTTAGAAACTAAAATAAATAAATAAAATTAACCCTTGAAACTCGAGTGGTCAGATTCCACTGATGGAAGTGTTTGCTGCAGCTCTGTTAAATTCTGTGGAGTGGTACTTGTTGACACTGTCAAGGAATTTGGTCCCAAGAATTTCAGGGCTTGATCCAATGCCTGTTTAAATCAATGAGGGTTTTAGCATTGATGTGACCGGATGTTGGATCAGACCTGAGTGACATACTAACCTGATTGTTCCTAAACTCAGAGTTACAAAGAATTCAGGCCACACCTGCAGCTGGGGGACTGTGTCCTGGAGAGCAGTGACTCTGAAAAGGCGGTAGGGGTCAGAGTGGACAAACAGACAAACATGAGCTCCCAGTGACATGCTGTGGCACAAAGCCTAAGGAGATCCTTGGTGTATAACGAGGGGAGAAGAAAGGTGGCTTTACTCTGTCTGTGGCATTGCGGAGACAGGCACTGGAATGCTGTGTCCACATGCTAAAAATAGTGGTGAAAAACTGGAGTGAGAGCCGAAAGGAACCACAAAAACGATTTGCGGGCTGGAGAAAATACCTGACCGCGAGAGGCTAGAGGAGCTCAATCCGTTGAGCTTGTCCCCATGCAGACTAGATTACAGCATTGAAGCGCTGTCCTAGAGGAGATACTGGGTGCTAAAGGGTCTAGCAGATGAAGGCAGAACAAGAGGCAACGTCCAGAAGATAAAGCCAGACACATTCAGATTAAATCGAAGGCACAACATTTGAATAGCGAGGGGGATGAACAAACTCCCAAGGGAAGAGGGGGATTCTCCAGCCCTGGGTGTCCTCACACCAAGATGGGCAGCCTTTCCAGGGGATGCTTTAACCAAACACAAGTTATTGGGCTTGCTGCAGGGGTAACCGAGGGAAATTCTGTGGTCTGTGATATCTACGATGCCGTGATCCTGCCAATGCAGGCAGACGCTTGTGCCTCTTCAGTGCCCGAGGGGGTGCAAAGGCCCACTTGTGGGGCTCTGACTGTAGCATCGGGGCTCTTCCTCGTGCCATCCCTAGCGCCAAGCGAGGTCAGAGGCTGCGATGTGTGGGAGCCTCAGCCCACGGAGGTAGTCTGCTCCTTTCAGAAATAATGCCAGTGTGCTGAGTTTGATGTGTGAGTGAGACCACAGAGGGATCCTAATTCAGTAAGAGAAAAGCTGGTGGGAGTTTTATTATTCAAACACGAAATAATTTCCTTCTTTCACATGCACCGTGCTTCCTGAGTTCTGTCTGGGAATAAATCCGCCAGAGTGGTGCAATGAACCCCCAGGTATACCTTCCAGCAACTCCCTGAATTAGATTTTAATTGTATAGGAACTGACTTTCACTGCTTCTAGCACGAGCAGAATCCTCTGGTCTAGTTGCATGACTGACTTCAGCCGAGTGCCTGCCTGACCTGGGAAGGTTTAGCCCCATGTCTTCAAACCTGAAATTGGAATGCAAGGTACAATTACAGAGAGGATTTAAACTGCAGTTCACTAATCCAGCTGGCTGGAGAAGTGAAACAAAACCCCCAAAGGTCCAACTAGCCGAAGCAGCCAAAAGACAGACACTGCATGCAGAGTTCCCTACAGAAAAGTGCATTGCACACAAAGACATTTTTGATGGTGGCCCTGGCCCATGTCCCACTGTCCCTGAGCTGGTGAGGACTCGGGGCTAAAATCGGTGACAGGAAAGGTGGTGGAATGTAGATCATTTCAGCCCCCTCGGGACTGCTTCCCCCTCCCTGTTGCAGCCATATGAAGGGGAAGCTTGCACTCACACTGTCTTCTGGCTCCTGACATCTGACATGGATCCCAGCGACTTTAGCTTTCACCTTCTTAATCCTCACGCTTCAGGGCATAAACCGAGCTCTAAGAAATGAAACTGATGCTTCCGTGCAGGTAGGTCACCCAAAGTTACCTCCTCCTGAGTTTATGGCTCCTTTCTCTGAAGCAGTTGGTGCTGGCCAGTGTCAGAGACAGGAGACTGGGCTAGCTGGAGCCCTGCTGGGACCTGCTCTGGCAATTCCTACATTCTTCCTGTTCCTCGGGGTGTAACTGGGACCCACTTGGGATCCTGACCCACTGGTAGAATGGAGGTAGGTGACTCCAAGGGGTTCCAACTTCCACCTCCTTGCTTGTCCCGTCTGAATGTGTGCTACAGGAGAGGCAGCGGCTGGTACTGTGCCAGCCCGTGTGGAGTGATGGGAGTAGAGCTCAAAGCCGTTCTAGTTCCTTGTTGCTGCGATGTGGGGCTTTGCTGGGCAGAGGGTGTACAGTGCGGGGCTCCCAGGGTTCAGCGGCAATACAGGGGGTCACTGGGGAACACAAAGTTGGACTGTGACCTGAACTGACCAACGCAGGGAGGTTCGCTGGTTCAGCACAACGGGCTAGAGCAGGGAATGTTACGGTAGCAGCCTTCAGCTTTGACACTGCATGTTTAAGCCTTAAATGGGACTCTCCAGATTTTTGGGCTCCTTAATTTTTACCTGTAGGTTTTATGGTGTGTGTTTATCTTGAGGATGCAGTAGGTGACGCCTCCCTTCCTCAAATCAAGGTTGAACAAATGCCCCAGCTCCTAATTGCTGGGCCATTCATCCTCTCAAAAGAACGCATTTAGATATGTGTATGGCCCTCATCACCACCGGATCTGAGCAGCTCCCAAACTGACATAAAGGACAACCAAAAGCTCTCTGTCTCCTCCACCTGTAGAAGTAGCTTGAAAGGCAGCAATGCATCCTTCCGCCTCTCCCTCCAGCTGCCCAGGCGAGCCAACGGTCAGCAGAGCTTGCCGCAGTAAAGTGAAGTCAAAGAAATACTCACATGTCGTTCTGAGCACAGTGTGGTCTCTTGTGGCTCTGGGTTGCACCATCCAGACCCCACTCTTGTGAAAGTTTTTGCTCCCACACTCTCAGACCTTCCCTCACTTCCTGACAAGTTCGTTGCTCCAGTGGAGTGTAGCTGCCATGGGAAGTCCTGGTTTGCAGAGGGAGTGACGATCTCTCTGGTAGCTCAAGCCATTCCCATGGTGGGCATTGACTAGCAGGATAGAGGTCTTTCTCAATTGGGAGCGACTGCAGAGAGCAGAGGACCTAGCTGTTGGGTTTGTGGAGACCAGTGTTGCTAAGCAGAGAGGCTGCTCAAGTTTGTACCAGTTGGAGACTTTTAAGATGTCTGGGCTTCATGCACAGATATATGAGTTACAGTACTGGAGCCCAGAGATCACAAATGCATGAATCACAGGGGCCAGATCTGTGCCTGATGGGTGAAGTGTGCAAACTTCTGGCCAGCTCTGGGTAACGATGGGCATTTTTTACAGCCATGGCTATTTGATCATCCAGAAGCATTGAGGTGCCCAGAAGGGAACTGAGGCTGGGAACTGATGTGACTTCAGCATCATTAAAAATCCAGGGGCACTATCAGCAAGAATGCTGAACCTGTGAACTCCGGTGCGCTGGGTAAATGCGTACACAGGCCGTTATGTTCCTAGCCCATAGTACACCCCTCTCAAGTGTCCCGCATTGTGCAGGACATCCTGCATCTGGCTGACTTGTAAAGTAGTCCTGTGGTCCCAAATTGCAATTGGGAAATCCTGTTCCAGCAGCTGGACGCACCCATGCCCGACAGCAGTGGTAGATCCCACCTTCTCCCACTCTGCATGCACCGCACGCCACCCCACGTCCTTCCAGGACAGCGTGCAGCTGACAAAGTGCTCCATGGGGCTGCCGGGGACCAGGCTGGGCTGCAGGAGTGGGTACCTAGGATAGGCCTCATGGGGAGGGGAGGGAGTTCTGACATGGGGTAGTCTGGGGAGAGGGTGGACTGGGGGTCTCAGACACAAGGACGAAGGAGGTCTTGGGGGGAAGAGAGGGACACAACACAATACCAGTGAGCATTAGAGTAAATGGACTTTTTATTTTGTTGTAAATAGCAGCTTTCTACGTGAAGTGTGCTGTTGTGCACAGAATGCTGGCTTGGTTTCAGTGTCAGCAGTTCCAGGTTGTTTGTTTGTTTAATAAAACAGTGTGTTCGCTACAGAAAAAACGATGTTCGTCAGGGTCCCTCATTTCCGAGGCCAGGGGGTCAGCGCTAGACTGTGGGACTTAAATTCCCATGCCAGTTTCAGCTGGGGAAGTTAATGTTCTCTTCTGTCTTAAACAGCGAGGTCCTGTTCTGTGTGCTGTGAAACAGTCACTGTGCCCTACCCCAGAAATAACCGCATTTCACTGGGGGAGGAGGTGATCCCCATGTACAGCCTGTGAAACAGGGCTGGTTCCATTGAGAGATGAGAAAGGAAAACCTCCATTTACATCTGGATGCTGCGAAAAGCCTCATTTCCATAGCTTTCAAAGCCTTCCTTTCTGTAGTTACATTTACAGCGTAATTATGTTGGAAGCTTAATTAAGTTCCCAGTACGGTAAAATGTATCAGCCTTAAATCAAAGGCGCTGGAGTGGTGCTGGGCCCAGTTCGCTCATGCTCTCCCACGTTTGTCACAGGTAATGTAGCAAATGCCACAGCCAGGCCCCTGAGGGGCGGAAGCACCCACACATACAGAGCTCTGGCCTTGTGTCATTGATCTGTCATTATTGGTGGGCAAGTGCCCTGGGTGAAGCCTGTGTGCAAAGCTCTAAGTCAGGACCAGATCCTCCAGAAGAACAAGCCGGGCGGATGGCCGTGAGCCTCCAGCTGAAAAGAGTGCGACCAACCCTGAGGAGGGGAGAACTCCTTGTGGCAAGTTGAGAACCTGCACGGAGATAACCCGGCCGCTTGAAAGCTTTCACCCTGAACTTTTTAATTGTAACGATAAATAGCCTGGTTTGAAAAACAAATATTCTTGGGGAAAAAATCATTTTTTCAGACTTTCCTCAAAAAACTAAAAATTTTGGATTTTGAAACTGAATTCTTTTCTATTTTTGTTATTTCCTGCTTTTAAGCAGCAAAATGGAAACTGGAATAAATGGAGAGAAGGGGGAGCCAATAACAAATTGAGGTGCTTGTTTTTGTTGAAAAATCAGAAATTTTGCTTTTTTAATAAAACATACTTACCATTTTTGACCAGCTCTGAGTCCCAGATTCACATCAGCCTTTGGTTTCAGCAAACTGTGAGAGCTGGGTTGCTGCAAATCTTTTTAAAAACAGTATTCCCTTGGTAGCCCTGGAGTAGGATGAGAACTGCTCTCAAATGAGAGCTGTCATTGTTGGTACAACATAAGAGCCTGTTTAGTTAGAATCACCCTTGAAGAAATGGGTTAAATTACAGGAAAAAAGAATTTGCAGAATCTCAAACGTCACAAGCTGCACAAGCATATTAAAAAAGGAAACTTAATGAAGTTGGAGAAATAATGTGTGTGTAAATAGCTCTGCAGTTTGATAAACAAACAGGTCCTGTGTCAGAGACTCTTCGTCATCAGTAATAACATCTTCAGGGGGGAAGAAAAATAAGTCAGTGCAAAGAAAAGACAGTTTCTTAATTCTGCTGTGGTATGGATTTGTTCCTGAGTAAAGCAGCTGCCGTGTTCTGCAGGAAAATCGTCTGTGGCGGTCTTGCAGCGCTGCATCCATGCCCCACGGAGGTTTGAGTTTAGACTCCTTGGCAGAGCAGCAAGCTGTTTTGAATGCCTAAAGTGAGAACAATATCCCCTTCCTAAGAGTGCAGCAGGCCTGCGTGACGTACGCAGAGGCGGCAGCCATGCTGCCTACAGTGCTGAACGCCATAGCGTGGTGGAGGGAGGGAGTTCCTGAGGGTGACTTCGTTTCTCTTGCAGCGAGATGCAAGAATACATTGGAAGGATGAATCTTGTCCGTGGGATCAGCAGTGGAAAGGGACTCAGTCAGACATCTCAGGAGGAAAATCTTTGCTCACAAAGATATATGGAAATAACCCTGTGTTAGGTGGTGAAATCAGCACAAAACTGCTGGCATTTTCAGAAAAGTTCTGGAGAGGTCACCGAATACATGCGAACTCTGAGGGGGGAAAAATTCTCCTTTCCATGACAGGAACAAAACACTGAAAAGTTCTAGAGGCTTTGAATTCTAGAACCTCTGGAGTTCTGGGTTTGAATTCCAGAACCCCCGGAGTTCTGGTTTTGAGGTTCAGGCTGTGGCCACCTCTTCATCAGGCTATTGTGCACCCTTCCCTGTGCTGGGCACTGTAGCTAATGCGCTAGAGCGGGTTTCACTAGCGAGGCAGAGCGTCAGGACTAAGCTGTCTTGCAGATCTAGTTAGAAAAGTGCAGCAGTCAGAGAAGGGTGACAGATTCCCACCTCTGAAAGGACCATGTGAAGAGCCTGCTCCGCGTGGAGTGATGTACAGGAGTTCGCTCGGGGTCAGGAAGAAGTAGCACAGATGCTGTTGGTATCCAGTGATGTGCCAGTTCCTGAGACCGGGTGCCCAGCCAAGCCGGTCTTGTTCTAGAGGACAGGGATTACTTCAGACTTTCTCTCAGGTCTATATGAACCAGCTGTAGCAGATGGTTTGTGCATTACGCTCATATGCTCTCTGCATCTGCCTGGAGCTGCAGGTCAAAGCCACCTGCAAACTCCGGATAGCTCAGCACTCTGCTCCCCGCCTGTACACAAGGCTCCCCCCCATTGAACTGGACTCCTTCATTTCTGAGTTGAATGAAGAGATCTCGTCCTAATCTACAAGGGCCAGGACTGGAGATGTCAGAAGCTGCCTCTCTAGCCACAATGACCAACCAAGACAAGTGCTCTCTGTGGGCCCACTGCAGCTCGCCAAGCCCAGACTAAGGTTCTTGGACATGGGGGCCCAGCGTTTCCAGCAGTGGGACCCGGCTTTGGGAGTGTCGTAGAGAGGAGACCGGACTGTGGCCACACCTGTCCCAAGTCCAAGTTTAACTGAAAACCTCTCCTCTCCTCAGTAGTGACACCTGCCTCTGGCCATCCCAGGAGGTGCCTGGCATGGAAGTTAGGATGAAAAGAGAGAGTGGAGGTGGAGAAGGATCAGAATGGACTGTGGGGGACGTGGGAATGGGGGCAGATGGAGTAAAGCACCTTTGGGGAACCCTCGGGGCTACCTTGTCCAGCACTTGGAATATCACTGTGATAAGCAATTTATGGCAGGTCGGTAGATAGGGATGCCTGACCCTGAGTGACCTTCAGTATACGGTTAGCACATTACCCACAATAAATCCTTCTATCCAGGGAGAGAATTGCTGTGAAATGTGTGTGTCTTGTCTACTAGCTGACAAAAAATCCAAACTCAAAAATAAACAGGCATGGTCCCTAACTGAGGTACTGTCTGTCTGTAATTACTGTACACCAGTGGTCCCCAACCTTTTCGTCTGGCGCCTGCCAGACGAAAGACCGTGGTGGTGGTGGAGCATCTGCCAAAATGCTGCCGAATTTGTGCGGCATTTTGGCAGAGACTCCTCTCAATGACGTCACTTGTCGGCGGCAAGCGGCGTCATCGAGAGGCGTTGCCGCCGAAATGCCGCAGAAATTCATCGGCATTTCGGCAGATGCTCCACCGCCAGCCAGGACGCGGGCGTTGGGGACGCCTGCTGTACACGCTTATGTGGCTCAATGGAGTTTGTGCCAGCTGTCGTCCTGTTGCCTGGAGTTCTCAGAAATATTTAGACAAATCATAGAATCTCAGGGTTGGAAGAGACCTCAGGAGGTATCTAGTGCAACCCCCTGCTCAAAGCAGGACCAACACCTACTAAATCATCCCAGCCAGGGCTCTGTCAAGCCTGACCTTAGAAACCTCTAAAGAAGGAGGTTCCACCACCTCCCTAGGTAATACAGGAGAGTAAACTTTAAGCTGTTAGTATTTTGCAGAGATCTCTAGTAATTCAGGTTTCTTGCTAAACTTTACTACAGAGCAGAAGCTAATGGCAGAAAGAGCATGTTCTAGCAGGGTTTGTATTAGTTCAGTGTTTCACTGTAGTGTCTGACATTAGAGTACATTACCTGTTTCCTAGGAGACAACAGGAAGGCTCATGAACAGCGAAATCCTAGTGCCTGTGCTGGCTGCCACCATGATCACAATTAACACAAATACCGTAAATGTCAAGGGAAGCTAAATATAGTTCGCACACTGAGTCTTATTGTGCTGTTGTCCATCAGAGCCGTGCGCTCTGATTGCTGCGAGCACATGGAGTGGGGCCTGCACTGAATGTCAAAGCAAAATCAAGGCATCAGGGATTGAGTTTAGGACACGCTGTGCAATGGACGTCCATGGTCATTCCTCTCACTTCCACTCGCACGTGGACAATGGCTGAAGGCTGGGCTGAGATTCCCCAAGCCTGCCCCAGGGGCTTGCTGTTCGTACTCCCTGGGCCAGCTCAGCCCCATGGGCCAGGGTGAGATATACTCCGAGACACACTCACTTGGCTTCTCTCCTGGGCAGCTGCAAGCAGATCGCCCTGAATGCATATGGCAGATTCTATTTGCCAGTAACGGAATCCAGCCGGACCCTCTTCCCTGCCTCTTTCTCATTTCCACCTTCATTCCCATTTACAACGTGCTGGCCTGGCCTTCCCACAAGGCGCCACTCTCTGTTCTGAAGCTTTGGTTTCAAGACGTTTGTTTTGCGGGCTCCTCTTAGGCAATATTTCAGTGATCTTCATAATGAAATGAAACATGGACGATCACAAAGTGAAAGTTCTGTTTTTGGTGACCCTAATGTGGCAGTAACAAGAGTGTCTTTGTTTTTGCAGCATTATTTTACTGTTAGTTTCAACCATGATAATCAGAAAACCCTGGAGCTGAGGACAGAGGATGCCAAGGACTGCGATGAATGGGTAGCAGCGATAACTCACGCAAGGTATCACCTTCTGAAATGGCAAACAGCGGATGACCTGGAACAGCTCATTGGCTGCCAGGTGCAGAGCAGCAGCTTCAGAGTCCAGGCGCGATTGCTGTTCAGTTAATGGAAAATGATGGTTTGGTGAAGGGGGCCAAAATGGCACAACTCTCTGTTGCTTAAACAAGCTGCAGTTGGTCGACCTGGGGCCTGCCCTTGCAAGAGGCTGATGGTTCTGAACTCCCGCTGGTGTCACTGGGAGTTGAGGGAGTGCAGCACCTTCAGGGGAGCCGCCCTAGAAAGCAGAAAGGGGTGTGTGCAGGAGGCCCAGCTTCAAACCCTACTGCCCAGGGGGAGCAAGAATTCTAAGGGCCTGATCCTGCAAGCTGCTCTGTGTGGATGGATTCCAGGTAGGTGCACCCATAGGCAGCAGCTGGCAGGATCTGGCCCCGGTTAATAGTCGCCTCTGTCTGACCTGACCGCCTGGCCATTGCATTAGACCGATCTTTGGTTTCAGAAAAAGTTACTTAATTTTTGTTCTGATCTAAAGAAAATCTGCAAAGAGCACAGATGAAAGAACAGCAATGGACAGAAATAAACATTCAAAGCCCAGGTTTTCATGGTTTTAAAAGGAGAGTGCAGCTCTTTTACAGTTCTCGGGTGGGAGAGTCGGTGCTGCCAGCAGCCTGTATCGCTAAGGAGAAGTACCCAGGCTGGGGATGGGGGGAGAAGATGTATAGTATTTGTGGGATGTTAGATAAACATGTCTGGTGCAGTCTCTTAACAAAGGTGGCTGTTTGTAAGAAAATCAAGAGCTAGTGTCTGCCCGTCTGCTAAATTCATGGAACTTGACTGGCAGCTGTGATGGGAGAGGGGAATGTGGCCCTGAATGTTTTAATCTCTTTGCCGTGTCTCTAGAAGTCACGCTCTCACTTCAGGAAATAGTCTGGGTTTGATGCAGGTTCAGATGCTGAAGCCTCTCACTTGTCAGTCAGTTCTGACGAGTGTGTGTAGCCAGGCATGTCCACACCCCATGGCAGAGAAGGACATTGCCTGGTGGAAGAGGCATCTTGCCTGGTGATAAGGAGCCAGGAAACACTGCAGTAGTGGCCCTGATCCTGCATAGCTTTACTCACAGGAGTTATCTCATCAGAATCACATGAGCAAAGTTATGCACATTGTTAAGAGTCTGCAGGATCAGAACCAGCAGAGCCAGATCCCACGTGATGTAGTTTGGCAAAGCTTTCAACCAGCTTCAACGAGCCCTAGGCCTGAGTGAGGCTTGCAGGGTCA
Organism: Gopherus flavomarginatus; assembly: GCF_025201925.1. Classification (NCBI taxonomy): domain Eukaryota; kingdom Metazoa; phylum Chordata; order Testudines; family Testudinidae; genus Gopherus; species Gopherus flavomarginatus. The sequence continues at coordinate 91,447,957 of NC_066625.1, read as the reverse complement.
GCGCTGGCCGAGCTTGCAATGGTACCTGAGCCCCTCGCCCTACAGCAGGTACCAGAGCACAGCCTGAGCGAACAGCAGAGAATAGAGAGCAAGGAGGGAAAGGAGGATGGAAGGGGAGGAAACATTTTAATTGATGTGTCTATATAACAGTTATAGGAATCTTGCTACAGAGCATGAAGCTTTAATGCAGAAGTACCTCCATTTACTTCAGATTGTGGAAACCGAGAAAACTGTTGCCAAGCAACTAAGACAACAAATTGAAGATGGGGAAATCGAGATTGAACGTCTGAAATCGGAGGTAAAGAGCCCAACTCTCCAGTGATACTGATCACTCTGAATTCGAAGCAAGAGGCACTGTTGGTTCATTTCCAGTAGGTTACAGGAAACATACAGGTCACGTGGTCATATGGGTGTATTTATCAGCTCATTTATTCTGGCATAAAGGCGAGAGGAATGGACCATAGTAATTGAATGGATGGAGTTACACCAGGAAGCGGATTTAGCCCTATGTGTTTATATTGTCCTGCGGATTCTCCTACTCAAGGTCCCTGCAGTGGATTGTCAAGGTGTTTTCTAGTGTCATTGGCAGTGTTGGTCTAGCTGTGTTGGTCCCAGTATGTTAGAAAGTTGCCCACCTTGTATTTCTAGGGTCATGAAATTTTCAACAGAATCTGCTATCCCTTCTGAACGAATGACCCCTCTGACTCTCCCCTGCCTGCTCCTCGAGTGGTTATTTACAGCAGTGCAAAGGAGCTGTAAAACATTCTCTTTTTGGAATTGGAGGCTTGTCACGCCCATTTTGCAGTTACTTTGCCCAGTTGCCAGTGACCACAAGAGGTGCAAGGCAGTGAAAATTTGGACTCTATTGCTAACAATTAGCGGCAGCAGTTAAATCTATCGGATGCATGCGTCTGCCTAATGCTTGGAATCGAATGGCTGTTTGGGCTGCATGTGATACATAGGTGAGTGATTTAAAAAACTGATTATATTTTACAGGCAAAGGCTAAAGCTGGTGGTTTGGGGTGGTGGGTGGAGAAAAGTAGAGAATTCCTGTGTTCATTATTCTATATAACACAATAATTAGATGTCCATTTACTGTGAACACTTACATAAAGAAGTCAACAATTAGATGGCTAGAGACAAAGAAAAGGAAAAAACATGAAAATTGATATGACCTGCTGCTTCTAGGCCAGGTCAAGTTTTGTAAGTGAATTTCCCTTTGCTATATACAAACTGCCATCACTTTGGTACCTAAATACATTCAGGGCAATTCATGTTAATGAAGCTTTACATTCAACTGACAGTTCACTAAGACTAAGCAAGTGGCTTTAAAAAGAGAAGAGCTCTGATAGCATTTCTGAGCGCTGCTTTGCCTTTAAAACATTGCAGCTGTGGCATATGCATCAGCTTAATACACTGTCATTGTAAATGTGCAGGATACAGCAGGAATAGAGACTATGGACATCAAAACATGCAAAACGACAAAACACAAAAATTGTTCAGGAGAGCAATACTGAATACGAAAGGGGGAAATCATTAACGTAACTTAGACTGAAGGCAAAAGTCTGGCAGTCTATTATACTTTATATATTTGCCTCTATTGTTAAGAGAGTAAACATACGGGTGTGTGTTCCCCATATTGATTGGCATCCCATTACTGATACCATGAGCTGGACAGGTGACTAAGGGGAGAACTACACCTCATAAGCTCAATTCCGTATCTCTTGTTTTACCATTTTTAATAGATTTTTAAGCTGATGGTGTTGTAATAATCAGGGTGAACCAGTAGGTCGCACTCTTCCTTGAGCCCCTACTGACCCACTCTTACAGCACAGTTTTGGAAAACTTTTGGATAAGTCACAACTGGAGGAGGGCGGGAAACCATTTTCTTCTCCTGCAAGAATTTTCAAGATTTAGAAGACTTTTCCCATCCCAAATTGGCATGAAAATACAACATCTCAAAAATAGTCACAAACCAATGAGCTGAACATTTTTTGGATCAGATCAATCAGAATGAAACGTTTGAATAATTTCAACATGTTTGGTTTAGATTTTGCCCTTTTTATATTTTTTACCTTTTTTTAGTAAAAATTATCTAAAATTTTGAAACAAAAAGTTGTGCTGAACTGAAAACAAAACTGTTCAGTTAGCAAATGTCCAAATGGGACATTTGACAACTTTGAAACTTTTTTAAAAAAATGTTCTGAGTGAGAGATTGGTTGAAACAGAACCTTTATGGACAATTCCTGACCCAAGCTGGTCCTAGCACTCACGGCGCTGGCCAGGAGGGTTGTTAATGATCCCATGGCAGTGTTCTTGGAGAAGGAGTCAACCCTGGGATCCTGGTTACTTGGGATGCTAGGATGCAGATTCTTCCTTTTCACATTTTAATGGTGCTTGATTACAAAAGTCTCTGGGTGCCCGGGCACCAGCAGCCCCCAAAAGTAATCAAAGGGACTCCCTCTCCTCCAGGAACTATGCCCGCCCACCTCCCAACCCAGCCTGCCCCAGCCAACAGCCCAAGGACAGAGAGAATCTTTGGGCCAGGTCCTACAGATCAACAAACTCTTGTCAGAGCAGCAGGGGGTGAGAACTCCATAGCTGAGGGGCTTCTCCACCAAGAACGCTTGGTCACCAGCTGCCTTGCCCTGAAATCTGGTGCATGGTAGCTCTGTGTTCCCAGCTGAGCCCCGCTGTCTGTGCAGTGCTTAAAGCAGAGCCAGCGTCTCAGCCAGGACCCTGGGCTTTCGAGATTAGTGCAACACTTTGAATTACACCCAGAACTGAACAGGCACGCAGAGCAGCTGTCAAAACTGTGGTGTCTTGGCTGTCTGTGGCTGATTCCACTATGCAGGGCTGGCGGTGAGAAAAACACACTCCACTCTCTGGACCCTGGGTGCAAGCTGGTGCATGCGAAAGACAGAGAATTGAGCTCTCCTGAAACACCAGGATAAGTCAGGCATAAACGTCCCCTCTGCAAGGGTGATCTTGTAATACGCAAAGAGGGAGTAAGTGCCATCCACAGCACCTGCCGTTTGGGGGCAGGAGTTTAACGAGAATGTCGCTGAGCCTCAGTCCTGCAGTTGGATCCAGCTGGGGGGAAGTGTGCACACTGCAGGACACAAAGGCCGAGCTGACCCTGAGGAGCTCGGGAAAAACAACCCCATGCTCCAGTTTGCTGAGATTTTGTACTGCAGGCGTTGTTATTTACACTCACCACTTCCTAAGGGCTGGTCCACACTACGGGGGGGAAATCGATCTTAGATACGCAACTTCAGCTACGTGAATAATGTAGCTGAAGTCGAATATCTAAGATCGGATTACTCACCTGTCCTCACGGCGCGGGATCGATGTTCGCGGCTCTCCCTGTCAATTCCACAACTCCGTTGGGGTTGATGGAGTTCCGGAATCGATATAAGCGCGCTCGGGGATCGATATATTGCGTCTAGATTAGACGCGATATATCGATCCCTGAGCAATCGATTTTAACCCGCCGATACAGCGGGTAGTCTGGACGTAGCCTTTGTGTTAACACTTGGAATTAAAACTAGCTGGCTGGTGTTTAACCCCTGGGGCCTGGTAGAGATGGTAAAGGAAACCCCATTGACCCATCGCAGTAGTTAAATAGAAATACAGCTGTTGCTGCTCTCCAAAGCAATGTATGAAGTGCACTGTTCTAATTATATCCATTTTCTGCTGTTAATCTCAGCTAGGTCAAGTTTTCCATCCTGTCTGTCCCTGGGGATTAAGGCCTCAGTGCTAATTATTGACATTTTTAATAAGGCAAATATGGGATTTGTGTGCAAACCCTAAACTTGGCCAAGGGATTATGGATTAAAAATGCCAAGCAATCAATAATCTAGGAACTGGCCAAGTGTTAGCAGTTAATTAGCACTTCTCTGAGCCCAAATGCATTTGATTTTACCTTGTGGTGTGTTTTCCCCTCTTCCGTGTTCTTTGAAGTAGAGATCAAATAATCAGCTTCTGCTTTAATGTGCAAAGTCTGCTTACTTGATTTAAAAAAGAAAGAAGAGAAAACCCTGCCCTTTCCCACACTGGGTATTAGTCAGATGATTTGAGCCTCGCTCCCAGCTTGGAGAAGTCATTTCACCCATTAGTTGGTAGGAAATCTGAAATAATTCAGTTTTGTCGTTAATGTGCTGTCTTTGATAAACACTAATTATTAGTTAGTTATTCCGTTTTGCGGCTGGCCCTGCGGCGCAGTTGGCAGAGCTGGGGAGACCTGCTTCCAAGTGAGGCATCTGCTGTTCTGGAGCCAAATCTTAGAACTCCTGTTGCTTGGCCTAGCAAGGGGCTGAGAGCATTGTGGAAGAGATATTTAGGCCAGATCCTGCATAGTTCTGATTGCTTCCGAGTAGTGCTGAACCCCATCCGCTCAGAGAACGTGAGGGTCCTCAGAACCCTTTGGGAGTGCTCAGCACTTTGCAAGTTTGGGCCCTTAGGCCCCAATTCAGAAAAGCATCCCTGTTCAGCAAAGCACTTGAGTCTGCCCATAAATCGGGTGGATTGAAACATATACTGAAAGTTAAGCACATGCTGCAGTGCTTTCCTGAATCAATGCTTAGTGCTTGAACAGAGCGGTGGCAGTCTGGGTTGCTCTGCCTGAACCGCTGCAGCTAGCTATGCAGTGGAAATTCAGCTGCAGAGTGACCTGTCTTCTGTCAGTCATAAAACAAGGGCTGGAAAGGGAGATTTGAACAGGAAAATAGGGCGCCAGAAGGACTGGAAAGAACAACTTTGCTCCATCTTGTCTGTCCTTTGACTCAGCAATTGCTTGGCTTGGAAAGCCCCATACCCGTATGGAAAGGCCTGATGGAACTGGATCGAGAATGTTACAACCTTTCTGTAGCATTTGTAATGCAGCCTATAGAAGTCTATTGCAGAAGTGCAATTTCTTTAGGTTGATTTAAAATTCTGTAGAAAGGCACCCTGTTCTGTATTCAATTCTATCTGTTAAAAATCCCTTCTATAGGAACCTATTTAATTTCTATAGGGATTTACTGATTTCATCCCTAGTAAATTCAGTAGGGCTTTATAGGGATATGTAAGAAATATTTCCTGTTAGGGATACAGCACATGTTCTGTCAAGATCCCAGTTGCCCATCATTCTAACCAGTTTGTCAGAACGGTCTTGGCACAGTTGGAACCCCGCAGAAGGCCTGTTTAGGATATTCACACGGTTTCCCCCATGTGACAGAAGCTGTTTCAATTTCAAACTCTACCTGCCTTCTTCTGCCCATCCTCTCTTGTCTTGAGATGTTCTCCTCCTTGCACTGGTAACCCCCAGTAACCCAGCGCGTTGGTCACTCTGTTCTCCAACCATAGTACAACACGTTGAATAGAGCAAGTTGATCCCTTGTTGGAAAATGTTTTAATAAAAAATGGCTTTTTTCCAAACCAGGGGATTTTCACGACTCTCTCTTTTCATTTTAGTTTTGTTCAACAAAATTGAAAAATGTCAATTTTTTTTCAGTTTTGTTTTTTTGGATTATGGGGTTTTCTCCCCTCCACCATTCCCTCTTTTCCTGCCCCGTTTTCAGTGGCAAGATGGGGAAAAGAGGAGGAGGGAGGAAAAGGAGAAACGAAGGGAGGAAGATTAAAAAGAAAAAAAAAACTGAACATTTTTGAAAATGAAAATGTGACAGCCTAAAATGTTCCATCTAAATGTTCAAGCAAAATGGCGAATAAATGAAAACTCATTCCTTGCTGAAAGGTGCAGGAGGAAAGTGACGTGGGAATTTTCTGCAATTTCTTCCCACCCCATTTCTTGATAAGCTCTGGCTGGAGACTTTATCATAGAACAGCAAAGAGTCCTGTGGCACCTCATAGACTAACAGATGTATTGGAGCATGAGCTTTCGTGGGTGAATGCGTCTGACGAAGTGGGTATTCACTTACGAAAGCTCATGCTCCAATACGTCTGTTAGTCTATAAGGTGCCACAGGACTCTTAGTCTGGATCTGTAATAGCAGCAAACACGGCTACCCCTCTGATACTATCGTAGAGCAGTTGCCCAGTTTTGCATTTGGTATCTGGCAACATTTCTAGCCTAGAACTGTTATATCCTATTTCCCATTTTTTTAAATATCTTGGATAGACCATGTACAGCCTATATTTCAAATACGTTACATTACATTCAGCTGGTTTATTTTGCTGATATTTAGAATACTCTTGTCTTTTCATCAGTGCATCGTTAGTGCTTTCCCATTAGAGGCAGAATCAACATGATCTGTTACATTTGTCATTTAAAATGGAATCAGGGCTAGAGCTCAGCATTGTCCCACAGTCGAATGTTTTTATCACATGGTTCACGTCTGACCCTTGGGGTTACTGGCTGGTGCATGCAGGTCACTGGGGACAGGACTTCACTCACACACGTATTTTCACTTCCTGCGCTTGTGCACGGAGATGTTTCGCAGTGCCAGTGTTGGAGCTTTTGGTCAGCTTGTTTTCCTGTGTTTATAGATTGCCTCCTTGCTTAAAGATAATGAGCGCATCCAGTCCACTCAGAGCAGCGCGCCGAGTGACGATGACAGCGATATCAAGAAAATCAAAAAGGTTTGTTTTGTCACATTAAAGACCCGTTCACAGACGTTGTGACTAATCCCTGGCGCTGGGTACTTGCTAATGACCTGTAAGGAGCCGTGACATGAACACTTGACTTGAAATGTATTTCAGGGAGTGAACCTTGATCCTTGCTACCCGCTGTAATGTTGATTGGGCTGGGCTGTTTGACGAGCCGTCCCCACTCTATGAATTCATGAAGGAGAATGTGCCCCACTTCTCTGTAAAGCTTTCTGTTAATTGTCTCTGCCTTCTTCAGTACTGGCCACGTCTGCTGTTGGTGTGGGCACCTCGCCACCCTAGTGTGCCAGTGCGTAGACAAATAGCCCTGTCTTAAATCTTGCCATTTCGGTGTAGTGGGGACCTGTCAAAAGCAGGATTCCCTGCAGGCAGAGATTTACAGACTCAGAGATGCTGCAAGGAAGTTGTGTTAGGATGAATTCTTCCTTGCAGAGAACGAATAGTCCTTCAAATCACTAGCCATTTGTTATACAGCCTGCTCCAAGAAAATGGGTTAAATCTGACCATTGCAGGAGCGCATCTTGGGCTAACTACATCTTGCACACAAAATCAGCACTGTTTCTCCTTGGGGTCGGTTTCACCTGCACAGAGACCTGGTCCTGCAGTTACTCCACCTCCGTGGAGAACTCTCACTGACTGCAGTTAGTGACACATGTACAGGAGGAGGAGTCCTGGCTATGCCCCCTGGTTCGGAGCTGTGATGCCTTTGTTTATTGTGTAGGAAATTTCAGCCGTAAAACACTGCACTTTCGGGTTTAAGTGGGTGTGCGGGACTGAATGCATTTATCTGTCTATGGCTGGATCTAGATACAGATTTGAGTATGTTGCAGATATTTTTTTATTGTACATACAAGGATCAAAAGCTTTTTGTTTTTAATGTAGCAAACCTGTCTCTGTATGTTATTTGTGTGCGCGCACAAACCTACTGGTTGATCAGTGAATTGGTAGATGGATAGATCTGTGTTAGATTCTGGGTAGGTTGGGTATTTTCATATCCTCACTGTCCTGCTGACAGTATCGTGCGCTGTACTTTACGTGTGCAGTGAGAGGTCTAGTGTTAATGAGTTTTCTTTTCATGTAATAATGAGCCTTATGTTCATCTTTGTACAAGGAGAAAGAGGCGATCGTATGCACCGAGAAAGTGCCTTTCAGTGCGTTCTTGTTCATGTCCCAGCAGTGAGGCCATGCAGAAGTACAGAGAGCAGAAACCGTTATATATGGCTCAGCACAAAGCCACATGAACATCATTAGCAAACCTGCTGTACAGACGTGTTGTGGTAGAACCTCCACACAATGGTCTGTTTGATGGAAGAGCTTTTTGGTCTTTGCACCTAAACTGCTGCATAAATAGCCCAGGCTGAGATGTAAAACCGCTAATGAGGTCATTAATCTGTTAACAGGTCCAGAGCTTTCTACGGGGCTGGCTATGCAGGAGGAAATGGAAGACGATCATTCAGGACTATATCAGATCTCCTCACGCTGACAGCATGAGGAAGAGGAACCAGGTTGTCTTCAGCATGCTGGAGGCAGAAGCAGAATATGTTCAACAGTTGCATATTCTGGTCAACAACTTCCTCCGCCCGCTGAGGATGGCAGCGAGCTCCAAGAAGCCTCCCATCACCCATGATGATGTCAGCAGCATATTCCTGAACAGGTGGGCGCCTTTCCTGGATGACCCATGCCCGGGGGAAACTAGCAGTGTACTGATGGTAATGGGGTAGGATGCAAAGGGGGGAGCGGTATATGCCCAGTTCCCCCTCCACAACCGGCTGCATGGTGATTTCAGGCGCTTTTGCTGGGTTTAGAGTGCCTGGTTTCGGTGAGTGTCTGACCAGTGAGCACATTCCTATGGCAGGGAGGGCAGGATTGTCAATGGATTCACTGGACCTGCCATGGGATTTCGGTCACTCTGGTGGCCTCCTGCAGGCATGGGCAGTGCCCGGCGGCGTTCTTGATGGAGGGGCTCCTTGGCAGAGCTCTCTGCAGCTAAGCATTCAGCGCCGCCCCTAAGGGTGCTCCTTCTCTCGAGAGCAGGGCTTTCAGCGGGAGAATATAAAGAGACTCTTGGCCCCCTCTTGCCCAGTGTGTCACCTACATCAGGCCTTTTCTGCATGGAACCAGACTTAGGAGTTTCTTCTCTAAGCAGCTCACCTACCCATCCCCCAATCCTTTACGTATCCAGAAACAACTTCCAGTGTCCCACACTGGGGAGCATGAGGCCAGGTGATGAACAAATAGCCCAAGCCTTGAAGAACAAATAAATGCAGGAATCAGAGCGTCCCTGATTTGCTATAAGGTGCTTCTCGTACCTAAGGTTTCCCCTCGTTTTTGGATGGCTCCAATGCTTACATCAATCCCACTCACGTTCCAGGCATAAAAAAGTTTCCTTATCGCTCTGCTCCCTGCAATAAGGGTGGGGGCCTGGTACCTAACTAGAAAATGCCAATCAGCTCTCTGCCACAGGAGGAAATCCACATGTGCAGAGGGTCTGTTGTGCGTGGAGGAGCCGTACAGTGAAAGCTCTCAGCAGCAACGGTGTATTCATGCACTCATTGAAAACGGGAGGTGCTATGGACCTCCCGTTTTCAATGAGTAGGAAATGCACCTGGACTGAAAGCTGAAGGAGTTGAGTTAGTTTACTTTGGTTTTCCATTGGCTTTAGGCAAGAGAGCTGAGGTTATCTCTATAACGAATGGGTCACATGAGAAAAAGGAACCAGGTCTTCAAGATGCTGGAGGCAGAAGCAGAATACATTGAACAGCTGCATGAACAGAAGAAAAAAGGAAGGAGAGACTGTAATAGCTGGGAGAGATGTGTAGTATATAGAGAGCAGGTGTAATCTCTCACCCATGATCTGCATAATGCACTGTGCTTGGAGAGATGCTGCATGTCAGAGCCACCATGGGCTGCACAGAGAGCAATCCAGCCACAGGCCCTGGCTGAGGAGGACGAATTAAGATGCTTAAATCCAGCCTGGGCCAAACAAAGGCATTGCCAACTGTGTCCCTGCGACATGCCCTGTTTAACAGCAGCAATCCCTGCTGAATCCTGCGTGAGGACATCGACTCTCGGACAGATCGTAATACAAAGTCCTGCTCCAGAGCCGGTCTCGCTGGAGAGAATGGAAACCCGCCCTGGCAGATGTCTGCCAAGGGGTGGTGTATGACACCTCCCATAGCACAGTTCAGCTCCTCGGCGCCTGGAATGCAAAGCTCTTTCAATAGAGTCATTCCTGGCCCACTGTTGTAAGGTTCCCAGTGGATACGCTCAGACAGATGTCAGCCCTAGCAGGCCCCTGGTGTGGGAGGGGAAAGTTTAGCACCATGTTACTATTTACTACACAAGTTGATCATCTGTCTCCTCCCCTCTCCCCTCCACCTCCTGCTGTACCCCCAAAAAGCTTCTACGCTCCCTGTCTGGGTTGTCAGTCCGCCTGAGCTAGGAGGAGAGGGGAGGGACGGAGAAACCCCAACCCAGCATCGGCGTTGTTTTCCCAAGGGCCCATGGGAGTTCAGTGCTGGTTTCAGGTGCTGATGCCCGAGTGGTTTTGTTCTGGCTATTTACTTCTGCGGATCATGTGGCAGAAAACAGTCCAGCAGAAGCAAGGAGAGACTGAGAGCCAGTGAGGGCGCTGGTCTAGTCTGGGAGAGCAGAACTTCGCACTGGCTGCTGTCGGGTTTGCCCCTTGACAGGCTGAACTAAATGACCGAGGGAAAGCAAAATCCCCTCGTGAGTTAAACTGCGAGAGGCCAGCTGAACACTGCAGGCTGTGCCCGAGGGGGGTTGGCTTCCTAATTCCTATGAGAGGACTGGAGAGGGCACAAAATCTGGAGCCAGACCTTAGGACTAGAGGAGATTGCAACATCCCCTGGGAAAAGTCGTAGAGGAGGTTGGACAATGGGACTCTGTCCCCAGAGGTTCTTCAGCGTTAAGGACACGCATTCGAGGGGATGCTGCTACCATTATCTTGCTGCAACTGCCACAAAGTTGTACAGGAAACCAAACCTGCCTCACTTGGGATTTTCCAGGGCACGCCCATGGCAGGCAGTGCAGAGCTCACCCCTTCAGGCCAGCCCGGTGCCGGGCTGAATGCTCTGTCAGAGGGAGCTGAAACTCCCTGAAACCCTGCTCTCATCACCGCTCCTGTCATCCAGAAACCGCTCGCTCTGTTGCTATGGCTACAGATGCAGTGTATCCTTCGCAGCACTGAAAGTGCCAACCCGGCATTCAGTTATGGGCAGACTCCCTAGCCTGTTTTTCCCCCCATTAGGTTGGGGCTGGTTTTAACTGGGATGCGACTTGTGAGAAGTAAAATACCCGTCCTGGGGTGTTGTGAGGAACCCCCAAAGGACAGAGATGGGCCCAGGCGACAGAATTCCAATCCTCAGTCTCCCAAAGCTCCAGGCCCATTTGCAGCAGGGGTTTGGCCCGTTAGAGAGAGATGGAAACGCTGCAGTTTGGCCATGGATCTTGAGCTGAGCTTTCCCAAACTCTGCAACTGTTCCCATCCAGGATTTTGATTCAGGACCATCTTTAATTCTGGGGCTGCCAAGATCTATATAAATGCATTAAGTTAGGCCACCCCTTAGCCCCTGTGTTGCCTTGTTAACTCACCTGTGAGTGGATATTGACAAATTCAGAGGGCTGGTTCAGAGACACATCTGAACCCATCAGAGCAGCTCCCTCTGTCCCGGGAACTGGGAAATCTCATTCATTTCCTGGTACTTCAGTTTCAGGTAACTCAGAACTATACTGAGAAGAGAATTTCCCAGGCTATTTCTGATCCCAGCTTAAACCAGAAAATGCAGAGCCCTACAGAAATGGGCGAGAGAAAGTTAACTGACTTTTACTGACCCTCAAAAAGAGTTTGGCTGACTTAGCAGTGAAGCATCGTTAATGCGTTCGGAGGGGCCACGCGGGCGAGTGAGCCCTGTGTCCTGATTAGATTCCAGCTCTGGCGATTCCTTTCTCTGTGCAGGACAATGGCAGAACTTATCCCTGCGTTGCTGGCTAGCGCATCCCACCCCACAGCTCGCTGTGCTTCCCCTCTGGGAAATGCAGCTACAGCTCGTGCTCATAGGGTGACCGGATGGGATGAAGAAAATATCGGGACACATGGGGAGGAGTCCCGCTGGCAGAGGGGGAGAGAGCGAAAACAAAACAACAACAACAAAAATTGGAGTCCCGGAGTCCTGCCGGCAAAGGGGGCGGGGAAGCGGAGTCCCACCAGCCCAGCAAAAGAAAAAGCGGAGTCCTGCCGGCGGAACAAAACAAAACAAAAACCAGGAGTGCAAAATATCGGGACAAATTGTGTCCCAAGCAAACATCGATCGGGATGCGGGACAAACCTGAAAAGTCAGGACAGTCCCGATTCTGTCGGGATGTCTGGTCACCCTGCGTGCTCATGCTGTAAGGAGACAGAGTGAGTTGCAGGGGTGATGCTTTCAAGAAGATGGAGATTATCTGATACAGCCTCAGGGGAATCATTGGACATCAGACTGGAAGGGACCTTCTGGGTCATGAGTCCAGTCCCTGCTATCCAGGGCCGGCTTTAGGGGAAATGGCAGCCGGGAAAACTTCTGTTTTGGGGCCCTCCCCCCATCATCCCTGGCCTTCACGGGCTCTCCCCCACCCCCCTCCCCATCACCCCCAGGCCCCGCTGCCTCCCCCATTGCTTAATTTGTATTGAAAGCGGTGCCAGAGCTGAGCCCCGGCACAGATTAATCACTGGCGGATCCTTGTTGTGCCAGTGCCCATTTTTTCAAACCCAAAATACAGACGCAGAACCCATGAGTGACATTTCACTCCAGTAATTGTGACACACAAACACAAATCAGTTGCTACCATCTTCATTCAGACTGGGCAGAGGTGAGTGGTGCGTGAAACCGTCCACCAGGCACCGATGCCATTGGGAAGGGAGGATCCTGAGAGGTATCCCCGTCAGGCATCAAGAAGCCTACAAACACCGCAGAGTGAAGCTGAGAGAGTGAAAAACAAGGAGAGCAGCACGACCGCACCCAGCAAAGAGAAACTCTGCAAGAGGGTCACAGAACTAATGAGATCTGTGTCTGGGGTAGCCGGTCAGGGAAGGCAGCAGGAAGGGCCTGGCAAGCAGATGGCAAAGGTCATTTATGTACTGCTGAAAATTAAACAACTCCTTTGCCTCCCTATCAGCAAAGGAAGACGAGGGACGTATAGCAGGGAAGCAGAAATTCCCCAGAGAAGGAAAAAGCCATAGCAAAGGGGGAAACTCTAATCAGGACCCTGGGGAGGAGTGGGGCGGGGACTAGCAGGAGAACTTGCTTATAATAAAGCCAGGTCCTTGGTACAGGAAAGTACAGACCTGCACATTTGAATTCTGCAGGTGTGATGATAATGATGAAACTAATTATGGCTGTAATGGAAAAGCACATAGATTGATGAAAGCAGCAAAGAACAGATCCAGACTAACACGGCTACCCCTCTGATAATAGACTGATGAGTTAATCAAGGACAGTCAACTCTGAATCACAGGAGGGAAATTGTAACTAATAGATGCAAAATTATTTGGGGTGCTTTGATAGAGAGTGGAATGGAAGCTGGGGAAATCTACGAAGCAGGTGCAAGGTCAGGGCCCACCTGGGCCACTGTGCAGCCTTCTGCTCATCTGATCATTAAATGAAGAAGAGAGACAAGACAGTGACAGAGCAGAGGCTAGGAGCAGCAGACAGACGCTCAAAGAGGTTATTTAAGGGGGTGTTAGAGAAACTCGACAAGTCCCTGCCACTCTTCCTATCATTCCCAGCTCTCTCTGGAGGGAAGCAGCAGCCAGCTGGACTCAGGAATGGCCTCAGTTGAGGTGCATGTGTGGTGCACGTATGGGGTCTTGCTGGGGCTTGGCTTTGGGTGGGCTGCCCTCCTCGAGACACACTCACTAGCCACATTTCCAAAGACTAGCTAGAGGTGCACAGTTCCCTTGTTGTACACGTCCCTGGGTGTGGTGCTGGCTGCTCGTTTTAAATCTTCCCTGGGATGATCCTTCATTACAGAACTTGGGAGACTGTTCACGGGATCCTACATCTCACTACTGGGAAACGTGAACTGCTCTTCGGCTCACACTCTCCCTTTCTTCTTCTCACCCCACTATTCCCACTAATCCTTCCCCTCGTCCCATGCTGAGGAGTTTCTCTCCATCTGTCACTCTCTCAGTCTCTCCTCATCAGCCCGTCCAGCCAGTCTCCTGCTCATTGCACGGTGTTTCTCTGGCCTCCCCCATTAGAAGTGCCAGGATTCTTAAATTATTCGTTAATTGGTTCTCATCCATCTCTCTGCCTTTTGGTTTATCTTTCAGTGAAACAATCATGTTTTTGCACCAGATCTTTTATCAAGGCCTGAAAGCAAGAATATCCAGCTGGCCGACGCTAGTGCTTGGTGAGTAGCTGCTGTTTCTTTTGTGCGTGTTATTCTTCACTCTCATTAAAGTCTTGCGTGTCCTTCCTTCTAATAAACTTTGCAGTGGTTCTCTCTGATCTACATCACTGCAGTGAATTGTTGCTCATTGTGGTAAGGCATCCATTTTTTTCATTCATAGGAAAAACCCCAAACCAATTCTAGTCTGCCATGCAGCTCAGGTTTTGTACTCCAGTGACCTGACCTCATGGGGCTTTTCTTCATTCACAGAAGAGTTTATCGTGATGCCGCCCTGATGGATCCCACAGTTAAATCACAGAGATTTGCCAGTCCTCGCTGCCTGTTTCATCCCCAGCTCCCCATTCAGGAGCTGCACCAGTGCTCTGCTCAGTAGTTCTCAGACAGGGAGCACAGTCTTGACTCTGCTGGCGCCTCCATTGTGAAGCTCTCTTCCTGTGGGTTTTGTGGGCACTCAGCCAGTGCAGGGTAACATGCCTCACCCCGCAATGCCATAGGAGACACGCAGCAGGCTGGGCTTCTCCTCCTCGAGCGATGCAAGTCCCAACACTCCTGCGTGCAGCCTGATGCACCTTTAAAGGTGCATGTCCCTAAACCAGGGAGCTCAAGGGAGGCCTGGATTTCCTTGTTGTGCAAATGCCCATTTTTTCTAACCCAAAATGCAGACACAGAACCAACGCGTGACATGTCACTCCCATAAATGTCAGACAAACACAAAGCAGTTGCTACCATCTTCCTTCAGGCCAGGCCTACCTGAGCAAACCTGTCGGCCTGGCACCAATGCTAAAGCGGCCCGAGCCTGTTCTGAGTGCGAGGCTCTCATGCGGTGCAGTAACCTGCTCATTGCCTGCTTGCTTACAGCTGACTTGTTTGACATCCTGCTGCCCATGCTGAACATCTACCAGGAGTTTGTGAGAAACCACCAGTACAGCCTGCAGATCCTGGCTCACTGCAAGCAGAACCGTGACTTCGACAAGCTGCTGAAGCACTATGAGGCCAAGCCGGACTGCGAGGAGAGGACGCTGGAGACCTTCCTGACGTACCCCATGTTCCAGGTGACACATGGCTCACGTGGCAAGTGCTAGCAGGCCATAAAGTGCAGCGAGGAAACCTCCTGCTCCTCAGATCTGTTGAGCCTCCTGGGCTCTGCTTATAAATAATCTCTCAAGGCAATGGAGAAGGAAGGGGCCTGGCTGGCTGTTTAGAAGAGGAGTTTGTCTAGAATATTCCGTGCCATGAAGTGACTGGCCAAACTTGGGCTCAGCCACTCCTAGCCTAGTCACAGCCCAACAGGCTCCCTCCCTGCAGATGGCCACTCACACCCTGAGTGCGGGCAGGGATGGCCCCTAGGTTGGTTTCCCAGCCTCCCCCCACCCCCAGCATCACAGACCATTCTGGGGTCGCTCTAGACTGAGCTCAGGGGAGTGCCTCAGCCTCTGTCCCTCCTTACAAGGGTACTGGAGACCTGGCAGTGTGAGAGCCCAGCTCCCTCAACCGGGAAAGCCACAAACGGCTTGAAACCCTCACCCACCAGGTCACTAGTCTGTTGGACTCTGAGTTACTCCCATCGCTGGGTCCCTCTCCATTCACCCACAGCCTCCGGCTGATCCCCCAGAGACCTCGGGGCAGAGTCAGCAGAGCCAGCCAGCACCCTCACTTTACCGCCATGCTCAGTGATGGGAAACAAAGTCCCTGTAAGTCTCGGCATCCCTAAGCGTGAGCACTGGGCGGGGCCTGTCAGAGACCTTAGCAAGCGGAGTACACGTGAACGCAAGAGCCATTCTCGCATGCCCAGACACGGGGAATAACACGGCTTTAGAACCACCATCCTGCGAGCCCCCCACCCACCACAGCTGAAGGTGGGGCCCAAGGGTTATTTTTGAAACAAAGCCTCCAGCTGAAACTTGTGAGTTCCAGAAAGACCAGGGTGAGGCCCAGTTAACCAGTTAAATGCTGGTACCTGAATAACAGGCTATGAACCTGAAGTCTGGTCAAGCTGGGCTTGGTGAAGGACCCCAGAAGCTGTGCTGGGGCGGGACCTGAGCCTGTGCGTGGGGAAGGGGTCACTTTCCGAGTGGGGCTCAGTGCAGGACTGGATGGGTGGGTGCTCGTGGCTTTATGGAGCACACAAAGAAGTTTGTAGAGGCTGAGGACCCAGCCCAGTTCACTTTGTACAAACCAGTCATCCTTACGTCAGTGTTAATGCTAATTTGCTCCCACAATGGTTTCTTTCCGCTGACCCCTGATTTCCGGTCTGCGTTCCAACTCAGATTCCCAGGTACATTCTGACGTTACATGAGCTGCTGGCCCACACGCCCCATGAGCACGTGGAGAGGAACAGCCTGGACTACGCCAAGTCCAAGCTAGAAGAGCTTTCCAGGTCAGAACCATCACAGGTTGATTCCTTCTCCTTCCAAGGAAGGCTCCAGAAGCTCTGTGCTGCAGCAGCGGTTCTTGTCTCTCTAGAGCAGGCATGGTGGAGAGGCAGAGTGCATGCTGAGGGAGGGGAAGGTGTGTTCCTTTTGAGGTGAAATATAGGAGAAACTAAGGAGAAGTTGAATCCTTACTTGGTCATTTCCCTGCCAAATGCGTGAATATCGTTCTGGCCTCTTGCTCCATGAGGCCATCCATGAACTTGCTGAGTGTGTCGGCATTGCTTGGTGGCTCTGTGGTAACGAGTCTGCTGGGGGGAACAAAGTGGCATCAAGAGCAGTATCTGTGGTGCACCAAGTGCAGGGAAAGAACAGGGTCCAAGATGGCCCGTGTTATTTTAGATTCAGACTTTCCCTTTGAACAGCCTCATGCTCGTGGTACCAATGCTGAGGGGCACTGAACGCTCCTTTGCCTGTGAGTGCTGAGGGTGTGAACTGCAAGCCTCCCAAATGGAACTGAGCACTCGTGTCACATCCCATCGTTCTGAGCTCTGTGATGTCCAAATCAATGATTTAGGTCCCACCTGCCTCCTGTCATGGACTCTCAGATCGTGCCCACTCTTGGTCCTGTGCGGTCGGTGGGGGGTGCCCCTTTCAGTGAGACAGCCCTTCTTGGGGGTCCACTCTCTCTCTGGGTCAGGCCCCTCCACCTCCTGGAGCTGCACCTCTCTGAGCCTTAGCACATCTGTCTCTGCCGTGGGCCCCCTCCGGGAGTCCACGCGCTCTGGACCCCCTGGGCCTCTTCACCCCTGAAGGGGCTGATGCAACCCTGTTCTCTAGACCGGAGTGACTCTCAGCCAGCATAAAACAGGAGGGTTTATTGAGAGTTGAACACAGCACAGGAAACTCTCAGGGCCTCAGGCCTGGCCTCTCACAATAACAGCACATCCCAGTCTCCCTGCATCCAGGTGGGCTCTGCCTGCTTCTCCTCACCAGCCCCGAGCCCCACTGCTTCCCAGCTGGGCCTCTGATATCCCCGGCCTCAAGCCGCGCCTCTGTCCATTGTCTTCTCTCCAGGTAAACAGGGTCGTAAACAGGAAGGCCTGAAAAAGCAGCAAAGAATCCTGTGGCACCTTATAGACTAACAGACGTTTTGGAGCATGAGCTTTCGTGGGTGAATACCCACTTCCTCAGATGCATGAGTCCCCTCTCCTCGCAGCTGTCCTCTGGCTGGAACCGGCTGGTCAGGTCACCGGGGTGCTCTCTCTGCAGCCCATTGTCCTCCCACTGGCCAGAACTGGTTTTGTCTCCTGGGCTGGGGTCCCGAGTCCCTCTCCGGTCCTCTGTAACAACAAATTCCCCTCCCCTCACTTCGTTAAACCAGTAACACCCAGGGACATTGAGTCCCACCACCTGTGCATGCAAACCCTGGAAAAGACAGAAAACCTCTAGAAACCCCCCCCCCCACTTCATCACACCTCCCCTCCCAGAAAAGGAGAGAGTTCGCCTAAAACACGGTAGCTCTGTCTGGACCAGGACAACAAGCTGCTGCTGAAGCTGGTGTCGGTGTCGATTTCCCCTGAATCAGTACTGAGAACAGGGCGAAGGCGGGTAAATCAGTTCCAGCAGCACTTCAAAAAGTGTCTCCAGACGTCGCTAGCATTCACGCCTTTTCTAGTACTGATCTGGGGGGAACCGGTGCTGAAATCCATTTTCCAACACTCTCCTCCAGACAAGACTGAGGAGTTCGAGCTCGCGGAATCGTTGCTGCATGGAAGGGGTAGGAAGTGGAGCCATTAAATCCCCTGGAATCCAGAATTTTTCCTGCAAATCGCAGGGCTCTGTGCTGACTGTTCCTGGAGCCAGTCACATGGGATGCCAGCCTGGCAGCATCCTTGCTGGCACCTGCTTTCAGGTGCATGCCTGCACAGAGGGACTTTTTCTCTTCTTTTCAAGTGCAATGTGGAGACACTCACCTTTCAAGTGTTTTCAGGTTCCTTTTGAAAAATGCAAACGCTGTTGGCCATTTCCTTGCAACAGTGCACCGACCTGATCCGAGTGCAGTCACTTGGTGCTGGCACAGTTCAGCCTGCACCATTTCTTCCTCCTCTAGCTGTAGAGTCAGCTGATGGAGGCCATGCTGTAGGCAGAACCCAGAACTCCAGCACTCGTATACAAAATGCAGAAAGCCTGTCTCTGGCCGTGACCCTGCAGCTGGGCCCATAAGCGCAGAGCAACAAACCTGTGTGGAACCTAGTGGGCTGTGGAGTCCAGGTAGGACCCAGAGCCAATTGCAGGATTAGGGCCTGTATTTTTATCTGCAGTCTGTGCTCTGTCACTAGCTCTTGCAGTTAGGTATCACAGATTGAGTATGTTGAGGTATTTTAGGCCCTGATCCAGCAGATCATTTAAGCACATACTTGCCTGTAAGCAGGTGCTTCTCCACACTAACTTCAGCAGGGCTGCTCGTATGCTTAAAGTTAAGCACACACTTAATTGCTTTGCCGGATCAGGACCTAGACTCTAAGTCAGGTGGATGAGGAGCTTGCTGGCGTGGCATGTCCGTAGCCCTGAGACGGGCACCACAAGCTCCCTCTGGTTCGGTTTCTGGCTGTTGGAGGAGTTCGTACGAAGTACTGCGCTTTCCTGTCTGCAGAGCATATCCGCAATAGACCAGCTCCAGCCGACCAGGGCTGCCCAAATGGGAGCGTTTCTGAGTCAGTGGGTTTTAGCATTTGTAATCCATAATGAGTCGGTCAGTAACCAGGTGGCACGGTGGGATTTGCTGCCGTGGATTCAAGGGTCCCAGTATTCCCAGCAGTGCCGTCTGGGGGTCAGGGTCTAAAAGAGGCTTGCTAGCCGCATGGGCCTGTGAACACCCTGCTCAGGGCCAGCTTTCGGATTGTGGGGGAGCCCCAACAAGCGTTCTTTGGGCGGGGGAGGGGGGGGTTCTAGCCTCATCCTGTTCATGGCGCGATGAGGTCAGGGCTTGCCCTTCCCTCCTTCTTCATGTCTCACGACAGCGCTGTGGCTGTGGGCACAGATAACGAGGTGCAGATCGGAGCTGGGCTGCATTTTTCAAAAGGTTACATTTCAATGAAATTCAAATTGTGGAGGGAAAACCAGGAAGAAACATTCCCCCAAACCATATGCATTTCTCCCCCTTTTTCCAGCCGGGTCTAGTGGAGATGCAGCGTGACGCTGTTCATGAATGAGCCCAGGGAAATCCCGCTGTGAGTGCCTGGGGCAGCAAAGGGACCTTGCTCCTACCATTGTCCCAGCAGCCTTTGGACTGATTTCTTTGACAATAGGGACCCCTGAATTCCCAGTGTCTGATACTTTCCTTCCAGAGACTGAGAAGTGAAGCATTCTGCTCTAGTCTCTCAGTTAATTCATATCGCAGCACACTACAGCCAGGGAGATGAATCCCTCACGCTGGCACTGAGTTTACCCACCCAAAGCATTGCCACCCCTCCTTCCAGTCCCCCAAGGAGCAGCAAAGCGAGACGTGGTTTGTCGGGGGGCGAAATAGGGTGGCCGCTGCCGCATTCCCAGAGCACCGGACGTTCCGGTGCTTCCTGGAAGGGCCTGGGCCCGCCCCTGCCAGTGTGACCCCACCCCTTCCGGGATGACCTCACACTCGGGACATGCGAGGTCATACCACACGGAGGACACCATATTGAAGAGCACCTCCCACCCCGTACCTGCATGACCTCGTGCACAGTGTGTGAGGTCACACAGGTGGGGGCGGAGCCGCACTCTCTTGAAAATGATGTCATCTGTCTGATATTGGGCAAAACTATGTCTACTTTAGTCTGTACTGGATGGGGATAAACCATAGGAAAAAAGAACCCTCTGGCTTAAAGCCAGACCCATGGCCTGTCTAGGGAGAGGTCAGCCAGCCAGACGGGGGAGCTCCCAGCAAGAATAGACATTCAGAAATCCCCCAACATTTTTATATTTAAAAATGTAGCAACTCCAGATGGATGCGTGTTGTCTCCTAGCCTCCGGGGTATACGGCTGTATGTAGGGGGCAGTACTGGGTTCTCTTTGCCTTCCTTTATATCAACTATGCTTAATGAGGCTCCTGCCAAGTGTGAAAGCCACATTGCCGTCTTCACCAACAATTCCCCAGCAGAGTTCACTGTCTCCAATTGTCTCTTCTCCTCTTTAGGATAATGCACGATGAAGTGAGCGAGACAGAAAATATTCGAAAAAATCTGGCAATAGAAAGGATGATTATTGAAGGGTGTGAAATTCTCCTGGACACCAGCCAGACTTTTGTCAGACAAGGTATAATGTTTACACCTCTATAGCTCCCTCTTCCTCCGTTCATGCGATGTATTGCGCTGATGAGCTGCCTGGCTGCCTGTTGCCAATACTGTCATCAGTGCCGTTATACAGCATGGAGGGAAATAGGGACCTGCTGTAAACCTGCTTGTGTGTGGACAGTCTCCGGTCCTGTATTGTCCTGCACCACCGAGCTCACACCTGCGTTATAGCACAAAATGGTTTTCTAGTGCCAAATATTGGGCTGGATCCTGACTCTCTGGTGACCAGCACCCAGGGGAATGCCTAGGGGTGGAGAGTCAGTGTAGCCCCCACCCCCATGGAATGGGCATGGCCTGGAGAAAGGGGCCTGGCCTGGGTGCTGCTGCTCTCTGGCCATCCCCCACGGTCAGACCAGGCATTTGGTAGCTTGCATGCCAGCACAGCTTAGAAATGCTGCCCTCCAGGGCTGGCCCTGGCACTCCAGCTCGCTGGCCCTGGCCTCCTAGTAAGTTGTGCATCCTGTGAAGGACATGGCTTTGTACCAAGGCCATTCCGCAGAGAGCTCGTGGTGGATGGATCCCTTCCTTTGTGCCTTTTCCCCTGAGGACTAATTGCAGCCTAGGTTTGGGTCAGCTACAGTGAGGTGCTGCTGTTCTCCACGAGGCTCCCACAGAAACTTCCCCTTAGCGAGGGACAAGCCAATGTATTTGGTCCCTGCCCTTAGATATAGAGAAGAGTCAAGGGCCTTGTCATGAGGAGCTCCAGCAGGCCGCTGAGGGCTCCCTTCTTGCCACGTCACGGCCTGGAGGTCCAGTGGCAAGAGGCGGTCAAGCACGCTTGCCTGGAGGGGCTTGGTGGGTGCGATGGAGGGAGAGTCTCTGCACGAGTCTCCATATGGCACTGCGCGTAGTGTGGCGTGTCTGGGTGAAATTCACTTTGCCTGCAGCAGAAGCGTGAATGACCTGTGCGGCCAGTGTGTGAGGTGGGGTGAAATCCCCCCCCAGGCCGCTGCAAGAGTCTGGGGGTCTCCACACAAGGCTGCTCTTTCAGCTCACAGATGGCTGCTCTCCACGTCCCTTGCACAGCGTGTTGGGGCACTGGACCCACCTCTTCTCCCTGCCTCATCAGCTCTTCCGTGGTGTGCAGGGCTGGTGCACGGACCTTTCCTGCAGCACAGTGGGTGTGCAAAGCCCCCTGCACGGCCACTCCACCAGCCGTGCTCCCCAGCAGCCCCACCATGGGACCTTGGGGATGGGAAAGTCGGCGCGGGGCCCCCGGGATGATGGGGAGTGTCACCCCGGAGCACTCTTTGTGTGCCAGGGCTGCTAACAGAAGCCTTTGTTTGATCCGCTTTCCTGGTTCACAGTCATGACAGCTGGGTCTTCCTGCCCGGCGTGACCTTTGGGAAGCACGCTCCGCTGCAGCGCATGGCTTCCTGCCCGAGGCATCCGGCTACTGAATTCGCCAGCTGCCTGGCCAGTCTGACTCTCACACCAGGTGTCTGAAACAGAACTACGCCCCCTGCAGGCCAGAAGTTACACAAAGGGCCAATCATGGGTTTTTGTCATCTCAACAGGTTCCCTCATCCAAGTGCCAATGTCCGAGAAAGGGAAGATCACCAGGGGGAGGCTGGGCTCCCTGTCCTTGAAGAAGGAGGGCGAGAGACAATGCTTCCTCTTCTCCAAGCACTTAATTATCTGTACAAGAGGCTCAGGTGGAAAATTACACTTAACCAAGGTGCGAATTGCAGAAAGGGGCAATTCTCTCACACTCGTGCAGAGAGGAGTCCAATACGGGGGTCACCTCGCCCAGCAGACCCCTTTGAAGTCTTGTTACACTATGGGAGCTCAGTGTGGCCCATCTGCCCCCGCAGCTGGGAAGTGCTGTGCAGTACAGCAATGCCGGCATTCAGACGAAGATCATGGGTGGAATTTCCAGCTGGCCTCCAGCCAGACCCTATTTCCCTGCTCTTCCTTTTGAATGAGTAACTGACTGTGTGCGCAAAATCCACCTCTGAGCAACTGTGAGTGCAGAAGCAGGCAATGGAAAATGGAGGGTGCACCTGATACTTTTTCCTAGAAAGCTTTAACCCCACCAGGCCTTAAAGTGAGCGTCACTGCAGCAGGCCCGGTTCCATGGCTTATCTACTGTGGGACTTCAAAGTTATCCATGCCCCAGGGAGACAGCTCTCCAGGGGGTGTTGTAAAAAAGAAATCTGCCACAAGCAGCCTTCCATCCCCCAGAGTGCTTCGTTCTGCAGCGGTGTGGGACGTGGATAGTGCATGGAACGCCATCTGAGAACTGCTGCACTCTAGACTGCCAATGGGAATTGGGCACCAGAATACCTTTGAGGAGCTGAAATTCTGTGTCTGCTGCGTCTCCGTTAAAAGTAAAATGAATGGGGGGACTCCAGGTAGTCAGGCCTGCCAGACTAAGCCTTTCCAATGTCCTTTCAAACTCAGGAGGTCTGGAATACGGGTTATAGTCTGTCTTATTACCGTCACCCTTGCACCTCCTAAAAACTGAAGTTTCTTAAGGTGCCAATTTCCCTCACATAATTGTAGTTTGCAGATAGCTAGAGGCATCAAACAGGGCAGTTCAGTGTACTGCATGTGATTAGGACATCCTGTCACTTACGGAATGAGCTCTGTGTCATGTGCTAAGATAAAAATTACCAGTTCTCAGCAAGAGAAGTTATTTGTGATTTGCTGCAAGAATACTGACAATCTATTCAGTGGGAAACTTTAATTAGGCCTAAATTTGTATATAACACTTACAGGCTTTTCCCATCCATTCCCAAGACTCTCACATTTGTCTATGGATGTTTTGCAGTTAATTGAGTGAGAATCTCAGAAAAATGGTTCTTTACTGACATTAAATTACCAGTTTGAAAGATTACAGTCAATGGCAAAGAGTTGCTGATTATCACAGCAGACTTTGGGGAAACTTAATTTACTGTTCTTATTAAATAATTTATAAACAAATTAGTTTGATCAGCAGTACAGGGAAAATTGCGATTTCCAAGCATGTAATTACTTATTTTCTAGCAGTCAAAACACGGAATTCATTGGTAATAGAATCTGCTTTCAAACTGTAATAAATAAGGCCCCGATCCTGCAAACACTTGAGCACGTGCTTAACTTTATGCCCAGGAGTCATCCTGTTGGGTTCCTGTTTGCAGGAACTAGGCTTAAATTACTTCAATTGAAAAAGCAAAGAAGATCGACATGTCTCCCCCTGCCTGCCCCTCCAAGGGGTTTCTGCAGAGACTGATTGACGTGTGCCTGTGCGAGTTCACATTTCTTCCCTCTGGGGCTGTTCCTGTCTTTCAGAATGGCGTGATCTCTCTAATCGACTGCACCTTGATGGAGGAGCAGGAGAGCACTGATGAAGAAAGTAAGTATCGGCTGGAGCTGGGCAACCCTCACCCTCCAAATCCCTCTCCATTATTATTGGTGTGACTAGATGTCCTGATTTTATAGGGACAGTCCTGATTTTTTGGTCTTTTTCTTATATAGCTCCTATTACCCCCCACCCCCGTCCCAATTTTTCACACTTGCTGTCTGGTCACCCTAATTATTATTGGTGCGAATTTAAAAAAGAATTCCCTTCGGGCATGTGCATTCCTTGGAGCTCTCCTCACGCACCTGTTAATGGAAGGAGACATGTTGGAAACAAGAGTATTGGCCCTAGAAGTGGCATGTTTGATGTGGGCTTGGACGCTGCCTGCCCCAGCAAGGGGGCAAAGTCTGCATAACCCTCCTCAGAACCAGGCCCCCAAAATGTTAGCAAAGACCCATAAGGACTGACCATCCGCTTGCGATGAGGATTAAGGGTGTGTGCACTTAGGTTGTGTGTATGTGATGCAAGAAAATGAAATCTAAATTCTGGGCCCAGCCTGTAACTCAATCAACTCATTTTGCTCCCAAGGCAAAACCTACACCCTGCAATCAGAGAAAAGGGTTAAGTGGCCCAACCCTGCTTAACTGCTGCTTGCCCCTAACCTGCCACCTGCACCTGGGAGATTCCAAGCCCAGACGGCTTCTGAGGCCACAGTTTTGATTACAGGACTTGATTACAGGAGTAATTCTCATCAAACCAGGACACAGAAGTCCTACTCTGTGACCCATAGGACCATTTGCAACCAGCCAGCACTGCTGGAGTTTTCATGGCAGTTAGTGGCGACTTGCAGGGAGCTGTGTGCAATCAATCCATAGAGGGTAAAACCAACAGTGCAAACAAGTTGGTTGAGCACATTCAAATAATGAATAATTCAAGGAAGTTGTGGTCCAGTGGCAGACATTCCGTAAGCAGAAAACAAGGTGACATGAATCAAATACATTATCTGCCATGAACAAAACAGATACACTTCTATGCAAATATAACTAGGGTGACCAGATAGCAACTGTGAAAAAACGGGATGGGGGTGGGGGTAATAGGCGCCTAGATAAGAAAGTCCCAAAAACGGGACTCTCCCTTTAAAAATGGGATGGATGGTCACCCTAACTATAACCTTCCAAAGGGGGCCAGCCTCGTCCCGCACTGCAGTGTTAATGGTCTAATAAAACAAGCAGCAAGCCCTGGCTAATTACAGGCTTTGTCATTGAAAACCCAGTTTGCTATTTTCTGTCCTCTTTAAAATCTTCCTCATAAAAATCAGAGTTGTGTGTCCCAGTTCTGCCCGCCTGTGGCAGATGCACACCTGGCTGTCACATCGGAGGAGTGACCTGGGGAGCCAAACATTTGCAGCCGAGTTCTTAAAACTAGCCTCTCAGTTTGGGCTGTGACACCGGATCTGGGATTTCCACTCTGCAGTGCCTCACGTCGGGCACCTGTCGCTGAGTTTAGGTATCTACACGAGTGGCCTGGGATGCTGAGCACCTGTTTAGAGTTCTGGGTGCCCAGTCCCTCTGACAGTCGGCCCCCAGGCATCAGGAATTGGGCCCCCAATGATTTTGAAGGTTCGGGTCTCAGCACCCACACTATGGAGACAGCTTTTGTGAGGACAGATTGCACCTGTGCACGGGCAGGCTGGGCCCTTGTCTGCGGCCTGATCCTTGGGCGCATTCTGTGACAGCATCCTGCATCGGCCCAGTCTGCAGCCTGTAATCTTGTCCTCGTCCTCTGGTGTGGCACCTAACCCTAAGCCTGCCGAGTGGTGAGTGCTGCAGTCAGGCTCTCTGGGCCCTCTCCACCCCCGGCTCATGGGCTGAGGGGGCTCAGCCACTTACAGCAGCGAGTTGGTTTTTTCTCGCTGGGTTTCCCTCTGTCCCTTGCCCTGAAGAGCACCTCTCAGTGGGCGCTCTGCCGGATGCAGCACTTGCGGCCTGTAAAGAAGCTGAGTAACACTGCTGATTGTATTACACCTTTGCACAGCCAGCTGCCCTTTGGGGAGACAGCATGTCACAGTCGTGATCCCCGCTTTGCGTCTTCACGGAGATGTTGGTGATATTATTTCTTCCTCTGTTGCTTTTCCTTATATAAACTGGGGAGTCCCCCCTTCATTGCCTTTGAAGGCCATACTCATTGCATACCTCAGAGGCTCTTTCCGTCCCTCCATCCCCCACAAGATCCCTGTGGGTCACACTCCCACCCCCTCCCCTCTCTCAGCCCACCCCCCTGGCTCATGCTAGGGGCTCTGCATGCCCCCCCGCCACACACTATTATTCTGTTAAACTCTACTGGGAGGATAAACAGAGGGTAACCCAGTTCTTTGGTCTGTGGATAATTACAGGCCTGGCTGAAGAAGGTGGCTCTGCCAACCGCACGCATGGGGCTGTACGTGTCCCCATTTTTCCCTTCTGGCTTTTTCATTTTGGCCAAAATAGAGTTTGGGCCATTGATGCCTAAAACATTTTCAGAAGTTTTGGAATTGATCAGATGCAGCGTTCAAATGTTATTGCATTGAAAGAGCCAGATGCCATCAGGTCAAGAACAGGGCTTCACTTTGGTCAACCAAAAAACCTATTCAGACTGAAAATATGGGTTTGCGCTGTGTGCATGAAAGCTCAAATCCCCAGGCCGTTGGAGCTCCCTACAGTAATGATGCTCCTTGCATCTGCGAGAAGGAGCAGCAAGAAGAAAGCGGTATGAGCTGGTGATTCATGGCCAACGTGGAAGCTTAGGCTCTGAATTTGTATCCTCTACAGGGTTAACTCTGCATTACATGGCCAAACAAAACAACAAAGTGCAAATGTCCTAGAAAAAGCTCCTCAAACCTTACTCTGCTTGTTTATCTTGTCTATTACAAAGCAAAAGCATCAGGGCAAGACATAGATCATCTTGATTTCAAAATTGTAGTGGAACCAAAAGATTCTCCATCCTTTACTGTTATCTTGGTGGCATCGTCCAGGCAAGAAAAGGCTGCATGGACCAGTGACATCAGTCAGGTAAGAAGAAATCAAGCAAAAACCCAATCTATATTTGGGCACCTAACTAGGTGGGCCGATTTCAAAATCACACTGGGTTTCCATGGCTGTTGCAGATTGCTTCCTGCCCCTGAAATCAGGCCATTTCTTTGGAAGCCCACATATGGGTACAGGGCCTGACTTTAGGCACCTGAGTTGCAGAACATTGGCATTCACCTTTCTATGCATCACTTTTTCTATCCATAAAAATAGAGACAATACTTCAACCTCACAGCACCCTCGTGATTTAAGTCATTAAAGTAACTAGAGCATTAGGAGAAAGTGCTATGTGAAGTATGAATAATTCTTATTTCTTATTTTATTTTGTTTAATTCAGGGCTTTCTGGCTGCTCTGTAGTTCACACTCACACATCAGAGGTGGGAGTAAATCTATGCTAAAATCGGGGCCCATTCCACCTGGAAAAAGAATCTCAGCCTAACTCGCCATTCCCTTGCAGCTAGCGGCTCATTTACATTTATGCAAAAGGAGCATAACGCTGCGAGTTCTGACTTTCCCGCTCACTCCCACCAGTGGCAGCAGTTTACACCCACTTCGCACTCACTTTGCAGAGTGGACATGATGCCGCAAGGTGCAAAGAAGTGGAGAACTGGGCCAATGCAGGGACTGCTCTTCCAGCTGGGAGGAGAGAAAAATGAATGTTTCAAGAGCAGTTTTTATAACATCTCATTCTTGGCCACCTTTTTGCTGTGCAATGTCCTTTCTTCTTCAGCAAGGAAGCAATGTAGCGTGTTTAACTCCTATCATAGCTTCCCAGGATAGATATAGGCAGGAACCTTAGATACTCAGGACGTAGGCCGCATGGTGAGAGAGGCTGAATGCCATAATGTAAAACTGAAGCTCAGTGGGCGAAGTGATATCTTTTATTGGGCCAACTTCTGTTGGGGAGAGAAATGAGTAGGGCAGCTTGAAGGCTGGTTTCTCTCCCCAACAGAAGTTGCTCCAGTAAGAGATTATCTCACGCACCTTGTGTCGTGGCAACGACACAGCTACAACAAGATGCATGTAGCATGTAACAGGGAGAGGAGGGGACTACGGTGTGGGAGAGTCTGTCTTCCAGGGCTACCAGGCAATCCTCTGGGTGGAGACTTGGGCTGGAAGCGTCTACCTGGGAGAACAGAGGTGGAGAGAGAGCATTTCTGGAGGTCCCTGTCTGTGGTTTTGCCCAGTTCACCTCTGGTAGTTTCATTCTAAATATGCCAAATCCTGCATTGGAAGAACCGCTAATTTGTGTAGCTCCCTGTAATCTCTCCGCTAGCAACTGGCATAAAGAGTGACCGCCGTGAACGCTTCACCCTTTAGTCACCCCGTATTTATGACCATTCGTATCTGAGAAAGGCAGCATTTCCAGCATCAATTTCATATCAAATGGCCCTGGGCAGATACAATGAGTGAGGATGTATCCAGTTTGGATTAGTTCAGCATCACATCCTCTTATGCTGTGATCTCAGCAACTGAGCAAATCCTATATCAAGCCTCGAAACCAGTTCTCTTCCCAGTGTAACTTGCGTTCTCCATTCCCCTGACCCTTCTGTGTTTCAGTGTGTAGACAATATTCGATGCAATGGCCTCATGATGAATGCATTTGAGGAGAACTCAAAAGTCACAGTTCCCCAGATGATCAAGTAAGTGCTTTGTGCTTTGTGAGATGTGTAACTTTGAGTGCCTGTGCAAATGTAGCTTGACTCTGCCCCTGACCAGCAGAACTCACTCCCTTTGGACTCCATAAGTGAATAGCATTCAAATCGCTCCATTCGGAAGCCGGTGGGAGTGCAGGACTAAACCCTTTGCATGTAATCCTACTTGTCACACACCAGTAATCAGTGATCACCAAAGAAATGTTGTAACAATTAGTGATGGGCAAGTCTGAGCAGACATTCTACAACAAAGGCCCGTGATGTTTGTTTGGGGCCCTGGAGGTTTTTCTGCATGTCTAGGAGCTGCCATGGGCTGTGTTGAGCGTAGAGATGATTGCAGCACATTAGCAGGGTTTTGTCGGTGGTGTTCGGGGAGAGGACATTTGCTCAGGCTCTGTGAAGGGAGGTGGGAGGAGCTGTGTGGGAAGGGGAGAGCTTCAAGAGGACAAATACAGAGGAATGAAGAAAGGGAA
Organism: Gopherus flavomarginatus; assembly: GCF_025201925.1. NCBI lineage: Eukaryota > Metazoa > Chordata > Testudines > Testudinidae > Gopherus > Gopherus flavomarginatus. The sequence continues at coordinate 91,418,765 of NC_066625.1, read as the reverse complement.
AAACAAACAATTAAAAAGAAAAGGCTACAAGGAAATACAAAGGCAGCCACAAGGAGTGTGGATTTCTCCTGGTCTCCTCCCATGCTGCTTTGAGGACTTTACATTGGCATAGTTCCCTTCTGGGCATTAGGATTGTATGGTTTCTTTGTCAGTGATTTGGCAATAATTATTACTGATGTAATGTTTTCTAAAATACAGATAAAATGGGTATGGGAGGGATGAAGCTGGGGAAGGAACCAGAGTCCCCTGCCTTGCAGGACAATAGCAATCAGGCCAAGCAGATACTATGACAGGACATCTTCCAGTAGACACCCATCGTGTTCCTTCTGGTCCACAGTCACTTTTCTCCATCCAGGGAGTCAGCTCTAGCTCTTATCAATGCCAGGCAGAGGTGCTGGAACTAGAGGTGCTGGGGTTACTGCAGCTGCATCCTGTGGCTTGAAGTGGTTTCCATCATACACAGGATTTAACAGTTTGGGTCATAGGCTCTCAGCACCCCTATTGTACACATCGTTCCAATACCCCTGGGGCCAGAAAGTTTCCACCCTCGACCCCATTTCATTCTAGTTACCCCTGACCACAAAGCAGTATTGAGCTGCTCTGCTGATCCTTTGTTCCCTGTGACAGAGAGGGATGAGCCCAGGTCATCCCTGCAGTAACTCCACAGATCTTATTGCAGTCTCGGAGAGGGCAGGGCTGTGACTCTTCTTTCTCCCCCATACCCAGCCGGCATGGCATGGGGAGTCCTCTGTACCTTTTCCAGGGTATTGCAGCCTGTGCACCTGCATCTGTTGCATGGGACTCCCCAGCAAAATTCTTGCTGAATCAGGCTCCAGCTGATGCATGGCCATCCTGCACCCATTGAGGCACCTGGTTGTGCAGAAGCCACAGTAACAGTGCACACTTCCCTAAATTCTGACAACCCCGTCCCCACCCGCAGCGGGCAGGGGCTGTGGGCCGCTCTGCCCAGCTGCTTTCTCACATGCAGACACTGCAGAACTTCAAGGATTAACTTGTTTACAGCAAATCTGCTGCTCTTGCATATCCCAGAGTGTTTCCATGCACACTGGGATGGCGATTGTCACATTCCCCTTGGGAAGCTCACAAAGCAAAATGTTAATTAAGAGGCACCAGTGTTCAGTTAACCGTGGGGAGCCAGCACTGTCTCACTCTGCGTCCCAGTAGGGATATCCAGGTGAAGTGTATCTGCCTGCACAGCGCAGTGGTGTCACTCCAGGCTGGAACAGAGAGATTCTGTTTCCCCGCAGGTCTGATGCCAGCTTGTACTGTGACGATGTCGACATTAGGTTCAGTAAAACGATGAATTCCTGCAAGGTCCTTCAGATTCGCTATGCAAGCGTGGAGCGGCTCCTGGAGAGGCTGACGGACCTGCGGTTCCTCAGCATCGACTTTCTCAACACCTTTCTGCATTCGTACCGGGTGTTCACCACGGCGGTGGTCGTTCTGGACAAACTCATCACTATCTACAAGAAACCCATCAGTGCCATTCCTGCAAGGTGAGGCTGCTCCGGAACCGGAGACCTGACACCTGGGGGAAGTGGCCTGGGCTCTGAGGGCTAGGGGAAGGGGCTCTGAAGTCAGAACTCCTGGGTTCTGTCCCTGGCTCCCTCAGTCCCTTGCTAGGTTATGTTGGACAAGACATACATTCACTTGTATCTCTGTTCCCTGTCTGTAAAATGCTCAGATGACGCCCCTCCCATACATTTCATTTGGCTGGAGTGTTGTTCTTTAAAGTTCCTTGAGAATGTTAACACTACCGTTACCTCTGCTCAGACTGTAATTGCCCAGCTTTCCCCCGTTTATCCACCATCTTACTTTTAGCTTTGGCTAAGCATTGACTTGGGAATATAAGTCTACAAAAATCAAGGCAAAAGCAGAATCGTTCAGAACAGTAAAAAGAGCTGGAATGAGGAATAAGAGGGCAGAAATAAGAAGGGGAAGATTTGGGCTGAATAGAGGGATCCTGAGGCCTCCCTGCCACCTGCCTGCTTGGGGCTGGCCCGAGGTCCCCCTCTACCTCCTGCCTACTTGGGAGCAGCCTGAGGCCCCCTACCCCCTGCATGCGGGGCTGGCCGAAGATCCCCTGCCACCAGCCCAAGCTGCTCTCCCAAGCCCTCCCTCCCGCGCAGGGCTGGCATTGCTGCTTGTCCCCTCCCCTCCACGTTCCCAGGCACCCCGCTAGGGTCGCGCCCCACTGAGGGTCGCACCCTGCTTTCCTGGCAAAACTGGGCATTTGTCCAGTTCGCTCTTGTCAGCTGATCATCAGTTGGCAAGAGCAAAAGGGACAAATGCCCAGTTTTGCCAAGAAAGTCAGGACGCCTGGGACAGGGCTGAAAAAAAGGGACGGTCTCGGCCAAAAGGAGACCTATGGTCACCTTAGCTTTAAAGCAGCATGAATGGGAATCGCTTTTCTTTTAACCCAGGTCACTGGAGCTCTTGTTTGCAAGCAGCCAGAACACCAAACTGCTTTATGGCGAGCCGCCCAAATCTCCGAGAGCAAATCGGAAATTCTCATCCCCTCCCCCGCTGTCCATCACCAAGTCGTCCTCGCCGAGCAGAAGGCGGAAGTTGTCCTTAAACATCCCCATCATCACGGGAGGGAAGGCTCTGGACCTGGCTGCACTGAGTTGCTCCTCCAATGGCTATGCAAGCATGTACTCTTCCATGTCACCCTTCAGTAAGACCACTCTTGATATAAACAAACTTTACGTGTCCAGTAACTACCCCAATAAAATACCTGATGAAGGTGAAACTGCATCTGAAAAACAAGAGGAGACTCCTCCAAGCAAGCCAAGTAAGTCACTGTTGTTTCACAGGCTGGTGTGAGGTTCTCGGGCAAACAGTGGGGATCTGAGCAGAGGGATGCAGTAGAAATGGGCCCAGTTTTGTCTCTCAAGAAAAGAGTGTGATGCATTTGTAGGCTTTAGCAGGAATGTATAATTCACATGCAGGAGGCCATGAAATGTACCCCAGCCTGCAGAGACTATGCTGCAATCCAACCAACATAACGTGGGGAAGAAAATGTCTAGAGGTGCCTGGAGAGGGATTTGGGAGCAAACACATTGCACTTGGGCTGTGGAGAAGTGAGGTCAGGCCAGCGGCAGTGCTGGCACTCAGAGAACAGCTGGGGAGTGTGAGTCAGGCGACATGGAGAGGCCAGGACCCATGGAGACTCCCGTTGGATCACAACATGGCCAGATAAGGTGCTGAAGGAAGAGAGCCTGAGCCGGGTAGGAACACAACTGTCTTACCACAAGTGGAAGGTGGATTGTGCTGGCCCCCGGCTGGGCAAGCCCCTGGCTGCCCCAGCTGACACCAAAACTCAGGCCTATAAATGTCAGAAAGACGCAGCAGGAGAAAGGAAGGGGAGGCCAAAGCTGGCCAAGTGTCATTGTAACCCTGGCTCCCAGCACAATCTGTGGGGAGGAACACTCTGAGCCTGGCAAACTGCCCAGCCCCTCCAACTGCTCAGTGCAGGGATTTGGGATTAAACACCCCCCCGGCGTTAGCCAGGTCTCCCGTCACGTACAGCTCTGACCAGAGCCCTCCGAGTCAAGTACTGGGAAGAGCATATTAGCTTAGCAGGCCTGGCACCATCTCTCCATCCGATTGACAGACACAGTTATTTGCACCTGCAGTTTGTGGGTGCAAGAGCAAAGGGCAGCTTTACAAAATCTCTCTCTTTGTGTCCAAGCGGCGCCAGCAGGGAGCCAGTCCTGCAGGTCACTCAGAGCCGGCCTGTCCTTCGCCAAATCCAGGCCCCACCCCCTTTGCTCCAGCCCAGTCGCATGGTGCAAGAGAGGGCAGAGTTTGGCTAATGGGGGCCATGGGAGCTTGGCCTGTCTAAGGAGTGCAGGGTCAGCAAGGAGCAGTACGTTGAACTCAATGAGGCCCATGTCGAACTGCTGCTGGGAGAGGCATGTCACAAGCCACGGTTCAGACACGTTTCCAAAACCGTCACCGCTTGTCTTGGGATCACAGTGTTACTGGTGTCTGCAGTGGTTTATCACGAGTCAGCGAAAATTCCTGCTTTGATGTTGCCAGCATCTCCCTGGAAGTTATCAAAGCCAAAGAGCCTGATCCCCAGTTGGTGTAAATCAGCTTAACTCCTCTGACTTCTGTGGAGCTACAACCATTGCAGGAAAGATGGGGACAAATTGGAGAAAGTCAAGAGAAGAGCAACAAAAACGATGAAAAGTCTAGAACACATAATGTCTGAGGGAGGATTGAAACAATGGGGTTTGTTTAGTCTGGAGAAGAGACGACTAAGAGGGGCCATGATAACAGTTTTCAAGTACATAAAAGGTTGTTATAAGGAGGAGGGAAAAAAATTATTCCCCTTAACCTCTGGGAATAGGACAAGAAGCAATGGGCTTAAATTGCAGCTAGGGCGGTTTAGGTTGGACATTAGGAAAAACTTCCTAACTGTCAGAGTGGTTAAGCACTGGAATAAATGGCCTAGGGAGGTTGTGGAATCTCCATCATTGGGGATTTTTAAGAGCAGGTTGGACAAACCTGTCAGGGATGGTCTAGACAATACTTAGAGAGCAGGGGACTGGACTAGATGACCCCTTGAGGTCCTTTCCAGTCCTACGATTCTATGATTTACACTAGCTAAGAATCTGGCCTCAAAAGTCCAGAAAACGTTTGAAAGGGAGTGGCTGAGAAAGAGATGGACAGATCTATAGCTCGTTACTCCCAATTAACACATGCGCCTCCTAGAATCTGCCCAATTTTACATGGTTGTGAACACCTTGCCATGCAGCCTTCCATCCCTTGCTGGGCACGTCCTGCGCTCTCACCACCAGACATTCCCGTCCGTAACTCTGAAGCTACCAAGAAAAGTGTTTACATGTTTAACAAGAGCAAAAGTTCCATTGGTCAGATATGCACTAGGGCCCCCTGGCGTTCTGTGGGCACTCTCATTTGTACGCACACACCTCATCTCTGTGTAAATGTTGTTATTTGAGTGTACAAAGTGCACTCTGACATGGGTCCATGAACTGTACCCACTGGGGATTGGATGCACACAGTCAGAGGCCCTGAGCCAGGCAGAAGAACAAAGGCCCATGTGGTGACATTCTGAGATGGCCTGGGATGTACAAGTGGAGTGTATTCTAGGACATGCTTCATGGAACCCCACTTCCCATTATACTTAGTGGTTTGGCATGAAGTTCTCAATGGATGACCAGTATAAATTCTCCGTGTTACACTATTATCCATCTATTCCATCCCAGGGACCTTACACCAAGGTTTAAATGGCAGTAGGCTGTTGTGTTGCTCAGCAGTTCTGTTACCAGGTTCACCACCAATAAACAGAGCCTACATCTCCTGAGCCCGACCCAGCCACTCCAGTGTAGAACTCTCAAACCCCGTGAACGCAGTCAGCTGAAGTTATTTACATGCCATGTGGCAACTAAAAGCTGAATAACTTTCTGAGCTGTGTAAAGACTTGTGGGTTACCCAGGTCAGACAGTGAGCAGTTTAATTGTGCAAAACCTTTTATGATTTAAGGACAAAAGAAAAATCAAAAATAATTCTCAGGCAACAGAACCTTGGTGCTTTTGATTCTAGTGTGTCCTGTGCTGGATAAGGCAGGGTAGCAAATCCTTTTTGGGTGTTAGAGAGATTTGAAGGAGCTGAAATGTGGCTGGTTTGCACCTGCTTCCAAACTTTGTTTTGCTGCAGTATCTACAGTCACAAATGGGGAATCTGAACCAGCTGCTTGTTTTCTCCAGGTTCCGAGGTATCAGTTCGGGAGGAGTCAGACACTGATCCAAACCAGAGCGATGAAGCAGAAACTGAGACCTCGCCAACGAAATCTCCAACTACCCCTAAAGCCGTCAAATGCAAAAATTCATCAGGTAACGTGTGCAGAAACTCATCTAGCACCTGGGATATTTGCACAGCTACGTTCACTCTTTGGACCTGATTCTCCTCTCAGTTCCACTGGAGTAAATCAGGAGAAGTTCCACTGAAGTCAGTGGAAATACACTGGTGTAAAACTGGTGCATATGGGAAGAGAAGCAGGACCTTTCTCTTGAATTTTTTTTTTCTGAAAGAGTGGTGACGGGGGCAGGGTTTTGTCTAGTTGCACCTGTGTCCTGCAGATGTTGCTCTCTGGCCTGGTGGATGAGTACCTTCCTCTCCCAGGGCTGCAATGCATTCTGCAGTGAATGTTCCTGTGATGATGTGAGCTCTGGGGTGACTCTCGGAGCCACACTCTTTGAGTGTCTTGTCATTAATAGTTCTCCTCTCCTTTCTGAGGGGGTTAGCAACCTGAGCAACAACTGGAGTGTGCTTCAGAAACTCTTATTAGCCAGAGTCCCTCTGTGAAGCCATTCAACCTGGGCTCTGAACTGCAAGGCCTAAGAACCAGTGCTGCATCATCGTTTATGTCTGCCTCAGAAGTCTGTGCTGTGCAAGGTGTCCCAGGGCGGAAACTAGGCCTGCATCCCATAAAGGGGTCAGGGTGTGTGTGTGTGTGTGAGAGAGAGAGAGAGAGAGAATAGACTGTGCACACAAGAAGTAAGTATTGCATAGCTTTGTGGGAAAATGCCTAGAGAACATGAAAATCTTTCTGTAGGTTCTGACCATTCTGCAGGATTGAACAGAGAACTCTGTCATTCAGTGAGATGTTTAATAAAGCCTAGGTGGAGGATAGAATCCTCTATAAATTCTCCCTTGAGAGATATTTTTCATTTCTGTAGAACACTCTTGGTTTACGCCCTGCTAAAGCTGAGAAGGTGGCAGTTGTGCAGTGAATTCTGGGGAGGTTGTTCATGCGTTTCTGAGGGCAGCATTTGATCACATGCGAAAATGGTTAAATGGTTAAATGAACTGGTAAAGGTGACGAGAGAACCTTTCCCTTCTATACCTGACATTGTTCTCCTGCTTCCTTTTCTAGATTTCTCATTGTTTTCTTATAACAATGGAGTCGTTATGACGTCTTGCCGGGAGCTTGACAGTAACCGCAGTGCCCTGTCAGCTGCTTCCGCTTTTGCGATAGCGACCGCTGGAGCCAATGAGGGCACCCCGACCAAGGAGAAATATCGAAGGATGTCATTAGCAAGTGCAGGTGAGGGAAAACAATGCTCTGTAGCTTGGGCAGGTTGCAGTTTTCCCACTTGGAGAGAAACGTGAGCTGCACCAGTGTGGAGTACAGTACAAAGACTGTCACCGCTGTATCTGGTTACTGTTTCCCCCAAATAAATACAGCATCATCCCATATTATTCAATAGGATGCTTCCCTTAAAAAAAAATAGACCAAAGGACGACCCACTGCACATTAGATCCTGCAGCAGCAGCAGCAGCTTCAGTGAACTCCAGCCAAAGAGACAAGTGGCCAGGCGTAGTCAGCTGGCCCTCAGCTTGGGCTTTAGCCGTGGTTGCTTTGAGTCTCTTGCTCCTGGGTGCCCAACATGAGCCCCCACTTGTGGGCAATCTCACTGTTCCCAGCAGGAGTTCAGCTCACTCCTCGAGTCCTTTTCAGTGCCCAGTTCACAGTCCCCTTGCCACTAGCCTTTAGCAGCACTTCCCTGGCCCACCGCAGCCCTCCAGGGCCTTCGCTCGTACGCAGCTTGTCAGGTCCGACTGCCTCAAACAGGGCTGAAGGGAAAGGTTAGCAACTGGCTCAGCCTGAGCTCCCCGTGTTACTAGGGCAGTAGCTGTCCCTGTTCCTGGGAAAACTCCCCACCCCCTTCTCTGGCCAGTCTCACCCATTTGAACTCCACTGCTCCAGGTGGAGCATGCCCTGCAGGTGCACCTGAGTGCGGGAATGCCCGTTAGCCTTTCCACCACAGGGATGGGGGGTTGTCCCACAGCTCCAACATACGGGCTGCTCACAGGTGAGGTAGCTGGGCACAGTGGGAAGGATGGACTCTGAGAGAAAAGGGTCCCAGACAATTTAGCCCTGTGCAGATGATGCTTAGTGTATTGCGCCCGTCCATTGGCATGTGCCAATGCCAATTCTCCACGTGCATGTGCAGTTTTATTTGCACACACAAATCCAAGTGCTTGAACGCACACAGCTCTCTCGTGTAGCAACCAGAGCCTCTGCCTGCAGCCAGCTCTAGTTCTCAGAGTTTGCCTTTACATTTAAGAGAGTCTTAACTGGCCAGCTGGGCTTTTTCACATTATTTCTGTTAAATTGTGAATATTTTAAGTAATTCCTAAAATAATTGTATATGTGCTAAGTTATTTGCAATGATTTTTAGGCTTTCCCCCTGACCAAAGGAATGGGGACAAAGAGTTCGTGATAAGGAGAGCAGCAACCAACAGAGTTCTCAATGTTCTGCGCCACTGGGTCTCCAAACACTCGCAGGTACTTGTTAGCCCTGGGACAAAGGGATGGTTGCGTCTCTGTGGCTGTGTGAGGCAGAGACTGCGCTGAGGCAATAGGATGAGATTTTACTGAACAATAATGAGATGATGAGCCGGCCTGTTCATTACGGTGAAATTCACCCAGAGCAGAGGGCCCTGTACAGGGCCCACTGGATCCCTCCAGTCCTGAATAGGCCTTATATGGGCTCTCTGCTGGGGGTAAATGCCACTTCCTGGCTGAGCATGGTGGTCATCAGCCTTTTCCGTATTTGTATAATTCACACAAGTAGAGAAAAGCTCCCACCTGCTGAGGAGGGGAGGCTGAGGAATCTGCAGATGCAGAACAGAACAGTCCCTGACGTTATGGCAATGTAACATGTGCAGAGCATCCAAAGCAACAGACTCCTCATTGGTTTTCCATCCCGGGTACAGAAATACAAGGCTGGGTCAGAGCACTGGGCTGGGTTTCTGTGTGCGAGAGAATGGGGTTTTAGGAAGAGTTAGGGATGAAAATGGACTGACGGCTGCTCAGCTCTCTGTGGCACCATTCCCCCTTCTCTCACCTGCTCCTCGATGCTGGCATGGTTTGTGGCAGTGTGGAGCAGCAGCAGCCATGCAGTTTATTAACAATTGTGCCCAAACTCTGCTCTGTCCAGATGCCACTTATGATGCTAATGCAAAGAACAAAGTGAGTACAGTGCCCTCCCTTTTGAATTCCTCTCTTGAAGATCTTCTGCGGCACGAGCAGATTGTAAGTGACAAGAGGACAAGCTGTTTCTCTTCCTTAGGAGGAGCAGACAGCATGTTCTGTCTCTTCTTGCAGGCAGAGATACCATAGTGACTAATGGTGGAGAGGTTTTAAAAGGGAAGTAAGATGGTGAACCTGCTTGTAATGTTCTATAATCTGAATAAAATGTGTGAAACCTTTTAATGGTACATACTTTTGGCAGGACTTTGAAACCAATGATGAACTAAAATGTAAAGTAATCAGCTTTCTGGAAGAAGTCATCCATGATCCTGAGCTCCTGACCCAGGAGAGAAAAGCAGCAGCCAATATCATAAGGTAAAGGCTCATTAGTGGAAATGCCTGTTTTCTGAAAGCATTATGCTGCCTGTTAGCAGCTGCTACCTGCTTTGACCAGGATGGAGGGGGAGTAATATGTTCTCTGAGCTGTTTTACCAGTAATTAGATGATATGATTCAGAAAGCAGACATCAAAGATGGGCCAGATTCTCTGTTCAGTGACACTGCTGTAAGAGCGGTAAGTTACCCCCTACCCAGATTGAGTTTATATATTGAGATTTTTACAAGCTCCAGTAAAAGCCCCTCCACAGCCCTGGACGCCGTTCGATACTCCATGAACAACATACTAAATAAAGTATCAGAGGGGTAGCTGGGTTAGTCTGAATCTGTAAAAAGCGACAGAGCCCTGCGGCACCTTATAGACTAACAGACGTATTGGAGCATGAGCTTTCGTGGGTGAATGCCCGTGTTTGACGAAGTGGGTATTCACCCATGAAAGCTTATACTAAATAAACAGACCCTTCAGTTCCCCCAATTGAATCAGATAAATAACAACAGCATAAATAGAATAGAAATTAATCACCTGCCCCCCCATGATCTCAAGAGTCCCACACCACTTCTGCCAGCCCCGCCCAACACCCAGAGGTGGGACGTGTCACCCGCTCTGATGGCTGGTAGCGCCCTGAGGAGGGAGCAAGTTCCAGAGATCAGCAGCAGGAGAGTAAGTGTCACGACTGGGGCTTGGGTGGTCAGAGTCCGGCACAGAGCTGGAGCCAGAGTCGAAGATCAGGGGCAGGAACCAAGACAAGTGAGGAGAGCCGGGCTCAGGAGCCAGGTGAGGCGGAGGGTCCAAGGTAGTAGCCAACCAGGAACTCACCCAGTTGGCCAGACACCTCCCTATGCCTCCTTCTGGCTTAAATATTGCAGCTGGCTCAGTCGGGGCTGGTCACTCCTCCAGTCAGGACGCCTGTGGGCGGTGCTTCTGGTGGGGCCAGGGTTCCACTGGCCACTCAGCCCACCAGTTACTAACCAGCTGCCGGATGGAGGCTGCACAGGCTGCCTGGGGACTCACAGACCCGGGTTCAGGACCCAGGGATCCTCACAGTAAAGCTGTTGGCCAGTCCTGCACTGCAGCATGGTGAGTTATCCCTGCAGGGAGTCCTGCTGACTGCAGTGGCCCTCTGTGCAGGAGGAGCCGTCAGCACCGGAATACCGGATGGCAGGACTGAGCCATGCCATGCAGTCCCTGGCATGCTAAGGACTGCCCATTTCCAACACACCTGCTACCTCTTTTTTTTAATTTGCAATGAAGAGAAGTGTGGCGGGGGGCTGGAGGCTGGGGTGGGTTGAGACGTGCTGCCGCCTCGGTGCACAGGTGCTCATGCTTAACCTTCTCTGCACCAGGGACAGTCTCCCATCAGCCTGTATCTGGAAAGCAGCAGCCCAACATGCCTTGCTTCCCTGTGCACGAGGACTTGCAGGCCCAAAACCTTAACTAGAAAACTCCTGGGCTGGGAGCCAGTCACACAGTTCCTGTCCTCCACGGCTGTCACTGTTTGGTGTGTGCTTTGTGAGCATGAGCAGGGCTGTCCGTACGGTGTGCTCGTTAACAAAGGCAGGGTGTGGAGCTTCCTCTGTTCAGTAATTGCGCTGACTGACATTAGGATGGCGCTGCTCGTGTTCGTTACACTGAGCCTACAGCCACTCAGCATGTGGCATTCCCACCAAAGTCAACGGGAGGCTGTGGTGTGGAATAGCCACATAGACCAGTGGGACAGAGACACAGACCCCATCACTTCCCACAGGCTCACACCGTTTCAGTGTGCGGGGCTAAGTTTGCAGACCCCTACTGACCCCAGTGGGAGCTGGACTTACAGGGATCTGAGGTCGCAATTTGGCGCATTAACTTTTTCTTTTTAAATAAGTAAAGTGACAAATCTGACTCCACAGAAGCAGCTTCTTCCATACTCCTAAAAGTGTACTCTATCAAAATATCAACTGAATGAAACTCTAAATGTAAAGCTGTGCTCTGGACTAGTGGCTCTCAGGCTTTCTGGACTACTGTACCCCTTTCAGGAAGCTGATTTGTCTTGCATACCCCAAATTTACACCTCAGTTAAAAATGACTTGCTTACAAAACCAGAGATAAAAATACAGACGTGTCACAGCCACACGGTTACTGAAAACTTGATGACTTTCTCCTTTTTACCATATAGCTATAAAATAAATCAATTGAAATATAAATATTATACTTGTATGTCAGCGTATAGTACATAGAGCGGTAGAACCAAGTCATTGCCTGTATGAAACTAGTTTTGTACTGACTTGGCTAGTGCGTTTTATGGAGCCTGTTATAAAACTAGGCTAATATCTAGGTGAGTTGAGGTCCCCCTGGAAGAGCTCTGCCTACCCCCAGGGGTCTGTGTACCCCTGGTTGAGAACCACTGCTCTTGAGCCAAGGAATGTATACAACCTATTGTTCTTTCAGCTAAAGTAACACTGCTTTTTCGTTGCATAGGACTTTGACTCAGGAAGATCCAGGAGACAACCAGATAACACTGGAGGAGATCATACAGATGGTAAATGCTTTTCTCCCCTCACTTCTTTTAATTACCATCAAGTTGATACAGTGAATTACTAATATTCTGCTATGAGACACGCAGTCAGTTTTCGCATAGCCTAGATGTATGTTAGTGTGATCGGCTTGTAACCCCTCCAGCAGTGCTTTATTTGAACTGCTCGATTTGTCATGTAACCCTGTCCCTTTGTGATTGTCAACAGAGATTATTTTCTTCAGGCTCTTTCCTAAAATACAGCTCTCTGTTACCCTGTGAATCATCTGGCGCTAAAGCTGGGTAAATAATGCACAGAATGTCTAGAGAATTTATGCTTGAATGTTTTTATGTGCCTGTGCTTTGCCTTTTGTGTTAGCTTCCCATGAACGTTGCACTAGTCGTGTTCACTAGCAGATTCGTGGAAAGCAGATTTCAAAGTCCCCTGTGCAATGAATTTTAAATTCACACACTCACAAGTACCTCTAGTGGAAGGGCTCTTGTGCTCATCCAATCTGGGACAGAAACTATCTAACCAAGAAATACAACTAATTGTAATTGGATCAGAGAGTAAAACAAATGTAAACCTATTCCTAGCACAGATTAAAATAATGGACACACATGAAAGTTAATCTGCTTGCAGGCAAAAAAAGTCAAATTTCATCCAATAAGTTATTGATTGTGAATTATTGGCATAACTGTACCCAGTGCGATACAACTGACCACTGTCTCCCCTAGAACCACAGAAAGGTAATACACAGTTTCAGCACAGTGCATGGGGAGCTGGTCACACAACTCTCTTCATGTCTGCAGAATTTGTGTACAGGTTTCACCAGGAACTGGACTGAAATAACAAACCCCCATACATCAGTGTTTGGGTTCACCAAAGGGTGGCGTTTCCCCTGTGCTGGCAAATCCCCAGACACGTGTAACATGTTTTGATATTTGAGTGCTTGTTCTGACTGGGTCCCATTCAGTATTGCCAGCCCCACACCTTCAAAAATCCTGATCAGGTCCCAAACATTATGCGAGTAGCTTAAAAATCAGGAGATTTATCAAAATAATAAATGTTGTCTTCTTTTTATTTGCCTTCTGGCTTCTGGTTCTTTAGCGTTCATTCACTTCATGTTTTCAAGCTTTTCTCTACAATCCTGAGGGCTAGAAACTTAAACAAAGAATGTGGAGATTCTTGTGCAGTCTCTCGATCCCAGCAGCTGGGATTTTAAGAATAACACCAAGTGCTGCAAGACTCTCAGTGAACAGCGCTGCGCTCTGGATGTTAAACATGTGCACGCACACTCAGTCATTTGGGCTTGTTCTGATTTGAGGTTCCATTTCACCCTAATCATGGACATTGAGACCAGGTCTGGGTCTGGATGTTGAACTCTGCACCCCTACAAAGCTCCAGGATGTTCTGATTCAGAGCTCTGGTTCAGGCCCATCTTGAGTTTTCACCTAATTTTCATCCCTTGCAGCATTTCCACATGTCCCTACTGTAGAATCAATGGGTTCAAAGGGACCATGGGGCCATCTTGTCTAGCGCCCGTCAAGATGCAGGATTTGTTGTTTCTAACCCATCCCAGACAGGTGGCTCCAGCTTCCACTAACTCCTTAGGCCTCTGTTCCATTGTCCCACTGTTCTTACAGTGGGGAAGTTTTCCCTGAGATTTGATCTAAACCTGCTCTGCTGTAGTTCATCCGCCAAGTATTCGCAAACTGAATGTTTTATACGTTGCTCTAATACAGGGGTAGGCAAACTTATTGGCCCAAGGGCCACATCTGCAAATAGAAATTATGTGGTGGGCCATGAATGCTCACAAAATTGGGGTTGGGATGCAGGAGGGGGTGAGGGCTCTGGGGCCAGAAATGAGGAGTTCAGGGTGTGGGGCAGGGGGCTGGGGTGTGGGAAGGGGGCAGGCTCCGGCCTGGGGTGCAGGCTCTGGGGTGGGGCTGGGGATGAGAAGTTTGGAGTGTAGGAGGGTGCTCTGGACTGGGACTGAGGGGTTCGGAGGGTGGGAGGGGGATCAGGGCAGGGGGGTGGGGCATGGGGAGAAGCTCAGGGGGTGCAGGCTCCCAGCGGCGCTTACCTCAAGCGGCTCCCAGAAGCAGCAGCATGTCCCTTCTCCGGCTCCTACGCGGAGCTGCGGCCAGGTGGCTCTGCACGCTGCCCCATCCGCAGGCACAGCCCCTGCAGCTCCCATTGGAGCGAGGCCATGCCACGGCGTCCGGGGAGCTGTGTGGAGCAGCCCCTGACCCTGCTCCCTGGCTGGAGAGCCAGAAGGCGGCAAGCCCCTGACCCTGCTCCCCAACGGGAGCTCAAGGCCTGGCTTAACATGGCTCACGGGCCAGATCCGGCCCATGGGCTGTAGTTTGCCCACCGCTGCTCTAATAGCTTCCCAGGTATCAAAGTAGTTAAAGTTCTCATAGACTCTAGGACTGGAAGGGACCTCGAGAGGTCATCGAGTCCAGTCCCCTGCCCTCATGGCAGGACCAAATACTGTCTAGACCATCCCTAATAGACATTTATCTAACCTACTCTTAAATATCTCCAGAGATGGAGATTCCACAACTTCCCTAGGCAATCTATTCCAGTGTTTAACTACCCTGACAGTTAGGAACTTTTTCCTAATGTCCAACCTAAATCTCCCTTGCTGCAGTTTAAGCCCATTGCTTCTTGTTCTATCATTGGAGGCTAAGGTGAACAAGTTTTCTCCCTCCTCCTGATGACACCCTTTTAGATACCTGAAAACTGCTATCATGTCCCCTCTCAGTCTTCTCTTTTCCAAACTAAATAAACCCAATTCCTTCAGCTTTCCTTCATAGGTCATGTTCTCAAGACCTTTAATCATTCTTGTTGCTCTTCTCTGGACCCTCTCCAATTTCTCCACATCTTTCTTGAAATGCAGTGCCCAGAACTGGACACAATACTCCAGTTGAGGCCTAACCAGCGCAGAGTAAAGTGAAAGAATGACTTCTTGTGTCTTGTTTACAACACACCTGTTAATGCATCCCAGAATCACATTTGCTTTTTTTGCAACAGTATCACACTGTTGACTCATATTAAGCTTGTGGTCTACTATGACCCCTAGATCTCTTTCTGCCATACTCCTTCCTAGACAGTCTCTTCCCATTCTGTATGTGTGAAACTGATTGTTCCTTCCTAAGTGGAGCACTTTGCATTTGTCTTTATTGAACTTCATCCTGTTTACCTCAGACCATTTCTCCAATTTGTCCAGATCATTTTGAATTTTGACCCTGTCCTCCAAAGCAGTTGCAATCCCTCCCAGTTTGGTATCGTCCGCAAACTTAATAAGCGTACTTTCTATGCCAACATCTAAATCGTTGATGAAGATATTCTGTTTATCTTGCAGTGTAAAAGGTTTGCTGCAGCCTCCATTTGGATAGTCTGGCTCCACTTTGGCTGGCACGAGGCCTGCTGATAAGCCTCCTTGACTCTATGGGCACTAGAGATTTTCACAGAGAAAATCCACTTTGACATTTTTTTCCTGGAACTCATTTGTACAGAACAATTCCCTTTGGCCTGCAGCAGACTTTAACCAGCCTCTTGACGCCTGTTCCACCTGGCTGGCTTTTAGCCTGCTGCTGTCAACGAGGCTGGAGTCAGCTGCTCAGCAGAGCCAACCGGTATTTTAAGGTGAGCAGCCTAGAGATTGCTAGCACACTCCAGTGCTTCTGCTGGGGAGGGAACCTGGGTCTAATTCAGCTTGCGTTTGAGGGTGTCTCTCCCCATCCTCCTCCCCATGATGTCTGCTTACACAGGGAACGCCAGACACCATTCTGAATTATGTTTGCTGGAGTCTTTGGTTTCTGGACAGTAGCTGGGAGGTTCTGTTCCTGTTCTGAGGACAAAGAGCTCTATCAAAATCCACTTTAAAAAACGAATCGGAGAAGGGAGACGCAGCCTTGCATTTCACCCCCCCTGCATGCGCAGGCCACTTCACAGCTGCCCCCTTGCCATGACTGATAAAGGTACACAACTCCCTCCTAGCAGCTGGACAAGTGCCCCTCATCCTTTGCACTGTGGATACTCACAGGACTAAGCCAGGGCTAGACGTGCAAAAGCAGCAAAGTATGCCTGGCTATAATTCCTTGAACAGAGCTGGGACGCTACTCAGACCAAAGAGCGTATTACCATTGCATGGCACGCTGTACAGGATAGAACAATGCAAGCACTTCCTTTGGCACATATTCTTCTGTAAGAGGATGGGCTGTGGGCATGGGGCAGGCACCTCTGGCATGCTGGGGCACTGTGCGGGATCTGTGTCGCACATGGGAGCAACCAGGACGAATTGCAGCAAGGTAATCCAGAATCCCTCCAGGGGAGCACATGCCAGAGCAGTGGCCCCACCACGCTCTCAGGGGAAGCACTGTGCTTTCCACTCCACAGCCAGCCAGTTGGAGGGAGTGGGGGGACGTGGCCTGGCCTTGCCTTACGTCTCCTGTGCCCTTTCAGGCAGCTAATACCCATGAAGGTGTGAGCTGAGGGCACAGACTGTTTTCCCCAGGGAGATTCAGGCAAGCTGCCATGCAGAGGACGAGCAGGGACATGAGTGCTGTGCACCCCACACAGTAGCCAGGGGCACAGCAGTCTCTGGTTTAGAAATTCCTTATCATGGCACTTCTCTTAGGCTGAGGCCCCAGTCAGGCACTGACCATGTCTCTAGCCTGAATGGCTCCTGGCACAATCTGTTCCTCACTTCCTTATGGCCTTGGCAGTTCAAGTTACCCAGCCTGCCAAATCCCCTCTTGCTGGCTGCTGGGAAGATAGAAAATCTGCTTGTTTTCTGGGGGAGACGGAAGCTGTGATGGTCTGTGTTTTCCTGGGTTGCCAAGAGCATGTGCCTCAGCTGGCTACTGATCTCCCTGGACCTGGATTAAAGGGAACGACAGTGTTACAGTAGGTCTGAGGAGGCAGCGTTCAGGCCTGGCTCTGGATTAGGTAGGGGACATGGTGCAAACTGTGAAGTCTTGTGACCAGTCGTGGCGACTTTTTGGGGCCAATTGATGGAATCTCACTGTTCTGAGCTACCAACCATTTTAGCCCAAACCAGAATCGGAAGATAGGTGCTCTCACTCTTAGAGCCACCGCAGAACCAGACCCAGAGAGGTGGGTTTGCTCACCAGGGGTTCAGATCTGAACCTTGTCCCCTACAACGTGCAGGGGTGGGGATATGAAATTCCAGTTTTGGCTCATCTCAAGTTGTAATGCTCTGGGCTGACTTCTGCCATCAGTCACACTGGTGCAGTCATCCACTGTTGCTTTGCTTGGTGGAGGCAGTGGGGAATTTTTATGCTTGTTAGAAATGATCCCATTGGCTCTATATAACCTGGAACTAGTATTTTTAAGCTCAAGCACTAGCATCGCTATAGATCACTTGGTAAACTGGGTGCCAGTGAACAAGATGCATTTCAACACGACAGCTGTAAAGTCCTACATCTAGGGACAAAGAACGTCGGCCACACTTACAGGATGGGGGACTCTATCCTGGGAACCAGGGACTCTGAGAAGGATTTGGGGGTTGTGATGGATAATCAACTGAGCATGAGCTCCTGGTGTGATGCTGTGGTCTAAAGAGCTAATGCAGTCCTGGGATGTATAAACAGGAGAGTATCGAGTAGGAGCAGAGAAGTTATTTTCCCACTGTGTCTGGCACTGGTGCGACCGCTGCTGGAATCCCCTGGCCAGTTCTGGTGCCCACAGTTCAAGAGGGATGTTGATAAATTGGAGAGGGGTCAGAGAAGAGGCACAAGAATGATTTAAGGATTAGAAACCTGCCTTGTCGCGATAGACGCAGGCAGCTCAGTCTGCTCAGTTGACCGAAGAGAAGAGCAAGGCTTGGCCTGATCCAAGTCAGTAAGTACTTGATGACAAGGATGTCGAGTGAAAAGCCGGCCGTTCACAGGTTTGTTACATTTTAATATTTAAATGATTTAAATGTAAACGTTGATTGCTTGTTGTCACGGAGTGTGAGGGAGTCCGGCCCTGCACCCCTCTTCCTGGGACCCACAGTGACTCTTAGCCAGCCAGTAAAACAGAAGGTTTATTGGACAACAGGAACACAGGTTACAGCAGAGCTTGCAGGCACAGTCAGGACCCCTCCACCGAGTCCTTCTGGGCTTTCAGGGTGCTTGGATCCTAGCTAGGATACCCTGAATTCCGCCCACACAGCCCCAATCCCAAACTCAAAACTGCTTCCCTCCTGCCACTCCCTTCCTTTTTCCCCCTTCCTGGGCAAAGGTGTTGACCTTTCCCCTCCCTTACCTAGCTCAGGTAACAGGCTCCGGTATCGTCCATCCCCTAAAATCCTCCCCTGCTATCCCATTCCCCACACAGACAGTCCCTACTCCATCACACTTGTATATTCTCACACGCAAGTAGACGATTCCTTAATTAACCTGAGCAGATTCTCGGACATTGGTAAAGTCGCCCTCTCACAAATCCATCTGCCTAGGATGGTTTTTGCTTCTATTAAAGCCAATGGCACAATTCCTATTGACCTTATGGACACAGGATCAGGGCTTTGTTTTAGGGCCACAGTCAATAGTCTATCCCTGGTCAACAAAGCACTCAAGTATGTGCTTACTTAAGTTGGATGGGGTGGACTTAGGCCTGTGTTTAACTGCTTTGCTGACCTGGGGCCTTGGTGTCACCAGCCTAGCAACAGCAAAGAAGCTTTTGCCTGGAAATTCATGGTGCTGATCCAAATGTGGGCAGATCAGAGAAGAAAACGATCCAACTCAGAGACTCCATGTTCCCATGCGCACAGATCATTTGAGCCTCAAAGAAAACCAACTTCCAGGACATTATGGACACAACTGGGCTCCTCTTCCTCTCTCTTTTCTATCTAAGTGTGTCGGTGTAGTTCACAGAACACCCGCTACTGCGTATTCATGACCCCATAGAAAGATCTGTGGGTCTGGGCACCACAGACAGGGTATGGTCACTGGTAACTAAGGCTGTGTCTACACTACATCATTTGTAGCACCGCAGCTGCACTGACGCAACTGTGCCTCTGCAGCATCTCTGATGAAGACGCTCTAAGCTGACGGGAGGGAGCTCTCCCATCGGCTTAATAACTCCACCCTCCACCAGAGGGAGCTCTCCTGCCAACGTAGCGTTTAGGTCAATGTAACTCCCGTCACTCGGGGGTGGAGTAGCTCGGGGGTGAATTATTCAAGTTATTGCATATTATTACTGATCGATTGATTTGATTGTTACTTCAAGTTATACCGAAGTGATTTGTAATGTAGACGTAGCCTAGGAGTGTGGTGGTGGACCCTTCGCCCACACTGGTGAGCAGTTACTCACACACGCAGTCCCATTAAGAGAATGGAAATACGCGTGTGAGTAACTGGCCAGTGTGTGTAAGGGGATCACAATGTGGCCTTTAAATGATGCTTGCTGCATAAGCTGCATTCTTATTTGTTTCTGGCTAATATAGCAGGGTTGTAACATTTCGGGGAGCTGTATTGGCTCTGATATTCGTTTTATTTCAGTGCACAGATTGCAAATGATCCTTCATATATCCTTAACTAACTCATCCTAGTAAAACACATGTTGACTCTTTAATTTAGGCTGAGGGAGTCAAAGCAGAACCCTTTGAAAATCACTCCGCTTTGGAAATAGCAGAACAGCTGACACTGTTGGATCACCTGGTCTTCAAAAAGATTCCATATGAGTAAGTACTGACCGTTCTCTGGCATTACACTCTGGCACCTCTCCCAGCGCCGGACGGTTGCTGGTTGTGATATTCACGTCTAGAGCATGATGATACAGGCAGGATTCGCCTGTAGCATAGCAGAGCCTTGTACCGACTCCAGGACTGTCACAGTATATAGGGTGTGCGGGAACTGGAACTCTGGGTCATGGTTCTCCTCAGGACTCCCCCCAATCTAGGAGGGCAGTGATCTGCCTTTAGCACATCGTGCTGGCCGGCGTGGCTGGGGGAGGCCCCGGCTCAGCTCCTGCCTACCCAGCCGGGTGGAAGGGGTAGTAGCAGTGTTGGGGAGGTGCCTGCGAGCTGGGTGGTCTAGGCAGATGAACACACTCAGGGCCGTCCTTAGGCATAGGCAACATAGGCAGTTGCGTAGGGCACCTAAAAATTTGGGGCACCACTGGGTCTTAGTGTCCACCCTCTTGTTTTCCTATCCCTGTTCTGACCCTTCCTGCAGGCTCCCATAGATGGCTGCTCTAGCCTGGTGAGTCTTCCTTGGGAGGGAATCTAGTAGTTAAAAGTGAAAAAACCTCCAGCCTGCCAGACCTATTAGCACAACACTGAAACTGTTAAAGAGACATTCAAGGGGTAATAAAGCCATTTAACAGGCATTTGCCAACCCCAAGGTATATACTGACAAGTTTCAGAGGGGTAGTCCTGTTAGTCTGTATCAGCAAAAACAAGGACGAGTCCTTGTGTCACCTCAAAGACTAACAAATTATTTGGGCATAAGCTTTTGTGAACTAGAACCCATTTCATCAGATGTCCACGAAAGCTTATGCCCAAATAAATTTTTATACTGTCAGTTTCTGACGTTACTGACAAAAACAGTTGTGCATTAATGTAATATTTACACAGAACATGTCAGTCTACAGGACCTTTGTTTAAAATTTGCTTTTAAAATATTTCATTAGTGAGCTGGTGAAGATTATAAAATCACATTTCTAAAAAATGCTTGCATAGAGTTTTAGATGCACAATCATCTTTAGCCTTAAATGTGTGGATCTTCAGACATACAGTTTTTTAAATAAATTCTTCAAAAGACCTCCCTTATCTAAAATACACATTTTAATTACTATAGTTAAAAAAAAAAAGTGCTTCCAAGTCTTCCTGTGTCCTTTCTGTCCCTCCCTTCACCACCTCTCCCCCCACTCCCCACTGAAGAGAGCCCTTAAAGGGACAACAGTCCTTCCCTTCCAGATAGCTGGACAAAGAGTTTCCCTTTCTTTACTTCTGACTATCCGACGAACTAGTTTTAAAAGAATCCTCCAGCAAAAACAGTACCTTAGTAAGACAAAATCCTTGTTATACCTAAAATCTTTGGAAACATATTTTTTTAAAGTTGTTGAAATTTCATAACCATGTCTCTTGTTATGATCACACAAAGTAAATTACTGTTCCCTTTTTCTAAAAGCAGTGAACATCGTTATGAACACACTAAACCTCTCTGATTAATTTAAAAGAATGTTTTTCTTTCAGTGAGTTAAATATGTAGTAATCTGGAATGCTGGCTTAAGATTTGAGTACATTTAAAATATAAATTCATCTTAGAAATACTGATTAAGAAAATGTAAAACAGAGAAGAGCTGCATCATGTATTCCATTATATGTAATGTTGTATTCAGCAGGACAGCTGACTCACCCTTACTATGAAGTTTTTGCAAATAAATCTCTGACAAACTTCAGGGCATATCAAAAAACCTGTGACTGACATTTTTTATTCCCAAATTTTAGTGCTTTTAATTAGGTACTTTCTTCGTGTCCATTCTGCATGAGGGAGAGGGCATGGAAGTCTCTGCGGGGAACTGTGACTCTCCGCCACCATGAGGCAGGCCGGGCATCTCATTATCCTTTGCTGTCAAGTCCCTCCTCCCCCTCCTCCACCAGGCTGTGAGCTTGGGCTGCCATCCGGCACAGGGGCACCAGTTTAATAATACTGCCTAGGGCCCCATAAATCCTAACGACGGCCCTGAACACACTCCCCTGCTGGCATCACAAAGGCAAGGCCCTGTCCTGTCCTAAGCGAGGCTTTTCCAACCAAACCCCCACCCTGCACGTTCATGCTGCTGCCAGCTGGTGTCAGCACAGCTCTGCGGTCTGTAAACTGGCTTCCCGTCTCCACCGCCAGATGCTGAAATGGGGAGCAGTGATTTTTCCCATGAGCCAGCCCTGCCTCACCCCTCCCGGGGCTAAGGGTAGCCATGGAGCTGGTGGCATTTCCCCCAGTTTACCTGCGTATGCTACTAGGGCATGGCCTGCAGTCCCCGCCCCTCCCAGTGTCCCTGGTTTCTGGGCAGGCCGTTCATCCAAAGCCAGCCAGGCCCGGTGGTGTCCCAGTCCAGTACTGATATAAAACCAGCCGCGGTTTGGCTGGTATCACTGTGGATGCACAATACCTGCCCTCTTGCAGATGCAGGAAATTAACCTTCTTCTAGCAGAGAATCCCTGCTCAGTGCTCCGGGGATGACTTAGAGCCAGGGGCTCTCAAAATGATCAAAACTCCCCAGCCCACCTGTGCCACAATAAAAGGAAGTTCTATAAAAGCCAGGGCCGGCGTTAGGGGGTAGCAAGCCGGGCAGTTGCCATCAGGCCACAGGGGCCCCCACAAAGCTACATTGCTCAGGCTTAAGTTTCAGCCCCGGGTACCAGGACTCAGGGCCCTGGGCTTCAGCCCCATACAGTGGGGCTTCAACTTTCTACTCTGGGCCCCAGCAAGTCTAATGCCAGTTCTGCTTGGTGAACCCCCTGAAACCTGCTTGTGGCCGCCTAGGGAGCCCCAGACTCCTGGCTGAGAACTACTGACAGAGAACTGGGGAGAACTTTCTTTCTAACCCTGCATGTGATGAGTTGTGAGCCAGGATCTCTGTCGCCAAGCCTCTTCTGTCATTTGGCCCGGGACACCGCGGAGGCTGACCATTGCCCAGTTTTTCTCTAAATGAAGGAAGGCAGCTTCTTCCCGTACATCCGGATGCTTTGTTGCAAAGGGTGAGAGCCCTCCTGGTGACAGCTCGTTCCCCAGGGTATTTCGCAGGCACTGCAGGTTATGGGGAAGAGTCAGTGACCCCAGGGAGATGGAATAGAATTGATCCTGGATTT
Organism: Gopherus flavomarginatus; assembly: GCF_025201925.1. Taxonomy (NCBI): domain Eukaryota; kingdom Metazoa; phylum Chordata; order Testudines; family Testudinidae; genus Gopherus; species Gopherus flavomarginatus. The sequence continues at coordinate 91,396,015 of NC_066625.1, read as the reverse complement.
TGTAATTTGCAGAGAGTTTTTTGGGCAAGGTTGGATGAAGCTTGAAAAGAACGAAAGGACGCCTTACATTATGAAGAACACTAAACACTTCAACGATGTAAGTACAGCGAAGGCAGGCAGGGACATCGTGGTGCAGGTGGCGTAGGAGGAGTCAAGGCTTGTGTTGCAGACCCTACATCTGAGATTTACTGACCCCATTTCTAGGGTGATTTCCATGGTGGGAGACGAGGGTGAACAGAATCCCAGTATAATATGCTGATCCGGTTCACTTAGAATGGGCCGAACCAACCCCCAGACCCAATGCAAGGGGGTGAAATCTGAATCCAAACTTCCTCATAGGTCGGGTTGTTCAAATCTGGCCCATTGGAGAGGGAGATCTGAGCTGAAAACTTGGGCCCAGGGTTTGGGTTTTGGACTCATCTCAGCATAAAATATGTTGGAACTGTGTTATTACCCAGAATGACCAGGGAAATACAAACTGAAAAGCATGGGCCAAAATTTTCAAATGTGGATGCTCCTAGAGTGAAATCCCTTGGAGTCTCAGGCAAAACTCCCTTTGACTTCGAGGCCCCAGATTTCCCCTCTAAATCTGTATCTGGATTCCTAAATCCATGGCCTGCTTTCAAAGTGCTCGGCAGCCATCGCTCTGCCCTCTGAAAATGAGGCCTCTGATCTAGGGGCCGAGGTTTGAACATGTTAGTCAGAGTATTCCCCGTATCCATCAGAAAGAGCCTGAGCTCCTTCTCTCTCTGCCTATTTACAGGCCAGTCGAAAATGTTGATACAGGCACTTAAGCACGTGCTTACATCCCATTGACTTCAGAGTTAAAGTTAAGGGTGTGCTTAGGTGCTCTGCTGAGGCAGGGTCTCTCTGAACATTTTGTAAGTGGACCGCGGCTGGTCCATACATACACAGCAGCTGGTCCATACATGTACTGTTGGTTACCGTCTCTGTGAATTCCAGGAGGTGGCAATAGTCAAATTACCATAATGAATGAGATGCCGGAGTGGTGGATGTCTCAGAATGTGTTGCTGCCATAAAGCTACCATGCACTTAGCACCTTCTGCTATGAAAGTGCTTGCAGCAGAATCCGCCATGTTCCTTCCTGTGGCTCTCGCTGAGAAGGGCAATAAAGGAGTGTCAGGGTAAAAGGTCTGCAATGAATTATTAGTACAAGCCGTGCTATGAAAGTGTTCCTGACACGCTGGACTTTAACCTGTATCTCCCTGCAGATCAGTAACTTGATAGCTTCCGAAATCCTCCGAAATGAGGATGTCAGCACCAGGGTGAGCGCCATTGAGAAGTGGGTGGCTGTGGCGGATATCTGCAGGTGTCTGCACAACTACAATGCTGTCCTGGAGATCACCTCCTCCCTGAACCGCAGCGCCATCTTCCGGCTCAAGAAAACATGGCTCAAAGTATCCAAGCAGGTACATAGTTATAGCCGTTTTTACGATGTGTCTCGCCGTAGTGCCTGGGAGCCCATCGTGGCCCAGGGATTGTGCGAGGTGCTGTACCAACACAGAACAAAGAGCCCCACGGAGCAGTGCCGAAGTGATTCTTCTTCCACATGGGGTGTGATGAAATGGTGTAAGGAGCTACTGTGAACATCTCCATTTGTGTATCAGAGAGGGGTAGCCGTGTTAGTCTGGATCTGGAAAAAGCGAGAGTCCTGTGGCACCTTGTAGACTAACAGACGAATTGGAGCATGAGCTTTCATGGGCGAATACCCACTTCGTCAGACAGATGTAGTGGAAATTTCCTGCATATTTATACCTGCCTCTGGAAATTTCCACATGTGTCTGACGAAGTGGATATTCACCCACGAAAGCTCATGCTCCAATTCGTCTGTTAGTCTACAAGGTGCCACAGGACTCTCGCTGCAAACAAGTGTCCAGGGGTTGCAAGCACCCTGCTCTTCCCATGCTGTGTACTGCGGGGTGGTGGTCCCAGCTAGATGGCAGGGGAGTCTTAGGATGGAAACGGGGACCCTGGTCAGGAAAGAGGCCAAGAACCCTATCCCCCTAAGTCATGACATTGCATATCCTGGTGTCCCCTTTCCATCACAAGGTCTGTTTTCCGTGCAAGTTGTCAGCTGCAGGAGCCTTTTGTGTCTTTGCATTGTGACTTGGGAACGACTTCTCTGCCTTGCCTGGGCTCAGTGCAGTCTCCTGTCAGCTCCCATTGTGCTGTCGGTGTTGTGTTCAGGGGCACCTCCTGCTTTCCCTGCTCCATGGGTGTGGAGGACACTGAGCAGGCTGAAAGGCAGGATATGGGGTGACCTTTCGGAGGGTATGCCCCTCTGCACACAGCTCTGAACATCTCAAATGAAGGGCCAGGCCCTTGACTGTCAAAGGTTTCAGAATCACTCTCACCTCTGCCCCTGGGAAGGGTGCAGCTTTTCCCAGGGCCCTTTTCTAACTCTGATATGCTCTTCCTTTCCTGCAGACGAAAGCTCTGATTGATAAGCTCCAAAGGCTGGTGTCGTCGGAGGGCCGGTTTAAGAATCTCCGAGAAGCTCTGAAAAAGTAAGTGATGTGTGACTGTGGTTGTGTGATTGTTGCTGAAAGCCTGTTACAGATGGTTTCCGACAGGCAGCTTGCCTGGGTTTCTTACAGTGCCTGTGTCCTCCTGAAATGCCCTGGGGACCCAGCTTTGCCCAGGGGCAGCTAACACAGGGCTGCAGATGGGACTGGGATGTCATTATGCCAATGCATGTGTTCCCGTTTCCTACATACGACCTCAGGGGAGAGAAACAACCCCTGGAAAGGAGCTAAGATGACACCCGCAAAAGCCTTAATAAAAGCACCTCTGAAGGGCATGCACTAATGTCAAGGACAGGAAGCGTTTTTCCACAGATGCATGGAGTTGGTGGCCAGAAGCAACCATTAGATCATCTAGTCTGACCTCTTGTGTAATGCAGGCCCTTATATTTCACCCAGTCACCTCGACTGGGCCCAGTATCTTGGGTTTGGCAAATGCATGTTCCAGAAAGGCTCCAGTATGGGTTGGAAGCCATCAGGAGAAAGAGAATCCACCGCTGGCATTGGGAATCTGGTCCATCACCCTCCCTACTAAACATTTGTGCCTAGTTTCTGGTTTAATTTCTCTGGCGCCAGTTTCCAGCCATTGGTTCTGGTTCTGCCTTTCTCCGCTAGGTTAAAGAGCCCTTTAGTCCCCAGGATTTTCTCCCCATCAAGGAACTGATACACTGGGCTCAAGTCACTGCTTGCTCTTCTAACCCGATGGTGCTCCTTAAGCCTCTCACTGCCAGGCATTTTCTCCAGCCCTTGAGAAATGCTTGTGGCTCTTCTCTGCACCCTCTCCAATTTTTCAACATGGTTTTTAAAATGGATGCAGAATTCAGGTATCGGTCTCAGCAATGCCACATCCAGAGGTAAAATCCCCTTTGCTCCTGCCACTCCCCTGTTTATACAGCTAAGGATTGCGTTAGCCTTTGTACCACAGCATCACACTGGGAGCTTGTGTTCAGTTGCTTGTCCATTGTGACCCCTCCATTCTTTTCAGAGTCACTGCTCTGCCCCAACCCCATCATTATTTACCAGTCCACCAGCCTGTGTGTGTTAGCCGCACGTTTTATTAGCAGTGATTTTATGTTAACTTGCTGCATAGCATCAGGCCTAGAACCAATCCCTGCAAAGCTCCACGAGAAGCATCCCCAGTCGATGATGATGCCCCATGGACGGCTATTTCTTGAGACCTGTCAGCTAGCCAGTTCTTAATCCATTTCACCTGTAGTGTGTTGCTATGATACAGCACTGATTTGTATCAGACTGTAGTGAAGTGCTAAGGCCAGTGCCTTACAGAAGATGGAGTATGTTACATCTGCACACTTACCTTTATCCACCAAACTTGATTTCATTCTTTGATGAGATTACAAGTTTATTTGACAAGAACAATTTTTTATAAAACCGTGTTGATTGGCATTAATTATATTCCTGTCCCTTGATTCTCTATTAATTGAATCTGTTACCAGTTTTTCCATTATTTTACCTGGGGTGAATGTCAGGCTAACCTGCCGTGTCATCCTGCTTGTCCCATTGAATAGTGTCACGACATGAGCACTCCTCCAGTCTCTGGCATTTCCCCAGGATTCCAAGATTTATTAAAAATGAGCAGAAATGGGTCAGAGAGCACCTCAATCAGCTTTTAAGAGTCTTGTTTGCAAGGTATCGGGGCTGCTGATTTAAAAATGTTTATCCCCAGTAGATGACGTTTAATATCCTCCTGCAGCTGACGAAGTGGGTATTCACCCACGAAAGCTCATGCTCTAATACATCTGTTAGTCTATAAGGTGCCACAGGACTCTGTGCTGCTTTTACAGATCCAGACTAACATGGCTACCCCTCTGATACTATCCTCCTCAGTTATTCGAGTAGACGCTACCGTGTATTCCACATCACCGCGCACGCGCTCAGCTGTAGAACTTTGCCTAGCAGTACCTGGCGGGGCGGCATTCACCCCGTGGCCCTACTCCCTCCCCTTGCTATGTACGAGCAGCACTGACCCCCTGTCCGGTTCCTCCTCACGGCCCGTGGCTAGCACCGGAGCTCTGTGTGGTGCTTTCACCTCGTGTTTTCGGTCTCAGTTCTCGGAGTCCTTGACTCTAGAGAATAGCTAGTAGTATCCTTGGTTTAGTTTGGTGTTAGTGGTTGGCTGCCCTGTGTGATGCCCTCACCAGGGTTCGAGCACGTCATTCCCAGCAGTGATCCTCCCCGAGGGGCTCGCCGTGGCTCGGTGAGGGACACGTTACGGAATGGCGCTCCATCTGCAGGTCATTCACCAAGAGGACTCAGGTGGTGCGAGACTTAGGGCTGAAGCAGCAATTACTGAGGCAGGTCAGGAGGCTTGTTTCGGCACTGAGACCCTCATCTGATCAGCCATCGCCTTCGGAACTGGCAAGGGATGCCGTGCCACCTGTGAGTCTGGGGTTTCCCCAGGAGGAAGAGAAGTCATTCTCCCTCTCTCGTGCGACAAGGAAGACCTCCCACCCTAGGGCTCGGGGAGACTCTCCCTTGTCTTCTAACAAGCCATGCGGACCAGCGCTGTACTCCTTCCGCCAGACAGGATGGAGCAGGCCATCTAACCGCTGCCCAGTACTGCACTGAGACAGCGAGAACCCAGACTGTTGACTCTGATTGCAGCCCTGGGGCAGTACCAATGACGTCGCATCAGCCCGACTGTCTCCACGCCGGTGGCATGTTGGATGACATCAGTCCTGCTTTGCCTCTCACTCCCTGACTGTCCACTGGGTCAGGAGTTTTCCAGTGCCGTAGCTTCTACCACTTCATCCTCTGTTGTGCCCTGGGCACCTTCTGGCCAGGCCATAGCGCTGCTGGGTTCGTTGGCTCCGCAGCTCACACCGCTCTGGTCCCCAGATGCTGGAATTGAGGCTGACTCTGTGCCTCGCACCAACAGCCCCCTCAACGCTGGTCACCCCGCGTCGCTGTCACTGCCCTGGTAGCAGATCCCCTCGTCGAGCTCTGTACTGCCCTTTGGTGCTGGAGCTTCTTCCAGTACCGGGCCAGAGTGCGTCTCGCTCCTACCACCAGTGCAGAGCCCCCCATTCCTCATGTGCACCGAGGCTGCCCCACATTGGGCTTCAGATGAGTCTGATGGTTTGCCCACCCCACAGGCGCTGGCTCCCCTGTGTCACCAGAGAATTTCCAGGACTTCTCGAGATCCAGACCAGGGTCGTTCTCTCCATCGTCGTCACCCGATAGGCACCAGACCATCCTCGGATCACCGATGGTACCAAGATCAGCGTTGTTCCCACCGTCGGGACAGGGGCTCTTGGTCTGGTGCTTACTGGCCAGCAGTGCCTGCTCCATTTGCCCAGTGGGCCACCTTGCACCTCAGTCCAAGAGGGCCCTGTCTTCAGCCCGCTCCAGAGTGAGATCACTGGTTCCATTGGTGGCTCTTGTTCCCAAACCACAGCAGCTACAAGCAAGCGCTGAGCTTGGTCCTGTTGGACCTGCAGGACTGTCCTGTCTGGAGCCAGGGGTTCAGGAACAGGATCCGGTGCTGGCACAGGAAACCTCTTCTTTGGCCTCTCCGGATGACTCTACCATGCCAGGCTCCTTTCCTCCCTTTGCCAGATTGCCTCTTTGTTTCTTGAAATGTGGCTGAAGTGGATCTATCATCCAAACAGTCATCACTTGGACAGACTGCTCCAGCTTCCTCTGCTCATGGCAATGTATGCCAGGGCACCCCCGTCGCTCGGTACCTGACGACCACAACTGTTGTCACCTCTGGGGTTGTTGACAGTTCGAAGCCTGTGATTGGAACAGGAAGTTTCTCTGCACATCAACGTCCTCCCTCCTCAAATGGAAGCTGTTCTATACCCCCCATCACTTTGTTGCCCTTTTCTGAACCTTTTCCAATTCCGCAATATATTTTTTGAGATGGGGCAAGCACATCTGCACACAGTATTCAGGATGTGGGCGTACCATGGATTTATATAGAGGCAGTATGATACTTTCTGTCTTTTTATCTATTTATACAACAGTTGGAAAAAAACCCAGAAATTCTGATTTCTGCATCTGTGCTGCTAAGGGGGTGGAGATAGGAGGAGGTGACGGTCATTTTAACACTGACATTATTAGAAAAGAAGTTGTGAAAGTTCTTTCTAATCTTTTGCTAAAGCTCTCGTGGACTCAGGAAGGCGTCTGCTGGGGAGGGCGGACTCTGAACCTGCCCCTTTCTGCTCCCTACAAAGCATGGTCCCATTAGTAGGGACTCCGTCCAGCACACCATTCATCATGGGACTCCGGGGGGGGGGGGGGGGGGCTAGTCATGAAAGTGTGCGTGGGAGGACTGCAGGGACAGGCTGTCGATGTCCCATCTTCTTGCTGGGGGACCTAGAGGCGGATTGAGTAGACGGGCTTCTTTAACGAGGTACTTGTTCCCCTCCACCGAATTGTCAGTAAGCCCTGAGTTAATTGCCTCACACTCTTTTATCTAAGTTACTAGGTAAATACCCACATTTACTACAACCTCCCCTGCCCTTGTTTGATCATATAAATGCCCATCTCATGAATAAGAATAGCTATGTACTGAATATTATACCCGCCCTAGTGTACTGTTTACAGCATTAAGCATATTCTACAGACATTTTTACCTTCTTTGCACTAATTGTAGCCACAAGTTCCCGTAATCAGCACTTCACAGGGGAGGGAGGAAGGGGCCATGACCCCGAGCTTGTTTCTGTAGCTGGGAGAGGAAGGGAGGGGGAGATAACACTGCTTTACTCAGAGTATCCTTCCTCATGCAGCTGCAATGCTGATCAATCCTTAACAAGCAGAAGGGAAGGGAGAGAAATAGCACTTTATCTATCAAGTGCAGAAACGGTGCCTGCCCGTGCTTCTACCCTCTAATACCATGCCAGCATACCAGCGGTTTCCCAGGTCTCGACTTAACCCTTACATATCCCAACAATTGTGTCCCGGAGACAGCTGGTTTTTCTCAGAGCTGATTGAAAGGTTTTTCTATAGTTTCTTTAAAAAAAAAAAAAAAAAAAGGATGATTATTTTTTTCCCCTTTGTCTGATTTGCTTTTCAGTTGTGACCCACCCTGTGTTCCTTACCTGGGAATGTATCTGACCGACCTGGCATTCATAGAGGAGGGAACTCCAAATTATACCGAAGATGGCTTGGTGAACTTCTCCAAGATGAGAATGGTGAGTTCCACATTGGGGTAACTTCTCAGGGTGAAATAAAGGAGAGTTTGGTACAACCCACAACCTGGCTAGTGGAGGATTGTTATTGCAGAGACCCTCATGGCAATTGCACCAAGACCTGCTGTGTTCTTACTGCACCAGAGTCCACGCCTGCATTGCCCCTGTCCCCAAGACTCCCGCTGGCACCAGCTAGTGGTTGGAAGATGAGATGCAGGTCAGCACTGCTAGAGCGTTAACTCTGCGCTAGAGAAGTGCCTCTAGGGATAATGCCATTTGTCACGGGCCACATTCTCAGTGCGTGTAAAGCGGCATAGTTCCATTAAAGTCAATGGAGCCACGCTGATTTACACCAGGTGAGGATGTGGCCCTATGTTCCCAGTTAGCTCCTACATAGTTCTTGAATTTCTTGCTGCTCTACAAATACCTGGAATTACAGGAGCTGAGTTAAGCTACTGACGGACTCGACAAACTCTTCCTTCGAGGCAAAGGTCTCAAACCGCTCCCCCGCAATGTGGCTTGTCAGCAAGGTTTGAACCCAGAACTGTCAGCTCCACATCACAGACTCCCATCACCTGAGCAGAAGGAATAACTTCCTTATCTGACCGACTGCCTCCCCACCCCACACATAAATGTTCTTGCAGATGAAAGGAACAAATGTTATTTTAGGGAACGAAGAGACTTTTTCATTGAAGGCCAAATAATGTTGTGTTTCAAAATTACCATCAATATACAAAATTATTCTCTCTCTCCGCCCCCTCCCCCTTTGGGTCTGGGATGGAGCATGAGGTATTTAGGGAAGTTTGATACTAGCAGCTGCAGTAATAAAAGACATTACACTGTTTTATCTCTGGGCAGATTTCCCACATCATTCGAGAGATCCGCCAGTTTCAGCAAACGTCCTACAAGATAGAACACCAAGCCAAGGTATGTTCTTCCACTTCCATCTTCACAGGCTCTCCATCCTGCTCTTCTCACTTGCTGCTGTAGCATTCACAGCAAATCAGCTTTACCTTTCTGACGACTGCTCCAAAAAGGGTTTGATGTTTTTGAACTAAATTTAAAATAGAAGAAACTAATTGGATCAGTTTCTGATGGTTCCCTGTGGGGAGTCTTCTGGAGCTGATGGTGTGCAGGATGGGACATGTGGAGCAGAAGAAATAGCTATAAGAGAAGGAAAATATATCTCTCTCTCTGCCCCCTGAGTGTCGGATAGAATAGATCACCTCCCATCCCTGGCCTAGTTGTGCTATCAGCCCTTCAGAACAAAGCAGACTTCTCATTTCCCATAATTCCTTCGATCAGTTTAACAATAAATGGCTGCTGCAGTCAGATGCTGCGGTGCTGAGCGTGGTGTAAGAACCTGACTCAAATAGAAGAGAACATTATCTGTGTCAGCCAAAGGTGGGAACAAGGAGGACTGTAGGGATGGACTGTTGTACAGCTGTAGCTTCTAGCCCGTGTGTAAGAGCTTTTGTCTGCAATGGGGCCACCTCCCAGCTGATCTGGAGAAAAGAAAACGGGGGGTGTCAGGTTCCACAGAGAGAACAGCCTAAAGCCAGTTGTGCACAGCTAGCACACGGGCTGCATCTTCCTGGGGAGACGCTGCTTTCCATCGCACGCAAGGCCAGTTTCAGGTTTTGTCTTCTGATGGCAATAAGAAATAATACATTTCACTCCTGTGGCCCCCATGTCCAAGGGCCCTTTTGTTATCGTTCTCATTAATAATCCTCTTCCGTAACAAATACAGTGATTCAGCTACAACCACAAGGCTCACTTTCTGCCCTGGACTCAGCTAGATACTCTGCCATTCACCACAAAGGAAGACTCGGGGTTATTTATTATTTTGTCTGGAGTTTGATTAACTCAGCCCCTTCTTTAACTCTTTCTTCATGGCTCTCAGTGGAGCTGGGCTGAACAGCCGTTCAAAAAACGCTGATTGTTAGATCGACAGCATCAGGGCTTTTGTACTGGATGCTCTGCTGCGTCTAACTAATGCTTGGAGTGTAATGTTCGGAGATGGGTTCTCTGGTTGCTGCTGCTGCTCACTGGGTTTTTTGGAAATTGTCTAATGAGGCAAACGAGCAGTCGTGGTGAGCTGCCAGAAATGGGATATTAATGATTTTGGAGGATTATCCGTGGGGGAGCAAAGGACAGAGTGTTTGCTATGGGCTTAGCAGCAAACTGGCTTCACGGCTGTTTCCTGCCAGCGTGGTGGCCTTCTAGAATAGCCCCATGGAGGCTCTGCGCACAGAGCTGCAGGCCCCGCTGTGGTTAACATTTCTATTGATATTAATGTTGCCTTTTTGGCCAACCCGTTAGCCAGTGCTTGGGACCCTGCAGGGTTGTTTCCGTTAGGCTATGAGCCAGCTGTAAGCTCGGTGTAATTTGTGTATTTACAAAGAATGGGTGCACAGTTCTGTTTCCCTGAACACAGTAGAAACAAACAGCAGCAGACTGTTCCCTTGTGCAGAAATCCCCAAGTCTGCTTCCTCTGTGAGCTCTGTGCCCAAGAAACCCCATCCCTCTGCTTTCTCTCCGGGTCCTACTTGCAAATGCTTCTGCTGGCTTTCTGCCTCTAACACGTACCTCCTGGACCCTGTGCTTGCAGTCATGGAAACTCCTCAGCCGACAGAGCTTAGCTCTGACCTGCCACACGCCTTGGGCGGTCCCTCCATTTTTCGTAGTTGTTTTCTCTATAAAGGGGCTCAGTTGCTCCTCTTGAGCCCGAGAGTGCTTGGCACCATTTGGTTTTGGGGAGGTCTGTGAAAGTCTCTGGATCCAAGACTCATCTGATGGCAGCTGTCAGCACCACACAATGTAACAGCGAGTTTGCCTGTTGAGTTCACTCACCGCTGCCGTTAGACTCCTGAGCGTTTGCTCTCGAATCTCGGCGGGGGAGGGGAAGCGGGCTCTCTCTCGCTCGCCTCTGGGAGTCAGCCCTTTAAAGCGCTTTTCTCTCCCTGGAACAGAAATGCACCCAACGCTCAAGCACCCCATTCCGAGTTCCCGCCCTCCCCTCTCTTCACAAGTAGCACAGGGCAAAGCCACCTGGCTTAGTGCAGGTGACTCGGTCTGGGTTTGAGGGGTTGCTATCCCATGCCCCAACCTATGGCCCCCCCCAGGGCTGCAGGAGTTTGGGGAGCTGAACCAGGTAAGTGCAGATCGCAGCCCTTGCCTCCAACAGCCACCTAGCTGGGCCACTGTTCAAGAGTGTGGAGACCTCCTCCCAGCCACTGCACCGAGGGAGAGCCAGGTGGGGCAGGGCAGAGAGCCCTACACAGGCTCCCCACTGACGGACTTGATGTCTTGCATTTCTAGAGCAGCTTTCATCCCCAAGTGCTGGTCTGCAAATGCGCTCTCCTGTCCTCGGGTGTCTGTCTCTTCACTCCATGCTGCCCCTCTGGCCTGTAGCACAGCACAGAAGCGCTGCAAGGGAGCATCTCTCTTTTGCGGAGTAGGGGGGCTTGGGGATTCTTCTACCTTTCCCGTTTCTGAGACACTCCCCTATCCCGCCCCAATCCCCTCAAACCCTTTCAAATGGCGCTTCTGTCTCTGTTCGGTGTGTTTTGAGAAATGTCAAACTCCCTCGAGAGCTGTGTGGTTTGGGGCTCCAGGCTGCTGCTCCTCTGTCTCCTTCCTCTTTCTCTGCCCCTTGGTGGCCTGTTCCCCTGCTCACTTCTCTGTCAGCCTGAGAACAGCAGGCCAAGGCTGTAAACACTTCAGTCATGAGACCAGAGTCTGCCTTAAAGCACCAGCTCCTGTTTAAACCAATGGGAGTGGCACACACTTCCCTACAATGCAGTGCTTGTTCGTTGCTGGCTGTGTGCCGCATTTTCATTTCTTAATGTTTTACCACTTCTAGGGCTTGACACTCGTGGGCTTCACTGGGGAGCAAGGTCAAGTCCCTGCTTAATACAATTTCTTTTCCAGGTGACACAGTATTTACTGGACCAGTCATTTGTAATGGATGAAGAAAGTCTTTATGAATCTTCTCTCCGAATAGAACCAAAACTGCCCACCTGAATGTGGAGCAGAGGCCGGCAGTTCGTCTGTACACCTCCTATATCATATTGTACATACCTGTTTGTTTCTGTTGGGCACCCTAGATTGACTTCCTCGTATGTGCTTCTCAACGAAAACCAAACCTCCTCTTGCTCTTAGAACACAGTAGAACTCGACTAGAACTTCCTGCGTTGTTTAAGGATTCATGCATAAAGCATTCGTTTATGGCAGTCCCGGTTTATTTTAAACAATGTTATTTTTGTCATTTGTTCTTCTCAGGGTGGGGGAGAGCTGGGGCAGCAGGAGAAAAACAGCAAATACACAACAAACCACAGACAGAGCTCTAGTTGCCTTTCCTTTCCGCCCGAGACACTGCTGTTGTGTTGGACGCACAATCAGGGCACTCACTCAGCACGTTTCACGTAATTATTGTAACTGAACAACACTTGCTCTGGAGTCAAGCAATTTAAAAAGATTCTCCTTGACTGTGATGCAGTTTAAAACAATCATTTTTGGTCAAGGGGGTGATCTAAATCATTATATCACGGAGCCAACAGATCTAGCAACAGGCCACAGACTAGCATAAGCTGTAGTTCATCACACCTCCGTTAACCTGCACTCTGTTTCTGTTCCACCATCTCATTGGCTGTTCTGGTAATGCCAGATAGCAGGACCCAGCGGGATGAGGCACTGTGCCTCTGTGGGGAAAGAGACGTGTGTAAATTACACAATCCATCGCTCTTGTTGATTGCTGCCCAGAGTTCATTAAAAGTAGGGGAGAGACAATATATCTTTTAATATTTTAGCTGCATAAGACTCATTACATGCTTCTGTGGATATGCTCTAAATCTGTATCCCTTGTGACAGTTATTAGTAACACAATGTAGAATTAGAAAAAAATGACCAAGTGTTTTTATTACATATACTGTAATCCTGTCTAACCACCGTCTAGCAGGAATATAGTAATGTAGTGCTTATTCTGTGAATATTACCATGAATTTTTTACATTGTACAGTATATAAACACAGTTTAACTTTAAAGTGGCAGGCATGCTCCACTCTAACAAACAGAAAACTTTTGCTGTAAGCAATACCTAGTGGTATGAGAATTCTATTTCAAGCCCTAAAATATTTCAACTTACAGCTTGTTTGGAAAAATATTTCCATTTTTGTAAAAATATATGTTTCCTGATTACCTCTTGCTAATAAATCTATTCTATCTCAGGGTGAACAATGACTTCAGAAATTTTTGTCAGTCTTAAATGATTGTTTGCTCTGCTGAAGGTTCCTTTCAATAACTCATATCAGTCACTCAAGTTCTGTGATTAAATTGTCGGAATGCTGGGTCGATCCAGATGTTGGGCCCAATCCTACAAGGTGCTGAGTGCATTCAGCTCCCATTCATTTCACTAGGAGCTAAAGGTGAGTGTGTTTACACTAAGCAGAAAACAGGAAGTCCATTGGCACTCTGTTAACCTTTGACTCTGAGCTGTTAGTGCAATGCTGCATATGAATGTGTGTGTGGCAGTAACGGAAAAGTATCAACAAGAGGAGTGAGGGGTCTCCATGTTTTTACAGAATTTGTTTATGATCTTTCCTTGAAGATGGATGATGCTTTTCTTTCCTTTCCTTAAGAATCTGGTCCATGATTTTTTCCAACAAGATGCTCTGAGACGCTCATTTCTTTCCATGCCTTTGAAAAGAGTGATTTCCTCCTGGAACTGGTAATACTGCATGTCTCCTTCCACTCCTCCTCCTCCTCATTGGGGATGGTCTGAAAAGAATCTGGGCCCTTGCAGATGTATAGAGCAGAGTACGGGCACCTGGGGCCAGGTTCTTGTCTTACATGGGTGTGTTGTTCCATTAAACTCAAGATGAAACCTAGAGCAGAATTTTGGCCTGTGATCAGCAGAAACAAAAATCAGCATTCAGGTTAGAACCTACCTGACCATCTGTTCCCCTAGCATTTCCTGTGTAAGGGCCAGGTCTGCTCTCCGTGCACGTGCCTAGCTCCCTGTGGGGTCAGCTGCAGTATTGGATATTCAGCTGAGAGAAGGAATTTAGAATCCCAGTCCCACTGAAGACAATGGGACAATATGCATGACAATGGACCATTTTTGTGGTAAGAGTTTCAGGAGTCTGTTCTGTTCCTATAAAGGAAGTTGAATCTCCCATTGAAAGTCAATGTTTGGGTACAATACCATAGTGCAGTTTAGGATACAGTTCTACTCAAAATTTGTCTCATAATAAGTCATCCATATGCTGACATGGCTCCTCACCCAGCTCCCATATTCCTTACAAACAGACTGAATACTACATATTTGGGGAAAGTGAGTAGTTCAGCATGTTGATGTTTGTATGCACAAACACCATTTCATCACTGTACTGGAAAATATAGCTGAACTAAATTTTCTATGGAATTTGAAGAAAGGTTAACAACCCCAATTCTTTTCTGTATTAATCAGTGTGAACCTGGAAAAAATTATATGCCTTCTTAGAGAAAAGAATCAGTTCACACTTCCTGAAAAAAAAAAAAAATTCCTTCCAGCTGGTGTTCAGAAGAGTGCTACAAGGCACATACATACCCTCATGAGCAGAGGGCGAAGAGGAGACCCTCACACATTATGACCAGCTAAATAAATAAATAAATAATATGAAAATCTCAGAGACAGAGGTTCACAGATTTGCAAACCTCAAAACTTGTGTTATGCTTTAAACTACCTCAGGACATACCAGGTTTATGAGCATTAAAAAGTTACCTGGAAAGGAACACTGAAGCCTGTTAACCTGAATGTGTGCCAGCCAGTGTCCCTCACTGACTAAAGGTGCAGTCACAACTGAACAGCTACAAATTAAAAGGGCCAAACAAAGTCATGTCACTGGCTCCATCTCTGTTGTTACATAACAGATAACAAAACTCCAGTGGGGCAGGGTGCTGGCACATAGGGTCCCAAGTACATGGTGTGATTTTTCAGAACCTCTTTTGGGAATAGTCATGTAGGTGAAATAGCTGGTACTTATGATTATGCTATTTCTGTGCATGTATCATCCTGGTATCTGAAGTTAGGAATATTAGTTGTTTACTACGTTTGCTCCTGTGGTAATGCCCACAAGGTATTCAGCCAGCACAAGTCAAGTTGAATGGCCCATTAAGGAATGCTTAGCTCACAACGGACCCTGGAAAATGCCCATCTACACTGAATGGACTTTTTGTGAAGGTTCTAACTAGAAGAGGGGTGGGGGTGATGGACATGGAACTTGCCTATGTGACTCCAAACACTGTCTTTCACAGTGAGAACGGATTTCCCTTTACTTGGCACTTGGCAGATGTTTCTACCACCTCCCCTGCCCGCCCTCCCTCCCCCCCATGCACGCACACAGGGAGAAAGGGCAGGTGACCCTCACTGACCTGCTTGGTAGGGGCCAATCCTGGTTTCCCCCTAAGAGCACAACCGTGACGGCCATGTGGAGGTTTCCCAAGAGCTTTACCTGCAGTGGGTGACAGAGGCAAGCTGGCTTAGCAGGGCCTGCAGGAGGCTCTGCACCACCCTCCCTGCCCCACCAGAAAGGCACCAGGTGTGCTCTCCCTAGATGGCAGCAGATGAAGTAGGGCAGTGAGGTGCTGGCCTCATCCCCAGGCCAGCTGCTCATGCCCCCTCCCTTGCCACTGCCTCCTAGTGCCCAGGGACCACCGTCAGCAGCATCCGCCTGCACCCTGGGTGGGTTGCTCCCTGCACCCACTGCCCTCTCTCGCACTGGTCAGGATTTAATCCTTCATTTGTAAGACCTCAGCGCCTTCTCCTCCTGGGGTGCCAGGAGAGTGGGTGACACCCGGGGCTGGCCCCCCCAGCCAGGTGAAGGAGGAGACTCCTGTCTCCAGCTGCCGCTGAGGCAGGGAGACAAGCTGCGCGGTCCTTCATCGCAGATCATCAGTCTCTAGCCAGGGCTGACCTGTAATTCTCCCTGTTTCTCTGCCAAGGGCTCTGGAGCTGCGCCCAGCCCCAGAGGGAGGGTCACTGACCCAGGCCGGGCTCTGCGCTAGCCGCCCTGAGGCCCAGCCCCGGGGGGGGAGGGTCACTGGCCCAGGCCGGGCCCAGCCCCGGGGGGGGGAGGGTCACTGGCCCAGGCCGGGCCCAGCCCCGGGGGGGAGGGTCACTGACCCGGGCCGGGCCCAGCCCCGGGGGGGGGGAGGGTCACTGGCCCGGGCCGGGCCCAGCCCCGGGGGGGGGGAGGGTCACTGGCCCGGGCCGGGCCCAGCCCCGGGGGGGGGGGGAGGGTCACTGGCCCGGGCCGGGCCCAGCCCCGGGGGGGGGGGGGAGGGTCACTGGCCCGGGCCGGGCCCAGCCCCGGGGGGGGAGAGGGTCACTGGCCCGGGCCGGGCCCAGCCCCGGGGGGGGGGAGGGTCACTGGCCCGGGCCGGGCCCAGCCCCGGGGGGGGGAGGGTCACTGGCCCGGGCCGGGCCCAGCCCCGGGGGGGGGGGGAGGGTCACTGGCCCGGGCCGGGCCCAGCCCTGGCGGGGGGGAGGGTCACTGGCCCGGGCCGGGCCCAGTCCCGGGGGGGGGAGGGTCACTGACCCGGGCCGGGCCCAGCCCCAGATGGGGGGGGTGTCACTGGCCCAGGCCGGGCCCAGCCCCGGGGGGGGGAGGGTCACTGGCCCAGGCCGGGCTCTGCACGGGGGGGGGGGTCACTGACCCGGGCCGGGCTCTGCACCGGGGGGGGGGAGGGTCACTGACCCAGGCCGGGCCCAGCCCCGGGGGGGGGGGGGTCACTGGCCCAGGCCGGGCTCTGCACGGGGGGGGGGAGGGTCACTGGCCCAGGCCGGGCCCAGCCCCGGGGGGGGGGGGGAGGGTCACTGGGCCGGGCCGGGCTCTGCACGGGGGGGGAGGGTCACTGGCCCGGGCCGGGCTCTGCACGGGGGGGGTCACTGACCCGGGCCGGGCCCAGCCCCGGGGGGGGGGGGGAGGGTCACTGGGCCGGGCCGGGCTCTGCACGGGGGGGGAGGGTCACTGACCCGGGCCGGGCTCTGCACCGGGGGGGGGGGGGGGAGGGTCACTGGGCCGGGCCGGGCTCTGCACGGGGGGGGAGGGTCACTGACCCGGGCCGGGCTCTGCACCGGGGGGCGGGGAGGGTCACTGGCCCAGGCCGGGCCCAGCCCCGGGGGGGGGTCACTGGCCCGGGCCGGGCTCTGCACGGGGGAGGGTCACTGGCCCGGGCCGGGCTCTGCACGGGCGAACGGATTTCTCTGGCTGTGAAAACCCCACGGCTCCAGCTGTTGCTTCGCGCAGCGGAGTCTGCCGGGTTTAGGGGGCCAGGGACTCCGGGCTGCTCCTGCGGCTACAGACCAACGCGGCTGCCCCCCCCGCCCCGCCGCTGCTCCTCCCCGCTCGCGGATCTCCCCGCCCCGGGCTGGGTCCTGCCCCTGGCCCGTCCCCCGCGCAGCCAGCGCAGCGCAGCCCGGAGCAGTCCGCGCAGACATGCTGGCGGGGCAGCGGGCTCTGCTGGGGCTGCTGGCGGCGGCTGCCCTGCTCCCCTGCGTTAGCAGCGCCCCGGCGGCCCGCGCGGACGGTAGGCGGGCGGGGGGGGTCCGGGCCCGGGGCGCGCAGGGACGGAGCCGGCACCGGCCGGGCTCGGACCTGCCGTCGGGGGCTGCGGGCGATGGGGCCGCTGTGACGAGCGGCCCGTGGGCTGCCTGCGCCCGGCCGAGCCCTGCCCGGGGCGCCGCTTTCCTCCCTGGTGCTGCCGGAGCCGCTGTCGCTTCTGTCTCCGGGCGCGGGGGGTGGGATGAGCCGGGCTCCCGGCAGGTTCGGTTCGGTTCGGTTCGGTTCACTCCACGGGCCCAGGGACCCCGGCACCGCGCAGCGCTAAGCAGCTCGGCCCGGCTGTGGGCGTGGGAGCCAGAGCGGAGGGACAGCAGCTGCAGGGGTGGAAATGCCTGTTCCCCGGCCCTGGAACTGCAGAGAGTCTGCGGGGGCAAAGGCCCAGCGGGCTGGACACGGGCCCAGGGGCTGACAGAGGGGAACTGTCTGTAGGAGAAAGAGCAGAAGGTAGTTGAGCTGGGGTGGAGCTGCTGCTGTTGTTAAAGTCTGATCCCCCCCCCCCCTTCTTAAAGACCAAACAAGACAAGCCCCCCCCCGGGACAGAGAACAGCTAGAAAATGCAGCTTCTGGCTTTGAGGGTGGCTTTTCTTTGCTTCCTCACTGCTGGAAAAACAAGAGGCCCAGCACACAGTCTCGTCAGCGGCTCAGAGCCCTGCAGGGGCGGCACCAGGGCACCAACCCGTGCCAGGGGCAGCAAGCCGCAGGGGGCATCTGCCGGTCATCACTGTGAGGGCAGCAGTCAGGCTACCTTCAGGGGCTTGCCTGCGGAAGGTCCGCCGGTCCCGCGGCTTCGGCGGCAATTCGGCAGCGGGTACGCCAAAGGTGCGGGCCCAGCGGACCTCCCGCCGGCATGCCACCGAAAGCCACCTGACTGCCATGCTTGGGGCGGCAAAATACATAGAGCTGCCCCTGGAGCCCTGGCAAACTTGTACCAGCATCAGGCAGCTTAAGGCCCTGCTTTCTGCTCCTTTCTCCTCACAGGCTCAGAGCAGTGTTGCAAATGCTGCAGGCTTGGCCAGCTGAGCCAGCCCCTTGGTAAACAGAAAGCAGAAGGAGAGAGAGTTTGGAAAAAGAAGAAATAGGGAGGAAGGCAAAGGCCACCCCAGGGAGGGTGAAACAGGACCCCAAGTCGCACATTTCAGGTGTAGTTCGCTGACGTTAGGGGTTGCAGCAGTGTCAGCTGGGCCACTGTGGGCAGACAGGATTCTGGGCTCGTGGGATCATTGGTCTGACCTGGGATGGCCATTCTTAGGTTCTTCTCCTGGGATCCCAGGAGACAGTGGCAGCTTGATGGTGGAGTCCACTCATCCTCCCTGGTTTGAGCTCCCTGCAAAATCTCTGTTTCTAAGGTCCCCTAAGGGGGGTGAAATAGCCCATCCCCCTCATTACAGTGTTCACCAAGTCAGCCTCATTTCCGGCACACCAGTTTGGGTCCATTCCGTCCCAATTCCATTTCTCTTTTGTTCACCAGTCACAATCTCAGCAAAGTCTCTGAGTCATATCGGTGACCTCTGCTCGCTCTGTAACTTTTGCTGACTGTTTAAAACAGTTTCACAGAAGAGGCCGAGTTGGACAACAGCTCTTGTTTACGAAAGGGTATAGGACTGCAGCACCCCCTGGTTTGAAGTGGTTTTCATGATAGGGAGGGTTTACAGTTTGATTCAGTGGCTCTCAGCACCCCCACTATACACATTGTTCCAGCCCCCAGCCTGAAAGGCAATATCTTCTGTTGATATTTAGGCTCTGTGAACACTGTAAATCCGGAATGCAAATTCACTTTCAGCCCCAGCATGACTTTTTAGGCACCAGGTTTTGTTTTAAAACAAAATCAGACCCAACACGGGGGGTTGGGGTGGGGAGCAGGCAACATCCTTGTTCTAACTTTCAGTTAAAGTGGAAATCGATAGCTATTGGATGCAAACCCTTCCTTTAAGCTACATTAATATGTAACATTTTGCTTAGAAATAGGCAAAGATCGGCAAGGCTGTTATCCTAAATGAGTACAGTAGTTTATTGAAAATTAAAGTTTAGTTTAATTGTTTCCACTTTATAATGATTATTATGGTAGTAGGGAGGGGCCAGCCAAGAAAAGGGCCACATTGTGCAGGGGGGCTTTACAAACACAGAATAAGAGACAGGTGTTTCAAGTACTTAAATGCTTGTTTCTTTATTTCTCTTTCCAGAGGAATTTCACTTTAAGTCATGGATGCTGCAGGTAAAACTTCTTCTTTTCAAAGGATTCAGAAGCCAAATGAACCGTCACGGGTTTCCTCCCCACAGCAGATGTTCAGAATGGTCAGTCAGTGAAATAAATCTAAGCTGACTTCTGCAAAAGGAGAAAACAGACTGGTTTCATTATTGTTGTTCACCCATTTTGTACTGCAAGGGACTTCCCAGTAGGGGATTTTCCATGCTGGCAAGCGACCAGCTGCCAGGGACTTGGCCAAGGCTAAGTCTGGAGAAATACATGCTCACAATAATACTCATGCATAACTCAAATTACAAGGTGCCTCCTGCCAAGACATTTCAGATGTGGCACAGTTACATTAAATAGTGCGAAATAGCTCACATCAAACTCCCTGCATGCACCCAAACTCTCTTTCTCCTCCACTGAGCGTGAGGACATCTCTTCTAGCTCTGGTCCTCATAGTTTTGTATGGTGGACTCCGCTCCCATTCTCCACCCCCAGCCCATCTTGGATCCGGGAGCAGTGCGTGATGGGAAATGCCCTCGCCATGTAGCTACATGTGTTTTTTAGAGGAAAATCTCCCCAGTCGTGATACGCACTGTGTGTATTTTCACTTCTGTATTCTGCACCTGCCATTGACTTCTTCTGGGTCTTTCATCTTTAGTACAACAGGAAGTACAGTCTGGAGGAGTATTACCAAAGGCTGCAGATCTTTGTTGCCAATAAGAGACGAATCGACAGACACAATGCTGGGAATCATACATTTGAAAGTATGAGTTTATGCTTTTTAATTTAATTTCCTAAATCTCTCTTTTTATCCGGAGTGATGTTTTTGGCTTAGCTCTTTGATTAATAAAACTTCTTCTTCTTTTTAGTGGGTCTAAACCAATTTTCAGACATGACATTCACAGAATTTAGAAAAAAATATCTTTGGAGTGAACCTCAGGTAAATGTATTTGTTAGTTTTGGCAGAGTTTTTGCTGACTTACAGGTACATGGCTCCTGTGGCTGTGTTACCCAGGTTAGGTTCCCCTGGACACTTCCATACACCTCGACTTTATTTTGTTCTGCCTCTAGTTACAGCTTTTAGTACCTACAGAATTGTATTTTTCTTGGGACCCCAGTGGGACTGATCCTGTGGTGTGCTGAGCATGAGGATCTCAGTTAACTTTGAGGGTTGGATCAAGCCCCTGACGAGCACCCACAACTTCCATTGGCTCCACTGGGTACTATGGGGGCTCAGCACTTGCCAGGATTAGGCCCAACATAAATATTTTTCAAATCCTTGCTGCAAACAATGCTGGCATGGTGAATCTAGCCATCATGGAGCCCCAGGGTATGGGCTTGTGACATGATAGTGGGGACCACCTCTGCCCCAGGAAGAGTCATTTCCCTGCAGGCTGCTGTCACGTTGATGTTCCATAAGACACAGCTCTCCACTCATCAAAACACTCTCCTGTTGGTTGTAGAACTGCTCGGCCACAAAAGGGAATTTCCTAGCCAGCTCTGGGCCGTGTCCTTCCACTGTCGACTGGAGGAAAAAAGGAAACTATGTGACCCCCGTGAAGAACCAGGTAGGCAAATGTGTCAGCTCCACCGTGCTCCAAATGGTCCTCCAGCCCGTCGCTGCCTTCGCACGTTCTGGACCAGTGGGAGAGAGGGAGGAGCTGGGGATAAAGCCACAAGGGCAGATCTCGGACATCCCCCAGCATAGCAGGTATCCTGGGGTCTGTACCGTCCCCAAGGGGGCGTCAGGGAGGGCTTATGGGAGCCCCTCCATAAGGCAAGGGGGAGCATGGGCAGGCAGACAGGTTGGGCTGGGGGACAGCTGCTCTTTATGATACTACTGGAAAAATCCCACAAGAGCGAGTGAGGTGCCTGTCAGCCCCCCAGAATCCCACGGCTGCTAGCTGCTCCCCACTGGAAGGTGCGGCCCAGGATCAGTCGGACAGGGAACGCTAGGTGCTCCTAGGGAGAATGGCTTCCAGCGCAGAGCGGAGGCCTGTGGGGTAGTGCCCACTCCCACAGGTCTGCACAGAAGTCAGGGTAACCATGAAGCCCCAGCCCTTCTCTTTGATGGGATGGGATGTCTGGAGCTCCCCCTCCTCTGGGCTTTCCCAACAGCGTTAGGAACCTGTTAACCTCCTGCTCCTGGTTCCCGATGCAGGGCGCGTGTGGCAGCTGCTGGACCTTTTCCACCACTGGGTGTTTAGAGTCTGCAATTGCCATAGCAACAGGAAAGCTACTGTCACTGGTAAGAGATTCTCCTTTTCAGTGCACCGGGGCATGGGGCGTGTGCCCAGGCTGTGCAGAGCCCTCTGGCAGCCCCAGCCCTCGGGTGTGCTGTCGATTCCGGTCCCCTGGCTGCTTCTCCTCAATGTCCAGGTCACGTTCTCGCGCACAAAACAGCAGCAAATACGGACTGTGCGATGCAGACCACTCAGCAGCGCCATGTGAGCCCAGAACAGGGAGTCTGTCCCTCTCTAGAGTGTGTATTGCTGTCCTCACTGCAGCAGCTGAGCACCTCATTGTCCAAGCTGGGGCAGTACCATTCATCTGGGAAAGGAAACTGGGGACTGGCCTGCAATCCCTGGCTTCTGTGAGCAGATCTCATTAGCTAATGGGACGTCTATGAGTCATTTTCCCGCAATGCACAATGAGCCTGTGGAACTCAGTGCCACAATAAAACAGTGGATAAAGGAGAACCAGATGATAAAATTTAGCTATAGACTTTTAAAAGGCTTTTAATTATTGGGGCCAAGAGTGGAGCAGGATTCCGAAAGGGATTAGACATTTGTATGGATAACAGACTATCCAGAGCGGTTGTAGCAAGTCTTGAAAATAAACAAGAGCATGGGAAGGGATCTAAACCATCCTGCTTTGGGCACGAGCCAACCTCTAGCTATAGGGGCTGGGAGGAACATTCCCTGCAGGCCAGTTAGCCCATAGCTGCCTGCTGCGGGGTTCCTTCCTGCGCAGTAGCTGGTGCTGGTCCCCATCAGCGACATGAGAGCGGACAGCACGGTCCCTGGCTCTGAGCCAGTCTCGCAATCCCTGATGGCACAAGATGAACACCCATTGGTGTGCAGTAAGGAAAAGGCTTCAGTGTGATACTGTCTGCCGTGTATCGTGTATTTACAATGACAGAGAGAGAAAGAGATTGCTCTTCTGACTAGACGCTGATTCCAAGTATTTCTCTAGGCAGAGCAGCAGTTGGTTGACTGTGCTCAGGACTTCAATAACCATGGATGCAGTGGGTAAGTAGTGTAAGTTGGGACCTACTAGAGGTAAGGGAACCTGGCACGCGGCGTCTGGGGGGCCAGAATTCTGACCTTTCTGGAATATGTGATGTGTGACATTTAGTGGGCTTCCCAACCCTCAAGGTTTCTCCCTCCCACTGGCTGTTTGGCCACATCTCGAATACGACAGTTCCTAGTGGCTGAACGCTGCAGGGGAAAGTGAGCGAGGTTTTGGCAGTTTCTCTGGCTGGATGACATTTGTCAGCGAGGCTCGACATTGAGCGTGAACCTGAAAGCCCCCACAGACACCTCGTCTTCGCCTTCGGGAAGCTCCGCTGGCTTTCTTAAAGTGAAAGCTGCAGAAAATAAGCCCTTTTCAAATCCACTGCCTCCCCTGAAGTGCATGAGCACCTTCGTCGTACAAGACCACGTTCTGGCACCATCTCCGGGACATTCTCAACTCCTCCTCACCTGGCTGCTTCTGGCCAGTCTTTGTCCTCCTGTAAACAAGTTGTCAGAGAATTGCTGCAGGGGGCTGAGCCCCTTCCCCCTCCTCCCCCCAACCCCATCACGGGATGGGGGAAGGGACAGGAGCAGCTCCTCACTCAGCGCTGGGGATCTCCTTGCCATCCTCTTCTTGTGCAGCATAGGGATCACAGTCAAGAGCATCCTGGCCACAGGCACCCAGAAAAGGTCTTTCAGCCTGAGGGCCAAATTCACCCTGCCCCAGAGCTGAACTGGTGCCACACGGGGACCGGACTTGGGTGGCAAAGATGGCTTGGTGCCTCCTGTGTGTTGGAGCTGCTGGGGCCTGTTCTTCCCCCAGCACAGGATATACTGGGGGTGGGGGGCTGCTTTAACTTGCTTCTCTATGGGCAGTTCGGTAGCCAGGGTCTAGGAATGGCCCAGCCACGTTTCCTTCCCTCACAAATATCCCTGATGTGCCTCCTGGTGCCCATAGGTTCCCAACGGGGGCTGGGGGGTGGTGTAAGTCTGCAGTGGCTGATTCTGGAGCTGTTGGGGGCTCTTCTAATCCAGGGGAATTCCTTGCTCCTGTGCCCCACCCATGCTGCCCACCAGGGACTTTAGGGCTGTGATGGGTCAGGCCCTGAGAACCCTGGGAGGAGACTGGTAGCTGGGATGTGAAGGGTGGGTGACATTTCCAGGTCCGGTGCTGTTAGTGGTGCAGGATACCTCATCCCGCTGCCCATGCTCAGATCACAGTCCAGACACTTTATGGCTAATCCTTTGAGAGTAAGCATGTGGACTGATCTTTGCAGAAGATACAGTGTTGTTGCCCTAATAAACTCACCGTTTTGCTGTGGTGTTTTCCAGGGGCCTGCCAAGCCAAGCTTTTGAGTACATCCTGTATAACAAAGGGCTCCAAGGAGAGGATACGTATCCTTACCGGGCTCAGGTATTCTTACCAGTGCAGCAGAAGCGTAATCAAACACTGGACGCGCTGGTGACGAACCTGGGTTTAACATTGATACCTTTGTGTTTGCACAGAACGGCACCTGCAAATTTCAGCCAGAAAAGGCTATCGCTTTTGTCAAAGATGTTGTCAATATCACCCTGGTAAGTTCCTCAGGCTTTGATTTACCAATCACTAATGCAGTGAGAGGCCCTGGGAATGGGGTGGCTGGTGCAGCATGCACATTCAGGCTGTTGCTTCTCAAACGAGGCTGGTCTGCTTCTGTGCATCACTAGTGAAGCTAATTTCCTGGATATACCTGGGTTCAGTGGACTATTTTGGCACCTAAGTTACTATATGAAGGCTTTGATGTCGATCACCTTCTACTGAGAGGCTAGGGCACTGCCCTTGGTGCCATTGTTTCAGAAAGTTCACGGTGACAATTCTGAGTCACCGCAACACTGTCTTCGTTCGCGCTGATATTTGCCATGGAAGTGGGTCTGTGCACACTAACAGGCTGTAGAACTTGGTTGTTAGTATTTCATAACAAGCCAACCTCTCTGCACCGTTCCGCCTGCTGGACTGAAAATAGCTTGTTTCCCATGTTTTTAAAAGCACTCTGTGCATGGGAGACAGCTCACAGGTACTGGCTCAGAAAGTGTTTACAGCCGAACCGGCTAATCCAGAAGGGACAAGGGTTGCACCTACTACTCCATTCTGCTCCAGTTTGTTTCTTTCCTCTCTGCTCCCCACTTTCGTTCCCCATTATACACAACTCACGGGTCTGGCCTGCAGCAAACTTCTGCTGCCTCTGGAGGGCAGTCACAGCACACTACTGTACAACCTCTGCAGCCGTGGAGTGTCCCTGGCCAACTCTTGCTGCTGGCACATGAGCTTGTGTAAAAAAGAGGGATCTGCTAGCAGCTCTTCGACAGAGTTGGTCTCCTATCTCCTGGGAGCACGGCTGGTCCCGTGGATGTTAGCAAGGCCTGGCCTTGCCCTACCTGGGGGGCCCAGCCGTGCTGCTCCCCGTGTGAACAGGGCCGACGTGTCCGTCATCCATGTGTGTTTCCTCGTTTGCACAGAAGAGGATGGGAGGTTTATCCACAACCCCAGCTTGGTCATGTCTGTCTTTCTGGGGTGTCTGCCCTGTAGTGACGCTGACCAAGAAGTAAATAACGCTTGGAATTTTCTCCTTCCAGTACGATGAGCCGGGCATGGTGGAAGCGGTGGGGAAGCATAATCCCGTTAGCTTCGCTTTTGAGGTGACTGATGACTTCATGAGATACAGTAAAGGCATTTACTCCAAGTGAGTATCTCTGAATGCAGAAGATGCAGGAAAACCATAGCAGCTGAGTTGCTTTATCATGTTCATTCCCCAGCAGGTTTCCCTTTGTATTCCAGAGGCCGGTCATTCTACTGTCGACTAGCATTTTTTAAAGACAAAGACAAACAGAATGGGAAGCTGGAAGTTCATCTCTGAGTTCGGTAGCGTAGAGTAACAAATCAGGGCCTGCAATGTAGTTGCAACTTACAATGGGAGTAGAACCAATCAGAAACCGCTGAAGATTGTTCACAAAACACTTCGAATTTTTGAAATGTAATTGAAATGCTCTTGACCAGCTCCAAGTCGGAGCCAGTCCCTGAACGAGCTGCTTGAGACAATCCAGGGTAGGTCCAGTCACTGGAAGAGGCCTGTGGGAGCTCAGCAGGTTATGTGTGACCCGTGAGATGTTTGCCTGCAAACTCCCATAACAAACCCGGGGGAAATTCATTCCACTGCTTAAAGCCCGTGTGTTTGAGCTCTGTGCAGGAGAGTGTGAGAAATGTGCCTTTGTAATGCCAGGTGAGGGTGTGGGGCAGACATGCAGCCTCACTGTGGTGGCTCTTCCATCCTAGGGGCAGTAATAGCAGCTGCTAAGTGGCCAGCACGAGACCATTTCTAAGCAGGTGAGGGGCATGCCCATGCCCTGGTGTGCCTGCTCAACCTCCAGCCTCCCACTGTACTGCACCGTGAAGGGCTTAACTGGTGCCATGGACCATCTCTGCACCAGGGGTGAATTTCCCCCAAGGAGTATCCAGGAGGTGAAATGGGTCTCATCCTACCATGTGAGGGATAATATATATTGTTGTCCTTTGGCCTGAGCAGTTCACCAATATTCTGGGCCTCGCAGGGTTGTTCCTGTTCCGATGAGAAGTCAGTGATAGGACATGAAAAGGGACAAAGGGAGAAGTGTGGGTTTGAGGATGAGAACTGATCGGGAGAGCAGTGTGTCCACTCCACAGACAAGGCGAGTAGCTGCCTAAGAGGCTGCTGATGAGATTTTGGAGAGGCTGGGAAGCCAGCTGTGGCAGGACAGATTAATTCCTATTCCTGGTTATGGGGGCAGCGGGGAGAGAGCTTGAAGGCACTCGTTTGAGAATGTACCAAGTGGGTGATGGAGGCTGGCAGCATGGGCTGGTCAGAGGGGAGCATCAACTGCTTGATAGGGAATGACAGACGATGGGTCAGGTGGGGATAGGCCAGGAGGGGCCTCAAAAGTGAAGATGGGCAGCTCGTGTTTGATACAGTAGAGAAGGGGGGTCTGTGGAGGGATGCAAAGGTGGGGGAACAGGAGCCCCCGCTGGAGGGAAGGATCAGAATGCTGCTGCAAAGAATGGGTGTGAGCTGGGCCAGGTCACATTTGTCAAGGCCGGAGAAGAAGACGCTGCAGTAACGGAAGTGAGAGGACGAGAATCTGGACACGAGTTTTTTGCTGTGTGGTTGAATAAGGAAAGGCCGCATCTTAGAGATGTTACGCAGAAAGAATCTGCAAGACTTGGACACAGCCTGGATGTGAGGCCCTAGAGAGAGGGCTGAGTTGAAGCTGATGCCCAGGTGGTGAGCCTGAGTAGCAGGTAGTATTGTGGTGTTCTCCACAGGGTCGAGAAAGGAGTGTGGGGTGTGGGTGGAGGTTAAGAGCTCTGTTTGAGCTGATGGCTGGACAGCTATGAGAAGGTGTCAGAGAGATAGGCCGCGATTTTAGCTTGGACAGGAGGAGGCAGGTTTGGTGTAGAAAGATCAATCTGTCAGTCAGCACAGCGATGGTAAAGGAATCTGTGTTTGTGGCTGAGATGCACAGAGATAAGGTGCAGAGGGGAAGTGAAGTCAGAGGTTCGTGTTCCCCTCATGAGTAAGCAGAGACGTGATAAACAGATATAAAATAACAAATGTCGAGAGAAGGTTGATCGGGGCTTCTAGTCTCATAACACAAGCCCCAGGGGACGTGCAATTAAAATGAAAAGTGGGAAATTCAAAACCAATGAAAGGAAATACTTCTTCACCCAACACATCATTAGACCATGGAACTCACTGCCACAGGAAGTCGTTGAGATGAAGAATTTAGGAAGATTCAAGAAGGGGTTGGATGTTTATATGAATAATTTAGAATATCCAGAGTAATGGTTAATCCTAACACACATTTTGGCAGGGATATTAAACCTCATGCCTCCAGGTTTAAGCTACCCTCTGACTAGCAGAGACCAGGGTGAGACCTAATGGGAGGGGGCGCAGATTGTCCCACGTCTGCGACTGTGGAGTTCTTACGCTTTCGCCCAGAGCCTCTGGTTCTAGCCACTGCCAGGGACAGAATGTGGGATGTGATGGACCGTGGATCTGATCCAACCTAGCAGTTCCTGTGTGTGTTTGAGAGGTGCACGTATTTGGATTATAATGGCTCTGTGATCTATACTCACCCTCTTCCTGCCCCCTGGGCCCGTGATTTATGAGTCCACACCAACCATTCATCAGTGCCTGCATTTTAAAAACTTCTTTAGATGCAGTTCTCCAAATAATTTGGGACCTCTCCCCTGCTGGGACGTTCCCCACTGGGGGTTGGAGTTCTCCTGCAGTCACGGGTTTCCATAAAACTGTAAGATGAACCACAGCGCTCCAGTAGAAATGGCCGTCAGCTTAGAGACATGGGCTGGATGGCCCTTCTGCCTCGGCTGGGAAGTGTTCAGTACAGAAATCAATACGCTGATTTTAACAGTTACAAAAATCCCACTTTGTGAAATCCTCTGGCACGTCATGCTGAACACATCCCCGAATGCCCCGTCCCGCCCAGGCTATCCAAGCGTCAGCTTCGACTGAACGGAAACGAAGATGCGAGTGAAGTTGCTGCGCATCTTTAGTCTGTTTTCCTTTAAGAAACTGGTTGTGTTGAAGGGCCACAGTGTCCCACGTGTGGGGCGTGGGAGCCCGTGCAGTATTCTCATAGCAGTGGGTTAGAGTGGTCCATTCTCTTTAAAATAAGAGATACCCAGTGTCGGCTAAGATCCTGCAGATGCACTGGTAGGTAGCGTCACTCACAGCTCCAGTCCCATTGAACAACTGTACTTCGTGCAGAAGTGTTTGCAGGATCAGGCCCTGAAACTTGAAGGCTGAGCAAATTGTTACAGCTGCAGCTAAGACCTTTCACTTTGCACCACCAAAATTCATGTGCTAATTTCTTCCATTGTAGTGAGTAATCCTGTTGATGTGAATTGCCTCTTTCCACTGAATAATGCTTAGCACTTTTATAGCCTTTTATATCAGCAGAGTACAGTGACTAATTAATGATTAACAACAAACTAGGTTTTCATATAATAAACGTGCTTTATTTTTGCCTTTTGTTTGCAGCCCTACATGTGATAAGACTCCAGACAAAGTGAACCATGCAGTTCTGGCTGTGGGTTATGGAGAAGAAAATGGAACTCCCTATTGGATCGTTAAAAACTCTTGGGGCCCATTGTGGGGCATGGACGGGTAAGCAGCTTCTGACTGACGTCCACCACAGCTGGGCACGCTACGGCCTAACTGAATCTAATCAAGAACCTCGCATACCGGTGTGCCTAAAGATCACCAATCAGTTCTAAGCGACCGTTTATCAAGTAGGGAGCAGCCATGCTTTCTGCAAAGAAGCTAGTGCAATGGCTGAGGGTGTTAGCGGTTTGAGACTGCTACGTGAGACTGGTAAGATCAGCATCCACATATTATAAAGAAAGCCCTTTTGGAGCCACCATACAGTCAGGCAGGGCGCTTCTGTGAGAGGCTCAGGCTGGGAGTTTATCCTGTGTAGAAAAGAGTTTCTCAACATTTGTCATAAGAGCTCTCCCTCATACAGGGAAAACTTATCCTGGGACACTTCCTGGCCCCGGGCTTGTTGCTTCACACTGGCGTGCTGGCACAAAGTAGCCACAAGCCTGGCTTACCTGCAGGGGAGCTGGAACTAGGGGTACTGGGGGTGCAGCAGCACCCCCTGGCTTGAAGGAACAAGAACAACCAAATACATGATTTCCTGCCTGCCTGGCTATATGAGGAGGTCTCCCTGTGGTGGTGTAGCCAGCTCTCTAGAACTCCCAGCATCCCATGACAAGAAGGCCAAGGGCAGGTGAGAACAGGGCTTGGCTGGTAGGCCCTGCCATCCAGCAATCCAGCCACTCACATTGCTAGCGGATACAACTTAGAGCAGCCCCAAGGGTGAAAGGCAAATTTTGCAGGATTGGGCATTAACTTGGCTAGTTTATGAAAGTGACTCTGCCAATGAATTCCATTGCCTGGTGCAATCCCATCATTTGCAAAAACAAAAGACTCTGATGTACATCAACTCCTTGCACTGATAGGAGAAGGGAATTTACTTATGTTGTGCAGAATGACACCGGTCAGAACCATGGGTGACATGGTAACCTCATGCCAGGTCAGTTGTCTCTCGTGCATCTGGAGCGGAGTAATGGGGAGTGCTCACTAATCTGTGTTTGTTTCTCCTTTTAGCTACTTCTATATTGAACGCGGCAAGAATATGTGTGGTCTCGCTGCATGTGCATCGTATCCAATTCCTCAGGTCTAAGGCAGGGTCAATGGCTGGGAAGAGTGGCCAAGGAAAGGAACCAGGCTATTGTGTAGGAGTCTCCTAAACCCCAAAGTTCAGTATGTTGGAAAAATGAGAGATGGCAAAGGCCCACTAAGGTCCTGATCCTGCAATGAGCTCCATGCAGGCAGACTCCTGCATTTGTGCAGTGCTCATTGAATGAGACAGACCTAAGTCACCTCCTCCAAATACATGTATGTTTCTCTATAGCAGCGGTTCTCAAACTAGGGTCCTTCCAGGGGGTCCGCGAGTCATGTCCGGGGCCGCGGGTCCTGCTGATCAACCCCTCCCCTTCCCTCCCAGTGCCTCTTGCATGCTGCAGAACCGGCACACTCGGGGAGGGAGCAGAAAGAGGAGGGGCAGAGGTGGGGCAGGTGTGGGGCCTTGGGGGAAAGGGTGGAGTGGGGACTGAGGCTGAGTGGGGGTTGAGCACCTCCAGAAAAATTAGAAGCCAACTTGGGGGTCCGTGAAAAATTTTAAATCAAAATGAGGGTCATTGTGTTTCTAAAGTTTGAGAACCGCTGCTCTGTAGTAAATTCTCCAGCATTGTGGCATGTTCCATGGACAGGGCTGAGAGCCAGAAACTCGTGTCTTCTAATCCCAGCTCAGATCGATTTACCATGTGCTCTAGGGAAAGTCTCTGAGCCTCGTTGCCTCAGTTTCCCCTTTTGTAAAATGGGGGTAATACTACCTAACCTACCTCTCGGGGTGTGGTGATGGTTGATTAGATAATGTTTGTAAAGCACTTGGATGCTGAAACCACTGTGCAGTTGTTGTATGATTATTAAGTAGCATTTGTCAGCCCAGTTTGAAATAACTCCAGCAATGAGTCTTCCCCTTCCCTGGGGAGACTGTCCTGCATGTCAGCAGATCTCCCTTACGGGAAATGTGTATTCTTCTGACAAATGATCTGTTTTTTAATAAGTGCTAAGAAATGTGTAAGAAAGCTGTGTCTATTTTCATTAAATCTAAGATTTGATTATTTTTACTAAAATAAAGAATATTTTAATGAATATTAAAAAGAATCAATGATTTTCTATTCAGTTAAGGAAAAAGCAGAAACCTTAATGTCAGGCATTTCAATATATTCTGTTTTAAGAGGAGTCGTCATGTATGCAGAAGGCATTTCAGCTGTGTGTCATTTCCTGTTGCAGTAACACCACCAAGACATTACTGTGTGTTATGGAAACGAATAAAAACAACTTGTCATTTTTGTGGTATCTTCTGTGTTGCCTTCTCAATGTTTCTTTCATTAATTTAGTGTTTGTGAAAGGTACTCTATTAGCATTTGAAGTTCTTTCCTTTGGAGTTTTGCCATTGAGTTCAATAGGAGCAGGACTGAATCCTTCGTCTTTGACAAATAGATCACCAGTTTTTTGTAGTGCTTTAACTATATCAGTTTCTAAATTGATACAATTAAAATTGGTACAACCCCCCTGCAGTGTGGATGCAGTTAAACTGGTTTAAAGGTGCTTATATCAAAATAGCTTATTTCTGTAAATAACCTGAGGAACTAATATTGTTAAAGTGGTACAAAAGCTTTCTGTAGACAAGCCCCAAATCAAGGTCACCGCCCCAAAGTGTTTACAAAGTAGGACCCCAGTCCTGCAAGACACCCCATGCAGTGGACCCATGTGGAACCCTACTTATGTCACTGTTACTGCTCATTTGCATAAAGCTGAGAACAGGTGTAAGACTTTGCAAGATCAGGGTCATAATTTGAATCAGTGGACTGACATCTGCTTACAGGAGCTCTGGGTTTAGCCTACAGAATTCGGGTTCAATCTGATATGCACATGTGCCAGTGGTATGTTGCGAGAGCAACTAGTTGTGTGTTGCTGCAAAAATGCCCAATAGCTCATTATACAAAGAACACAGTGATGTGTCCATGAATTTCTGGTCAAAGTCAAACCCAGAATGTCCATTAAATACACTCCTAAGATTACGCAGCTTTTTAAAAATATCAGAGTAAATAATTAAGGTGGCCCGATATGTTCTAAGACCCTGTTTTCAGTTGCTGATAACTTTCCCAAACCTAAGCCATTTGGGCTGAAATTTTCCATGCTGGGAGTCTGCCTCAGGCAAAAGTTTTCTGGAAAATTTCAGCTAAAACAGTTCATCCATTTTTCAGAACAAGATTAGGGAAATAGACATGCTCAGAAATCTTTACAACAGTTCAGCGGATGATCTCCAGCACTTCCCTCTTTTGGAGGGGAGACATGACATTTTGCAAGGGGCTTCCACTGGTGTGGAGGATGACCAAGGCCTCATCCTTATGAAAATCCACCCAAATTTGGCTAAGTTATCAGCCTCTGAAAGCCTGTTTCCACATGCTCAGTAGAGACTTGTTAGAGTTTGGAATTGGCAACTAAATTCTCCACATTCTGTCTGCTCTGAGCATGCTCCAGTCCCTCACAGGATGTATGTCCAGGTCTGGAGCTGTGGGGCCTGAGCAGGACGCCCGGCAATTGCTCTTCCTGGCAGCCAGGGGCTGCTGAGGCAGTAGATATAGGAACTGATTGCAGAGAGGCTGAGGGCGGGCAGACAAGGCCACCCAGCAAAACTCTACCTGCTGTGTGAGCTATGGAGCAGACCTCTGGTGACCGCTGTAGTGCAGAGAAAAATCGGGGCAAACTGGAGAAAGGCAAATGTTTAATCAGCAGGCTTGAACTGCTGCCTGCAGCCCCACCAAGGGGACACAGGAGGACAGCCCCTAGAACAGCTGAGAGGTTGCAATAGCAGTCACAGAAGAGTCATGTGCCAGCTCCACAACCGGGATTCAGGTTGGGATGTGGACACTTTCTGCCCCTTTCCCCTAGTCTCTGACCAACTTCCCCCCAGGAAAATCATGGTTTGCTGGGTGTTGAAAATTGTGCCATATAGTGGATTAGACATGAACCCCTTTGAAATCCCCTAAAAGCCAGTTCTGAACAGCAACCTTCGGAGTGCTGCCATGGGTCTCCGGGACTGAATGCCTCACTGGGACACCAGAAAGAATCCCAATGGCTTTCCTCTCAGTGAAATCTCAGGCAATTGCCAGAGCCTCGGTGCAGCAATTCGTGATAAATCGCGCTTTCAGAAGGAAGCCTTTAAGTGAGTGAAAGGAAACTACCAGCATAATGATGTCCTTTGTTCACCACTGCAAACAAAACACTAGTGGTGCAAAGGAGTGCAGCTGTAATATTGTTTCATAATTGCTTTTGTTTAAAAATTGAATAGCTCAATGTTTTTGAACTGCTGCCACACTAATATAATGTTCGGTGGTATACAAAGTGCTCTGTCAAGGAAACAAAGGGTGATGTGAGAAGCCATAGTGATTAAAACTGGGAGGTTATTTACCAGCTAAGGGGCTTGTTAGTACAGTATTTAGCAAAACAGTTAATCACAGAAACAAAGTGTCAGATGTGGAAAAATACCTAAAGTCTCCAAATTCAGGCTTTCTCTATTACTTGAGTTTATTGGCTTTGAGAATGGAAATATGCCAATGAAGATGAAAAAGATGGTTTTGTAGTTAAATCACAGAAATGAGAGTTAAGAAATCCAGATTTTTATCCTTTGGGCTACCACAGACTTCCTGTGTGATCTCAGCAAATTACACAACCTCTCTGGTCTGGTGGCAACAGATGCAGCTGGGTTATGCCAGGGCTGAATTTGAGTTCCAGGCTCTGAGGCAGAGCTGTTAGACTAGGATAAAGGGAGATTTGCAAATAATTTAATGAATAAATCAAGCAGCTTTGCACTACCTTATTTCTGAATCAGAATCCTTACATGCCATCAGCCGTTGCTTAGGGCATGGACAGTTTGGGTCATGTTATGAGTTATTTGTGAGTATTCAGGCAGCTGCAGGTTTATTCTTCAAAACAGTTTGTTCTTATAAACATGGAAAGATTTAAAATAGTCTCTACCTGAACATTTCCCAACTATTTTTATGGCTGAGTTGCTTCATGGGGAGATGAATAATCAGTTCTGTACATAAATCAAATTTGTCAAACTGTGCATTAGTGTAAAATCCATATGTCCAGGGAGCCACATGTGCACATAAAAAGGCAGAGTTTGACCCAAGGTATGGAAATTACGTAGTCAGTACAGTACTGAGTAGCTACCTGATGAGAACCCCACTTTTCAGATAATATATATACCTGAGTTGCATATATAATGTACCTGACATTTCCCATTGTACTGGCTATCATGCCTTTGTATTTTGTAGCAGGCTTCCTGCGTGAAGAGATTTAACAAATTCCAAAAGATTTTGGCTGCTTTTCTGAATTGTCCTTGTTTGTTTGAAATTGCCTAACTGCTCAGGGCTAGAGAGAAACTTCCTCTCTGGCAGATTATTCCAAGATTGTCCACTAAGAGGTTATTGCACCTTGCTCTGAAGCAGATTGTGCTGGGCACTGTCAAGAGGCAGGACACTGGACTAGAGGGACCCTGGGCCAATCTGGTCTGACAAGGCCTTTATCCCTAAACCTACTGCTTAGTTTCCCACACGCTACTCCATCTGTGTCAGATACGAATCACATCCTGTTTGTTCCTCCACTCCTGCACTTGGGCCAGAGACTGAGGGTGTCACAAAGTGGCTTTATGTTACCTCTGCATGCCCTGTCTTTTGAGTCTGCACAGCCTCTGGTGTACACCAGAGACGACTCAGAGCTCGCCAAGACACACAGGTCACCATGCACCAGCTTAGGGAGAGCAGGGTGCTCAGTGCCACGCGGGTAATGGGTGCACAGGAGTCGTGCATGGCCGGGATGGTGTCTGACTGGGGGCAGGACAAAGGCTGCAGAAGCGGGGGCTAGTGGATGGAGGTTTCCTGTTAAGCTGAAGGGTGGGAGGCTCGGGACTCTCTGCTCTATCGCAGCCCAGGCTAAGTGACACCCTGATTCCCAGGGAGCTCGTTATCCTCCCTACGGATAACGAGTCAGCAGGGTGCCGGCCTAGGTCACGACCCTGGTTGTAACAGGCCCAGAAGCAGCGCCGTGCAACGGGCTCAGCACTGGCCTCTGACCAGGCCCTGCCGATCGAGGCTGAGCCCCATTCAGCCCATGACGCCCCATCATCAAACCACCCGGCCCTGTTCCAGGGGGGCGTAAGGGTGGGGAATATGGAAGAGCCACCAAACAACTCACCCAGAACGATGTGCTCCAGAACCCCCCGCCAGCTGCAGAATGGAGTGATCCTGACCCCCCCCACCAGGAGAGAATGGGTAATCCTGCCCCCCCCACCAGCAGAATGGAGTGATCCTGACCCCCTCGTCAGCTGCAAAATGGAGTGATCCTGACCCCCCCCCACCAACAGCGAAATGGAGTGATCCTGACCCCCCCCCACCAGGAGCAGCATTGGTAATCCTGATCTCCCACCAGCAGAATGGAATGATCCTGACCCCCCCGCCAGCTGCAGAATGAAGTGATCCTGACCCCTCCCATCAGCAGCGGAATGGAGTGATCTTGACCCTTCCTCCCCCCGCCAGTTGCAGAATGGAGAGAACTGACACCCCCCTCCGGTGCAGAATGGAATCCCCCTGAATCCTCCCATCCTGAACGCAGTGAGCTGAACACCCCAGTCCCCCCGCCAGCTGGAGAATGGATGATCCTGGAACACCACCACCTCCGTCAGCCGCAGAATAGAATGATCCGACCCCCCCAAGATGCAGAATGGAGTGATCCTGACCCACTCCCCATCTCCAGAATAAGTTCGTCCGCCCTGAAGTCGGCGCTAGAACTGACAGTCCCAGTCTTGAAATTAGTTAACCCCCACTACACAATGGAACGGCCTCAACCTTATGCTGCCCCCGCGCGGGAATGGAATCACCCACAACGCCCGTCCGGCCTGGACTGACCCCTCACACCCCTAGACCAGGGAATGCGGCCACCGCCGCCGGCCCCTGGGGTGGGGACGGAAATGTTCTGTCGTCACTTCCCCCGGATCCTGCAGCCAATGGGGAAGCCGCACTCCGGAGAGGCGGGTTGGCGCCAAATAGGAAGGGAGCGGGGCGCGCGGGGGCCCAGCAAGGGCCGGCCCGGGCCGCGCGGCTGGGACAGGTGAGGGGCAGCGGGGCCCCTCGGCCTGGGGGAACGGCCCGTCCTGTGTCCTGCGGGCCCTCGGGAGGGCAGGCGCCGTGAAATCACCGCCCCGCCCGCCGGGGGAGGCGCCGGGGCACCAGGCCGCAGCAGGGGACCCCGCCTCAGAGACACGCGAGGGGGCGGAAAAGCGGCGGGTCCGGCCGCGCGGAAGGAAAAGGCCACAAGTCTCCTGCCTAATGGCAACGCGCCCGCGGAGCGCGAAGCCCCCCGGGTCGCACCGGGCGGCTCCGGTTGCTGCGAAGCCGGAGCGATCCTCGGGGTGGAACGTGGCAGCCGCTCGCCAGCGCACATCCCGCCGAACAGCGGCCACGGGCGAGATCGGCCTCGGGACTCGCTTGCCCGTCGCTGCACGCCGCAGGACGGGCTGTGCCTGCCTTTCGCAGACTCACACTCAGCGGCATGTCCAAACCTCTGACCGTCTGTCAAGGCAGAGCGGTCCTCAAACACCGCAGGAGCCACCTGCATTTCTCTAGTCGCAGAATTTGCTCTCCCTCTAGCACCTGCTGCACAGCCGTAGCGTTGAGAGCTGCTGTTATACACGCTGTGTTCAGCATCCTCCCGTCCCACGCCAAACGCTCTGTAATATTTATTCCGGTGTGATGACAGTTGCACTTCGGTATCCTGGTACCCTATTGATTCCGCCACTACCCATAATGGTTAAAGCCCGACTGTTAAGGGTTTCCGGTTTTTAACCTCGTTCATGTTCTCAGTTTTGACTTGCACCATTACTTGAGCCAATTGGTGGTGGTGATATTTCCACATAAGAGGTGCTACAGTAGAAAAGCTGATGGGGAGAGGGGACAGGAGGCATTAAATGGGTCCTTCTGCTTATGCCTTTCCAAGTGAGGTTAAAAATCCACATCTTTAAATAAAGTGAAATAAAAAGCCTGGATAACCTAAAGTTTCTCTTACACCCTATAGTGATTGATACTTTTACAGATAAATGTCCAAACCATTTCAGCTTGGCATAATGGTAACTTTATTGGTCACTCACTAGTAATGTCTTGAATCAGAAATGTGCTGTGTAATCACTTACATTTACATAGCACCTTTCATTATGAAAGATTCCATAGCACTTCACAATTTAACAAACTTAAATGTCCTTTTCTTCACGGAGCTGTTCTTACTTTGAAATTAGCCTACTGTGTATGTCTCTTATATGGTCTTATTTTGAAAATGATCACTGACAAGAATCCTTTCCAATATTGAGATCAGGCTTAACTGGTCTGTAGTACTCAGTTTAAGAAATGTTAATACTTGTACTTTCACAAAAGGATTTAATTTCTTTCTTTGCTGAATTTAACAATATAGTAAAAATTGCTACTAGTTCTTATGCATGCCATCTGACTTTTTTTTTTTGAGAGAGAGAGGAAGAGCTTTCTCACTCACTTTAACTCTTTTAACCTTTCTGTTATTATGATGATGGGATGAATTTTGTGGTTTTATTAGGGAAGCAATGTATATAATCTGTCACAGATTGTTAGCTCCCTTACTGCCATATTTACACTTGTAATCATCAATGCCCAGTATATCACTCTTCAACAAAAATAGCATGCAGGTGGCAAAATTTCAAAGAGCCTTCTTAGTGTGAACCCACAGGAGAGTTTGTGTAGCCAGTGATATTTGTAATGTGATACCTTAAATCATTTTTTTTTTTATAGCATGGCTGCTCTTCCACAGAACAACCTCCAGAAGCAGCTAGAGCTTCATTCAGCAAAAGGAACTCACAATAAACTAGCTCTTCCAAAACACAAACCAGGGTAAGTATCAGTCTACCTTGCTGTTCATCATCAGAAGTAACAAAGAAAAGTACCATGGTTGTCAACATTTGTCAGTTTGGGTTCTGGTCTTTTTTTTTTTTACGATTTCTCTGCTGAAAGTTGATGCAGAAAATTAAACAGAGGGCCTGCTTTTGGATTTAAAAAAAACAAACTTTTGCCTCCCCTAAGTAGAAAGGATTGTGTGGGCTTCCATAGAGTGGCTAAGATAGGCTTCTTGTTTAATTGGCCTGGAAAAACTACACTCGCTATAATCAAACTAAAATATAATTTTCTTACTAACTGCATGGAATCCAGACCACTATTTCTGGTGACATGCTGCTTTATGCTACTGAGTATCAAAGTATGAAATATGTTTTTATTGATATTGAAGTAAACTTCTTAACATCTGAGTGATGTTCAAAGCAAAAGTCATGCTACTTAAGGCCAAATGGCCTGATTTTCAGAGGTTCTGTGGGCACCCACAACTTCCATTCTAGTCGGAGGGAGCCTTGTGTGCACAGCACCTTGGAACAATTGGTTAAAATGATTTAAGATACATAATTATGGACGTAAATCATAATCTATGGCATTTAGAGTGCTTTATCCACATAAAATAAATACTATCATCCATTAAAAGCCAGAATGCCCATGTGTGAGACTGAAATATAGAATTCAGAAAAAATACATTCTACACTACCAATAGCTTTTCAGTTATGTTAAATGTACATTTTTGATATTTGGTCTATGTGAAGTGATTTTTGATGTTAGAAATGTAGATTTATTTCTGTTTTTCCAAAAATAAGTAAATTTTACAATGTTAAAAACTCTGAAAAAATACATTTTATTTTGCAGAGGTTTCACTTTCAAAAAGAAAAGTGCTCCAGGTAATGCTGTATCCATAAACTGCTTCAGTGTAACAAAGAGCTCTGCATTGAAGGAGAAGGACGTTAACACTTCCCAGACTAAATCTGTTGCATCTTTTCCCACATCGAAGGATAAGCAGATAAAAATCAATGACCTCTTTGAGAAGACATCCAAACAGCATGAAATAGAACAACTTCATCCAAACTGGGTATCATTAAATTCTTTTGAATGTTCCCAGCAAGTTTCAAATGATTTACCTCCTAGAAAGGAAGAGAATGTAAGCAAGAAACCAGGTAATTCTGCTTCCCAGAAAGTAGACCACAATTGTTCAGATGATGCCATTATTACTATAGAAGATGACTGGGATGACATAGATGACTTTGATATATCTGGAAAACAAAAGAACTCAAAACCATTGGTTTTATCCCCCAAAAATCCAATTGTAAAACCTAGCAAGGCTCTTCAAATATCCAGTTCCTGTACAGTTAGATTATCTAAGGCATCCAGGACTGTGAACAGTGAGCAACGACTGTCAAAACATTGTCCTTCTGAAAATGATGAAAAATCACTGAATGACAAACAGCCAGCTCTAGCAAACAGATCTTTGATTTGTCTTGATGTTTCAGTTCCCAATGATTGTAAAAGACTTTTAGGTGAAGATCTTCAAGAGAAGAAGTTGTCTACAGAAACTGTTCTGAGTGACAAAAAAGAAGAAACACCTACAGGTAATGCATCCTCTATGGTGGCATTCTCAGAAATGCTCCCAGTTCCATGTGCAGGGCCAGATAGGCAGGCAGAGCTTCAGAGTCTCAATGCGTGGATGAGACGATGGTGTAGAGAGGAGGGGTTTACGTTCATTAGGAACTGGGGAAACTTTTGGGATGGGGGGAGCCTATACAGGAGAGATGGGCTCCACCTAAACCAAAGTGGAACCAGACTGCTGGCACTAAACGTTAAAAAGGTTGTAGAGCAGTTTTTAAACTAGGAGAAAGGGGGAAACTAGGGGGAAAGCCAACTGCTGTAGAGGAGCATCTGGACCGGACACAGATTTCTCTTAGGGGAGAGTCTGATGATAGAGAATCTCCAGGTTATAGTCAGGAGCAGAGGACGGAAGAGGATAATGTAAGGGCCAGATCAGATGATAAACAGTCACATAAAAATGAATCTGGCGCATCAGAAAAGGGCAGACAAATAAACAGGGACAAGTTTTTAAAATGCTTGTACACAAATGCTAGAAGTCTAAATAATAAGATGGGTGAACTAGAGTGCCTTGTGATAAAGGAGGATATTGATATAATAGGCATCACAGAAACCTGGTGAACTGAGAGCAATCAATGGGACACAATCATTCCGGGGTACAAAATATATCGGAAGGACAGAACCGGTCGTGCAGAGGGAGGAGTGGCACTATATGTGAAAGAACATGTAGATTCAAATGAAGTAAAAATCTTAAGCGAATCCACATGTTCCATAGAATCTCTGTGGATAGAAATGTCATGCTCTAATAAAAATATAACATTAGGGATCTATTATCGACCACCTGACCAAGACAGTAATAGTGATCATGAAATGCTAAGGGAAATTAGAGAGGCTATCAAAATTAAGAACCCAATAATAGTGGTGGATTTCAATTATCCCTATATTGACTGGGAACATTTCACTTCAGGACGAAATGCAGAGATAAAATTTCTCGATACTTTAAATGACTACTTCATGGAGCAGGCTGGTATGGGAACCCACAAGGGGAGAGGCAACTCTAGATTTAATTCTGAGTGGAGCGCAGGAGCTGGTCCAAGTGGTAATTATAGCAGGACCGCTTGCCAATAGTGACCATAATATAATAACATTTAACATCCCTGTGGTGGGAAGAATATCTCAACAGCCCAACACTGTGGCATTTAATTTCAAAAGGGGGAACTATACAAAAATGAGGGAGTTAGTTAAACAAAAGTTAAAAGGTACAGTGACTAAAGTGAAATCCCTGCAAGCTGCATGGGTGCTTTTTAAAGACACCATAATAGAGGCCCAACTTCAATGTATACCCCAAATTAAGAAACACAGTAAAAGAACTAAAAAAGAGCCACTGTGGCTTAACCACCATGTAAAAGAAGCAGTGAGAGATAAAAAGACGTCCTTTAAAAAGTGGAAGTCAAATCCTAGTGAGGCAAATAGAAAGGAGCATAAACACTGCCAAATTAAGTGCAAGTGTGTAATAAGAAAAGCCAAAGAGGAGTTTGAAGAACGGCTAGCCAAAAACTCCAAAGGTAATAGCAAAATGTTTTTTAAGTACATCAGAAGCAGGAAGCCTGCTAAACAACCAGTGGGGCCCCTTGGCAATCGAAATACAAAAGGAGCGCTTAAAGACGATAAAGTCATTGCAGAGAAACTAAATGGATTCTTTGCTTCAGTCTTCACGGCTGAGGATGTTAGGGAGATTCCCAAACCTGAGCTGGCTTTTGTAGGTGACAAAGCTGAAGAACTGTCACAGATTGAAGTGTCACTAGAGGAGGTTTTGGAATTAATTCATAAACTCAACATTAACAAGTCACCGGGACTCGATGGCATTCACCCAAGAGTTCTGAAAGAACTCAAATGTGAAGTTGGGGAACTGTTAACTAACGTTTGTAACCTGTCCTTTAAATCGGCTTCGGTACCCAATGACTGGAAGTTAGCTAATGTAACGCCAATATTTAAAAAGGGCTCTAGAGGTGATCCCGGCAATTACAGACCAATAAGTCTAATGTCGGTACCGGGCAAATTAGTCAAAACAATAGTTAAGAATAAAATTGTCAAACACATAGAAAAACATAAATTGTTGAGCATAGTCAACGTGGTTTCTGTAAAGGGAAATCGTGTCTTAGTAATCTATTAGAGTTCTTTGAAGGAGTCAACAAACATGGACTAGGGGGATCCAGTGGACATAGGGTACTTAGATTTCCAGAAAGCCTTTGACAAGGTCCCTCACCAAAGGCTCTTACGTAAATTAAGCTGTCATGGGCTAAAAGGGAAGGTCCTTTCATGGATTGAGAACTGGTTAAAAGACAGGGAACAAAGGGTAGGAATTAATGGTAAATTCTCAGAATGGAGAGGGGTAACTATTGGTGTTCCCCAAAGATCAGTCCTAGGACCAATCCTATTCAATTTATTCATAAATGATCTGGAGAAAGGGGTAAACAGTGAGGTGGCAAAGTTTGCAGATGATACTAAACTACTCAAGATAGTTAAGACCAAAGCAGATTTTGAAGAACTTCAAAAAGATCTCACAAAACTAAGTGATTGGGCAACAAAATGGCAAATGAAATTTAATGTGGATAAATGTAAAGTAATGCACATTGGAAAAAATAACCTCAACTATACATACAATATGATGGGAGCTAATTTAGCTACAACGAGTCAGGAAAAAGATCTTGGAATCATTGTGGATAGTTCTCTGAAGATGTCCATGCAGTGTGCAGAGGCGGTCAAAAAAGCAAACAGGATGTTAGGAATCATTAAAAAGGGGATAGAGAATAAGACTGAGAATATATTATTGCCCTTATATAAATCCATGGTACGCCCACATAGACTCATAGACTCTAGGACTGGAAGGGACCTCGAGAGGTCATCGAGTCCAGTCCCCTGCCCTCATGGCAGGACCAAATACTGTCTAGACCATCCCTAATAGACATTTATCTAACCTACTCTTAAATATCTCCAGAGATGGAGATTCCACAACTTCCCTAGGCAATCTATTCCAGTGTTTAACTACCCTGACAGTTAGGAACTTTTTCCTAATGTCCAACCTAAATCTCCCATGCTGTAGTTTAAGCCCATTGCTTCTTGTTCTATCATTGGAGGCTAAGGTGAACAAATTTTCTCCCTCCTCCTGATTGACACCCTTTTAGATACCTGAAAACTGCTATCATGTCCCCTCTCAGTCTTCTCTTTTCCAAACTAAACAAACCCAATTCCTTCAGCCTTCCTTCATAGGTCATGTTCTCAAGACCTTTAATCATGCTCATTGCTCTTCTCTGGACCCTCTCCAGTTTCTCCACATCTTTCTTGAAATGCGGTGCCCAGAACTGGACGCAATACTCCAGTTGAGGCCTAACCAGCGCAGAGTAAAGCAGAAGAATGACTTCTCGTGTCTTGTTTACAACACACCTGTTAATGCATCCCAGAATCACATTTGCTTTTTTTGCAACAGTATCACATTGTTGACTCATATTAAGCTTGTGGTCCACTATGACCCCTAGATCTCTTTCTGCCATACTCCTTCCTAGACAGTCTCCTCCCATTCTGTATGTGTGAAACTGATTGTTCCTTCCTAAATGGAGCACTTTGCATTTATCTTTATTGAACTTCATCCTGTTTACCTCAGACCATTTCTCCAATTTGTCCAGATCGTTTTGAGTTTTGACCCTGTCCTCCAAAGCAGTTGCAATCCCTCCCAGTTTGGTATCATCCGCAAACTTAATAAGCGTACTTTCTATGCCAACATCTAAATAGTTGATGAAGATATTGAACAGAGCCGGTCCCAAAACAGACCCCTGCGGAACCCCACTTGTTATACCTTTCCAGCAGGATTGGGAGCCATTAATAACTACTCTCTGAGTACGGTTATCCAGCCAGTTACGCACCCACCTGATAGTAGCCCCATCTAAATTGTACTTTCCTAGTTTGTCTATAAGAATATCATGCGAGACCGTATCAAATGCCTTACTAAAGTCTAGGTATATCACATCCACCACTTCTCCCTTATCCACAAGGCTCGTTATCCTATCAAAGAATGCTATCAGATTAGTTTGACACGATTTGTTCTTTACAAATCCATGCTGGCTATTCCCTATCACCTTACCACCTTCCAAGTGTTTGCAGATGATTTCTTTAATTATCTGCTCCATTATCTTCCCTGGCACAGAAGTTAAACTAACTGGTCTGTAGTTTCCTGGGTTGTTTTTATTTCCCTTTTTATAGATGGGCACTATATTTGCCCCCTTCCAGTCTTCTGGAATCTCCCGCGTCTCCCATGATTTCCCAAAGATAATAGCTAGAGGCTCAGATACCTCCTCTATTAACTTCTTGAGTATTCTAGGATGCATTTCATCAGGCCCTGGTGACTTGCAGGCATCTAACTTTTCTAAGTGATTTTTTACTTGCTCTTTTTTTATTTTATCTTCTAAACCTACCCTCTTCCCGTAAGCATTCACTATATTAAACATTCCTTCAGACTTCTCAGTGAAGACCGAAACGAAGAAGTTATTAAGCATCTCTGCCATTTCCAAGTCTCCTGTTATTGTTTCCCCCTGAGCAGTGGGCCTACCCTGTCCTTCGTCTTCCTCTTGCTTCTAATGTATTGATAAAAAGTCTTCTTGTTTCCCTTTATTCCCATAGCTAGTTTGAGTTCATTTTGTGCCTTTGCCTTTCTAATCTTGCCTCTGCATTCCTGTGTTATTTGCCTATATTCGTCCTTTGTAATCTGACCTAGTTTCCATTTTTTATATGACGCCTTTTTATTTTGTAGGTCACGCAAGATCTCGTGGTTAAGCCAAGGTGGTCTTTTGCCACATTTTCTATCTTTCCTAACCATCGGAATAGCTTGCTTTTGGGCCCTTAATAGCGTCCCTTTTAAAAACTGCCAACTCTCCTCAGTTGTTTTTCCCCTCAGTCTTGATTCCCATGGGACCTTACCTATCAGCTCTCTGAGCTTACCAAAATCCGCCTTCCAGAAATCCATTGTCTCTATTTTGCTGTACTCCCTTCTACCCTACCTTAGAATTGTAAACTCTATTATTTCACGATCACTTTCACCCAAGCTTCCTTCTACTTTCAAATTCTCAACGAGTTCTTCCCTATTTGTTAAAATCAAGTCTAGAACAGCTTCCCCCCTGGTAGCTTTTTCAACTTTCTGAAATAAAAAGTTGTCTGCAATGCAGTCCAGGAACTTATTGGATAGTCTGTGCCCCGCAGTGTTATTTTCCCAACATGTATCTGGATAGTTGAAGTCCCCCATCACCACCAAATCTTGGGCTTTGGATGATTTTGTTAGTTGTTTGAAAAAAGCCTCATCCACCTCTTCCACCTGATTAGGTGGCCTGTAGTAGACTCCCAGCACACCATC
The DNA here is from genome assembly GCF_025201925.1 of Gopherus flavomarginatus. Classification (NCBI taxonomy): domain Eukaryota; kingdom Metazoa; phylum Chordata; order Testudines; family Testudinidae; genus Gopherus; species Gopherus flavomarginatus. The sequence continues at coordinate 91,351,184 of NC_066625.1, read as the reverse complement.
ACCCGTGTTTTTTACCCCTTGTAGCCTAACTCAGAGACTCTCAACACTCCCATCTCCTATGTCCATCTCTACCTCAGTCCAAGTGTGTACATTTTTAATATATAAGGCAACACCTCCTCCCTTTTTCCCCTGTCTATCCTTCCTGAGCAAACTATACCCATCCACACCAACATTCCAGTCGTGTATATTATCCCACCAAGTTTCAGTAATGCCAACGTCATAGTTGTATTTATTTATTAGCACTTCCAGTTCTTCCTGCTTATTACCCATACTTCTTGCATTTGTATATAGGCATCTAAGATACTGGTTTGATCTTGCCTCCCAGCTTTGTCCTGACCCTCCTTTCCCTCTGTCATTATAGCCCGTGCTCCCTCCTGTTTCCAACCCATCTCCCAGGTCTTGTTCCCCACTTACCTGTGGGCTTTGCTCACCTGTCCCCGTTGAACCTAGTTTAAAGCCTTCCTTACTAGGTTAGCCAGTCTGTGCGCAAATAAGGCCTTTCCCCTCCTCGAAAGGTGAACGCCATCTGTGCCTAGCAGTCCTTCCTCGAATAGCATCCCGTGGTCGAGGAAGCCAAAGCCCTCCTGGCGACACCATCTTCGCAGCCAGGCATTCACCTCCACGATGCATCTGTGTCTGCCCGGTCCCCTACCTTCGACAGGAAGAATCAAAGAGAATACCACCTGTGCTCCAAACTCCTTAACCCGTACTCCCAGAGCCCTGTAGTCCCTCTTGATCTGCTCAGTGTCACACCTCACAGTATCATTTGTGCCCACATGGATGAGTAGCATGGGGTAGTAGTCAGAAGGCCGGATAATCTTCGACAATGCCTCTGTTAACATCTCGGATACGGGCCCCTGGCAGGCAGCATACCTCCTGGGATGAACGGTCAGGGCGACAGATGGGTGTCTCCGTCCCCCTCAGCAGAGAGTCTCCAACCACCACTACCCTACGTTTCTTATTATCAGTAGTGGCAGCAGACTTCCCAGCCTTAGGGGTACGAAGCTTTGCCTCCTTAACTGTTGGGGGTGATTCCTTCTCTCCTGTATTAAAAGGAAATTCTTCTTCACACAGTGCACAGTCAACTTGTGGAACTCCTTACCTGAGGAGGTTATGAAGGCTAGGACTATAACAGTTTTCAAAAGAAAACTGGATAAATTCATGGTGATTAAGTCCATAAATGGCTATTAGCCAGGATGGGTAAAGAATGGTGTCCCTAGCCTCTGTTTGTCAGAGGATGGAGATGGATGGCAGGAGAGCGATCACTTGATCATTGCCTGTTAGGTGCCCCAGAGGGAGTGAACCTGGCATTGGCCACTGTCGGTAGACAGATACTGGGCTAGATGGACCTTTGGTCTGACCTGGTATGGCCGTTCTTATTCTTTTAATGTGTTTTATATGTAATATTTCAAATAAAATTGGCCTAATGTCATAGTAAACTTAGAGGACTATTTTCAGGTCTACACACTAAGGGTCTGATTCTCAGAAGTGCCTAGCCCTCACTACTGTAACTAAAGTCAAATCAGGGAGCTGAAAATCAGGGTTTAAGTGTGTAGCGTATGGATTTTGTTGTAGAAAGTGCCATCACTGATATTTAGATCATCTGTTTAACAATGGACTTTCACTCCTGGGGAAAAACCAGTAAGCCCTATAATGTACTGTTGGAGAAGGAAGATCTCCTGGAGCAGCATTCAGGAAAAAAAGAGGCACTTGCAGATACTGCAGTGAAATTAGACCACCAGTTTTAGTTTATTCCAAGTGCTTTCAGTTTCCGTTTATAGTTCAGTGTAACTATGAAAAATAACTGAGTAATAGAAATTAATCTGTATCGCAGTATTTTAATCAATTGCATTTCAAAAGTGCATGAAATGGGGAGTTTACTATCAGTTTACTTTGAGCTGTTTCCTACTTAGCTGCTCATTGTTTGCTTTAGTCTCTTTGTGTTTAATGTTTCTTGATTGTTACATAGGGTAGATTCTTATCCTTCATTTTCCTTATGGAAATGAATATGTGCTTTATCCTTAGACTGTCATATCTTGATGGCATAGTGAATAACGGACACCACCTCAGCAGTCAGGATGTGATTTCTCACATTTCTGAAGAATCCGTATTTTGCTAAAGATACCTCATTTAATTCTCACAATAGGGAGGGCAAGTAATTACAGTAGGTATTAGGTCTTGTCTAAACACACACATTGTGCTGCTTTAAAATGGTACACCTCCCCCCTCACTTGCTGCCCCCTCCCCCTCGGAAGCATGGATGAAGTTATACCAGTATAAAGCATCTTTATCCTGATATAACTATTCTCATATAAAAAGGGAAATAGGCTTTACCAGTATTTGGTATCTTTATACCAGTATAACTGTGTCTACACTAAGGATTGTATTGGTATGACTCTCTAAATAAAAAAAATTGCACAACTAACAAGAAATAGTTTATATCAGTGCAAAAACGATGTATGGTTGGGCCTTAGAGCAGAAACATCTTCCTTATACTAGAGGTTCCCACACACATTTTATTTTTTTGCTGAGCCCGTTTAGAGATTCTTGTCTCATGCGTGCACACCCTTTTTCTAAGGGGAGAGGGGTGCCCTGTACCCATGAGGGGTGACTAGCACCTGCTGGAGGAGTGACATGGGGAGAAACTCACCATATGGCAGTTGAGGAAGCTTTCTGCTCCCTGCAGTGGTCATTTGGTCTCTGCTGCCTGGACCCAGTTCCTTGCCTGTCAGGAGGGGAGCGGACAGCTGGAATCCTTGAGTACTGGCCCCCTGCTGAACAGAGTTCCCTGTTGACACCTGCCCTTGAGCACAGCTCCATCAGCTTTCCCTGCTTAGGCTCTTTCCAGCAGAGGACAGGGCTCTGTGCCCTGGAACTGTGCTGAAGGGTTGGGGTCAGCAGGGGGTTCTGATTGGCAGGGAAGGGTCAGTAGTTCAGCTTTCCACTCCCTGCTCGCATAGTCCCTGGTGCTACCCCAGTAGAGGAAGGTAACTGTCCATTGGTGGCTGCTGCAGCTGTGACAGTGGAGCACCAAGAAGGACAGGGAGCCTGGTCCTGGCAGCTGAGACCACCTGTATAGAGCCCTGCCCACTTCCATTCTGTACAGTCCCTTGCTGACCCCAGCCCTCCAGTGCATCCCGTCAGGTCTTTGTACCCGTCGATAATCTCTGTGTGCCCCACAGTTTGGGAACTTCTGCCTTACACTACAAGTGAGGGAAGACTACATAAACTAAAAGTCTATAATAACTAATCCATATTGTGGAGATGGCCTCTGTTTGTAAGGTTAGCTTTCTAATTCAGCTATAGAAGCTGTAACTAATCAGTAATGCTTTGAAGTTTCAGCTCTTGAGAAGACACTTGTAGTATAATAAGAAAAATCTGCAAGATGTATTTTATAGTTGTGTTTGAAGAAACGCCATTTTCGTCTTTTGAAATGCCCCAGTTTTCTAAGCCACGTAAGAACATTGTTGTGGGAATAGAGTCCACATAATCATTTATTAAAGTTGAGAAATATTAAATTCCATTTGAAATATATATAATCCTAGGTAGTAAAGCTTCATTGTTCTTTTTTTCAGTTACGTCTTTTTGGTTATTTCCGAAATGAAGAAAAGGTTATAATCCTGCCCAATATCTCTCTTCTGTTTCAGCTCTCAGTAAAAAACAGTATAATGGCAAACAAAAGATAACTGAGGGTGAGAAGAATAGCCATTCGCCGAAGGAACTGGCTATAGGATGGGATGAGACTCCTGATTACAATGGAATTGAGGAGGATGATTACCTAGATTTCATTCCACCTTCTCCAGAGGAAGAATTGCTTTCTTCCTCATCTTCTATAAAAAACATTAGGTAAAACAAAATTCATTACAGCAAATGTTTATCACCAGGATGGTTTGAACAGGTTAAAAAAGGACGCTAGTCCCAAAATCTCCACTTGTTAAAATGTTACTGGTTGAATTGTCTGGGTGAATGAATAGACCTGAGACCTTATTTCTTGAATGAATGGCAGTGTAGCAATTGGCAGCAATGAATGTCATGAAACACAGTTTTCTGCTATGCTCAAAGTGGTGTTAGCTTCACAGGAAGCACCATTTCCATCCTAGCCAAGCCAGGATCAGGGGCCTAATTTGGTTGTGAATTGCATGGGTGCAAGATGGACTTACTCAATTATTTACTTGAGGTTTGCTTGTTCTTGAGAGAGTTGAGTAGTTTTGTATAATATACATAATGCTTAAAACTGTTATGCTAAGCAAGCAAATTAATTTCTCCTCTAATGAAAATAATTTGTTTTATTGATATGTTTTACTGACTTTTTTTGTTTTAATATTAGTAATATTTTCAAAGAACCTACTGTCGATGGAAAACTAATAGTTGATAATAGTCTGTCAAAACCTGGAAAAATCATCACAAAGCAGCCTACCAGAAGAACCAGTATAGAGCATACAGGTATAAGAAACAATTCAGCTGAAACATCTGTGCATTAAATGTCTCTTGAACAGTGTGCAACTCCTTTTGTTCTCATGTTCTTCATCTACTGTGCTACGGAGTGAGCATTTGCTAGTGGTTAAATATAGGACTGAGAGGCAGGAGATATGGAGTTCTGTTTCTGACTCTGCCATTTACTTGCTATATAATCTTGGGCACGTCACTTAACCTCAAAAGAGTCCAATGATTCTGGTTATCAGTTCCTGGGTGCCTTGTCAGGGATACCTTGGGCCTGATTTTCTAAAGTGATGAGCACCCACAAAGTGTCAAACTGAGTTCCCAAAGTGACCGCTCTAGAAAATTTTTCTCTTAATTTTTAATGCTTGTTTCTCCTTTTTTTAAACTGTGGGGATGATACTAATTTTATAAGGAGTGTTGAGCTAAATTAACATTTGTCAAGAATTTTGCAATTCTTGGATTGAAGGTAAGGTTTTACCATTAATGCAACATTAAGACTGCAAATTTAAACAGACGGTCCAGGCATATAACAAGTTGTGGCTCAGAGTAATATAATCTCTCCGAGATTTTACACATTTCATATGTGAAGTTATAAATTCAACATTACTAAAAACGTATGTGCAATGTGGGTTAGTTAATGGTACTATTCTGGAAGCCAGACTCTGGGAGACAGAGTTTGATCATATTTTTTTCTTGTGCACCATCAACAAAACTGTTTGCCAACTTTCAACTTAAGGACCAAATTGTGCACTGGCTTCCACCAGTGCAACTGCATTAAAAACCAGTTCCACAGGTATGACTGAGGATGGAATTTGTCTTTCAGAATCTTAAATCTACTGGCAATTTAAACATAGTGTCAGGACCCAAGATCAGTATGCAGAGCTGGCAAATTTGATCTGGAAGTCGGTGAGAGAATAAACATAGACTCTTACAATGATTTTTGGTCACTTTCCAGAGTAGAACTGCAATTAAATGTTTTGTTAAGGTAGATTTTTTTGCATGTAGTTTGTCCACGAGAACACTACGTGATACACAAAACGTGTCAAGTTTATAAGTTTTGTAATAAACTTTGTACATAGTCAAGCCTAGCTATGACAATATACAGTTGCACAAGTGCCTGAGGTGCCAAAAAAAAAAGTGTGTGTGTGTGTGTATATATATAGCTTAAAACTTAATGTTGCATGCTTAGGAATAGTCTTTTGATTGCTAATAATTACATAACTTGAAAATATACCAAATAAGCAATTTAAACTTTTATACATATTACGTTTTTCTTTGTCATTTGGGGAAAATATTGACATCACATAATTAAAACTTTATTAACTATATACTATATTACTTTGCAGATGAATTCTTAGGTTTGGAACAGCATCTCTTCAGTGTGATGGAGGACATCTGTAAACTAGTGGATTCTATCCCAATACATGAACTTAAGTCTTTGTCTTGTGGGAATGACCTTCTTCAGCAGAGAAATCTCAGGTGTGTTTTCATTAGGAGTCTTTAGTACTATTACATTTTTGTGTGTATCAGCATCTTGACTGTATATGTGTCTGTCAGACAGGTAAGGTGGCAGCTAATATTTTTAAACAACTTAATATTCCTGAGTAGATGAAATGATCTTTTTAATAGTGTAGAAGTGTTAACTTTTTTCGGATAGAATAATCAGGGGTCTGTAAGAACAGAAACTGCCAGACTGGATCAAATTTGAGATCCAGCTAGTCTATTATCCTTTCTCTGATGGTGCCCAGTACCAGGCACTTCAGAGGAAGAACCCTGTGGTGGGCAGAAATGGGATAATCTGCCTTCTGTATTAGTCTCACCCTGGTTTCTAATAGTTAGAGATTGGCTTAAATCCTGAAGCATGAGGTTTAATATTCCTGCCAAAATTTTTGTTAGGATTAACAGTTATGACTCTGGATATACTAGTCATTCCTATAATTGTCTAAACCCGTTTTTAATCTTGTTGCGGCAATGGTTCTATAGTCTAATTATGCACTGTGTGAAAAGTATTCATTTTATTGAAGTTCCCAATTTGTTTTCTTGTGTTATGAGACAGGAGAATACAAGCTCCCAATCTACCTTTTCTATACCATTCATTATTTTATATACTTTTATTACATCCCTTCTTATTCTCCTTTCTAAAGTAAACAGTCCCAATCTTTTAAATATATTTAAAAAATTGGAGATATACCTATCTCCTAGAACTGGAAGGGACCTTGAAAGGTCATTGAATCCAGCCCCCTGCCTTCACTAGCAGGACCAAGTACTGATTTTGCCCAGATCCCTAGGTGGCCCCCTCAAGGACTGAACTCACAACCCTGGGTTTAGCAGGCTCAAACCACTGAGCTATCCCTCTCCTTAAGAAATAGATAGGGAAAATAATATAGCTCAAGCGTATTATTTTCATTTTCTTCAAATACAGGCCTATTGTGCTAAATTATTAAAACCATTTTCCCCTCCAACTGTGTTTGAGGATTATCAGTTTTATGGCATTACTTCAGTGGCATGCTGATACCAAAACCAAGGATTTAAATCTTTTTCCTAGGACATTTGATTATTTTACTTTTTAATTGAAAGTAAGTTTTTTCTTTTTATTTATCATCTTTTAGTAATTGATATTCATAACAAAAGACACTTCATAATTTTTTTAACTTATCAACAGTTTTTCTTCCATAAAAAGTTTTTCCTTTTTCCTAAGATATCTGATAACTACTCAAATCTCAATACTATCTCTTTAATCTCAGAATCTCCAGGGCGCAGGTGTAGCAAACACTTATGCACATTTAACTTTAAGCATATTTGTAGTTCCTTGACTTCACGGGGGTTAAACAAGTAAAATTAAACATATATTTGCAGGATTGGGGCCTAAATTAGTCAGCTAACTCAATCTGGTAAAGGTTCTGTTGAGTCAGTGTCAGAATGATTAAGCATATTCACAGAATTGTTTTCTATTTTGAGAATCAAGAAAAGCTGTCTACATAATTTACAGTAAGAAAAAAATACAAATGGAATGCCTTTGGTCTTTAACTTAATACTATCAGGAAACAAAACAGATGCAGAAAAAACAAGATAGTAACAAATTCTGTCTTAAGCAGGAATAAGTTTTTACATCTGGAAAAAGTGATTTCTAAAAATCCAGAGATTATATAATTTGTTATATCTAAGTACCACTTCCCCCCAATGGTACTGTTACATTTGCTCTTACCTGGTTTGGATTTAGGAATGCCTGTCTCTGTTCAGCCGTTGTTACAAATTTCAAACCCAGGAGTCTAATTCACAAGATACTTGACAGATTTTTAGTTTTTTACCCTCTGCCAAGCAATGTAGAATTGCAGAGTAACCTAAAAGTGGGAGAGGTTGTGCAAATAAGAACTTGTTTTCATTTCATCCTCGCTCTGACCAATAGTCCTGACTGTCTAGAAATCTGGAGAGGTAAGGGGTGATTCTTGAAGCCAGCCATTGCACTCTTCTTTTTGTACAGTTGGTTTTGCAAATCAGGAAACATTCCATAGAGCAAAATATGGACATGGAAGCCTCCTATTAGGCCCTTTAACAAAACAAAGCTGCACTTAAAGCTTCTTCAAAGCTACTTCACTTGCCTGGATCGTTTTTTTGGTTTTGTCCTTGGCTGTTGGAGAATAGGAAATTTCCTAGCTTGATGATTACAGTGAAAAGGTTCCCAAACTTTTTGTGCTAAGCTCCACTTCAGAGATTCATGTCCCATGCACATACCCCCGGGGTTCAATCGGGTTATGGGGGACGGGTGGGGTGCTGAAAGGCTGGAGTCAGGAGGGGGCTTCTGTTTCCTGCAGCGGTCAGGCAGTCTTGGCTGTGGGACCCAGCTCCCTGCTTGTATCACTCTTCACCTGTGCAGGGGAGGTGAATGGGGCAGCACTGAAGGGCCATGGGGTCGGGAGTGGGGAGGGGGGGAATGGAGAGATGCACCATGTGAGTACTGGCCCCTGGCTGGACAGGGAATTATTCTGACTCCAGCTCTTGTTTTCGACCCTGTCTGCTTTTCCTGCACAGGATCTGCCTGGCAGGCTGAGTGGATGGTGCTCTGTACTCTGGAGCTGCACTGAATGGTCAGAAGGGGGCTTTGTCTGGTGGAGGGTCAGTACCCCTGGCGTGCAGCCTTCTGTTCCCTGCTTGCAGAGTCTCTACCAACCTCCCTAGCAGAAAAGCATAACTGCTTGTTGGTGGCTGCTACAGCTGTAGCAATGGGGGAGCGAGATGGGCAGGGAGCCTGGTCCTGGCAGCCTCAACCCCCTGCACAGAGCCCTGTCTGCTTCCTCTGCCAGACACAGCCCCCTCCTGACTCCAGCCTTTCAGCACGGGCACCATCAGGTCTTCATGCCTTCTTGATAACCTTATAGCTCTCCTCTAGGGATCAGAGATAGTTTGGGAACCTCTGCTCTACAATTTTTAAACACCAGAATTCTGGCACTGCTGTTTTAAACTAACTCAGCTGATTTGTATATTTTAACGAAGCCTTATTTTTTCATATGGTGGCAGAAAACAAAGGACAATATTTATGCATGTTGTAGAATTTATGTGGTCTTACTACTCTTGTTTTGTTTTGTTTTGTTTTTCTTTCCAGGAGAGAACTGTTAGCTAACCATATTGATTCAAATGCAAACAAAAGTGATTTAGGTTTGGTCTTTGCCTCAAACTGGAAATCCCATCCTGGGCATGTTACCTCTATGGATGACAGCATTCCTGTTCAGTCAGGTCAAAAGTATAGCTTAAACTCTGAAGGAAACTCATTCAAATTTACAAAAGTTCCCTCTAAACTTTCTGTTGCCGTTGAATGTCAAGGAAACCTTAACATGAGCACCTTCTCCACTACAAAACTTCAAACCCTAGATACCTCTGGTGCATCAGATTTTTCACAGTACGCTGCCCTGGACACCAACATCACAAAAAATGAAGGACTTTCTTTTTCCAAGATGGATGTAAAAGAAAGAACATCACTTAGTTTTCACTCTGAGATATCCTCTTTCAACAGTAGCTTGTGTGAAAAACCAAGAATGGAAAAGGATGGAAGCTGCTTCTTTTCAGAGATGCCTGTAACAAGCACTACTTTGAAAGTTGAAAATAAAAGTTCTTCTAGTCTTAATAATGTAGGAGGAGATGACAGTTTAGGAGCAAGGGACATAGACTTTGATCTTGATAATTTTGTTCTTGATGATGATTTTGATGAGAGGTGGGATAACCCACACTGTGTTTCAGCGGATGAAAAGACATCTACACCACTATACCAACCTATCAGGGAAGGTCAGCCTGCTAAATCATTATTGAAGTCATTTTCGACAGTCAAGGAAACTAGCCCTATATATAATCCTGTTCCAAAACCAAACATCTTGCTGTCAGCCAAGAGCTGCTCAGGTAAATTATACTACTTCTGATTAATTTATCATAGCAAAAATTACATGCTAAGAAAGTATTGTGAAGGATGAATTTAAGTAATTAACTATAGACTGTAAGTATATTTTGTTGTGGAAATTTTTACTGGCGTATTACTAATTGCAGAGTCACAATTTCTAGGTAATATGCTCTTTCGTCTAATCAAATCACACTTCTCAGCAATGTGTATTTGCTGGGCAGGTTTCTGACTTTTACCAGCTTCAGCTTTGCAAAAGCTGAAACAAATGTATTTATTATAGTAACAATCCTGCAAGTATTAGAACTAAGGAGGTGACTTGGAATTAACTTTGTTATATTGTGCAAGAGAGTATATTTGCATATACATAACTTCTTAAAACAAGTCTAATCCTTCTGGTAGGATGTAGGTCAGACTCTTTGTCCCTATGTTCTTGCAGGTGCAGTAATGACTTTCAGTCTTCTTTTTGCCTCCTGAATTCTGACCCTAGTCCGCAGCGTAATTTAGGGCATCTTCTAAATTATGCTAAATTCCCTGTAGCTAAAAAGCCTGTAGGTAGTGGGGCCCCTTCCAGGCTGTTATACCAACTGGTGCTCAACATGTTCTGGCCTCACCTTCTCCTGAGGCACCATGCTTAAAGATACGGGGTGTAATGGAGCAATTCTGTCAGCTCTATGCCACCTGGCAAGCCCCCGTATGTTGTGAACGCTCCTCAAGGACTGCTGCCATTCTTTTACAGCTCCTTTGTGCTATAAGAACACTGCGGGCTGGAGTGTACTGCAGAAGTTTATTCTCACATGAGAATATTCTCACTGGTTTTTGTGTGAAAGAATTTAAACTAAACAAGTTTTTGTCTGTGTTCTACAAACTCATCCAAATTATTGGACCATTCTCATCGAGAATAATTTTAAAACATAACCAACCTTGACCAGGTTTATTTAAAAAGAGGACTTCATTGTTGCCTAATCTGGCAGTTTGCATCCTTCTGTGTTGTCATATCTACTTACTAAATTCTGTTCTGCTGATTTTTAAAACAGCTCTTTTAAAAATGAACACCACAAATTTTTGCAATTTGGAGAAAGCTGTCTAACAGAGTAAGGTTATGCATTTCCTATAATGGGCCACTGGTATAGTACTTCTCATCCATTGAAATCCAAACAGTACACAAATGTGGATGTAAGTGCTACAGAGTTCAAAACCTACTCTCTTGACTATCTTGAGTCTATATGCTTGCATTTTTCTTTAGATAATTCATATTTTTGCAGTGATGAACAGTTAAGTGGTGATTTAGCCATCTGTGTTACACTTAAAGCAAAACAGTTTTTGTTTTATATTGTGGAACTTGAAGTCAACCTTGAAATGAACTGAACTTTTGGGTCACTAGGTTGCACAGTCTTTGTTTGACAGGAGAATCTTGATTTATATATTAACCACTTTTGAAATGATCTGTATTGTTTTATACATGAAAACAGAAGCATAATGAGAATTTGCTAAATTGTGCATGACTTAGAATCTTCCCTAACTTACACACACATCCCCATTTAAGTAAAATGTCTTAATTTGTGCTGCTTTAGCAGCTGCAAAAAGAATTAAAGGTGTCTCTCCTCCCCCCCTCCCACCAATTTGGGGCTACAGTTTTTCCATAACTAACATGTATCAAAATTGTTTTGTATGTGGTCATAAACTGTCTAAAAGCAAACTCTACTTCTGCTGCTTTGCTCTGAGACTCACTGGGATCCTCTGCAGGGTTTGTTTCTGTGTGGAGTGTAATAGTAAGATTTATCTGTATCTGACTATTTTATTGGTAACCATTTACAATGCTAATTTTAATAGGCTTTCCTTTTCTGCTAGACCCACTGCTGAAAAAATCACCATCCAAAAATCCAGCACTAGCACGCTTCAGAGGCTGTACGTTTTCCCATTCTAATGACATGATGAAGATATTTCACAAAAAATTTGGTCTGCACCATTTTCGAACAAATCAGCTGGAAGCCATAAATGCTTCTCTGCTGGGTGAAGATTGTTTTATCTTAATGCCCACTGGTACGTATCTGTGTACATCAGTCAACTGGAAATTGTCAGTGGCATATGAGATCTTACACAAACTTCTGATATGTAGATCAGAAGCTATAGAGATTAACACAGATTCAGTTCCTATAGGAAGACTAACAGAATTTATGGTAAGTTTAATAAATTCCCTACATTTGGGGAAGTGATAACACATTACCATGCTACCAGAATCTGTTGGCTGTAGGATTCATATCATCTCTCTAATCCTTGCATTTATTTTGCCTTTGTCTTTAGTATTTAAAGGGACGGTGACTAAAGCTCTGATTTCTGTAATATTCCACATAGTAACTCTGCTAATGAAATTGTAGGTTATAGAATATCTGACAGTAGTTGCATTTAAAGACTTCAGAACAGCTGAGATATGTCAACGTAATTTTTAAATTACCTAGTGATATAACTTGCATCCCCACTGGTAATAAGTTTTAAGAGGACAAGGACTTTGCAGTGAAATGAGACTTGAACAATGAACTCTAGAACATGGCATTTTTATAAGAGTATTACAGAAGACATCAGGTTAAAATTATATTTAATAAAATAAAAATCCTTAATGTAAAATAAAAATATCTTTTATTCTTAAATCTGAGGAGTTTAATTTTCACTATTTAGGCTTTGTTTACTTCTGCATTTCTCTTCACTTCAACAATGAAAATGGCTTCATTATCTGGTTCACATACGCTAATGCAATACTGCAGAGAATAGTTTTTTAAAAACAAAGTTTTAATTCAAATAAATCCGTAATTTAAACTCTTCTCTGGGCCTTCAATTTTGTAGAAATGTAATTTGACCACCTACATTTTGAGATGAACGTAACAAATTTGATTCCATGTTTTCCATCGTAAATAATCATATATTGTGTCTTGCATATTATATAGGTGGTGGTAAAAGTCTGTGCTACCAGCTACCAGCCTGTTTATCCTCTGGGGTCACTATTGTAATTTCTCCACTGAGGTCATTGATATTAGATCAAGTTGAGAAGCTAATGACATTGGATGTAAGTTCGAACAATTTCTTTGCACTTAAGGAATGGGATAAAGATCTGAATTGTTCCTGATGAATTTTATTCTCTTTTTTTTTTGATTTTTATATATGAAAGAGTTGCATATTTGAACAGAAGACAAGTAAGCATACATACATTGTACAAACACCTAGGAAAGGGAAAACAAGAGTCACATCAGCTAACTGTAAATCAGACTAATTAGAAGTAAACAGCAATTTTATCATTGACTCTGTGAATGCACACAAGCAATAACTGCTAGGGCTAAACTTTCAAACATAATGCCTAAATATAGGCTCCAAAGGCCATGTTTAGACACACAAAAAGGCAACCTGATATTTTCTGAGAAGCTAAGCACCTGCAGTGCCTGTTTACTTCAGTTACAGCTGTGGCTGCTCAGCATCTCTGGAAAAATGGCACACATGGAGGGAAGACACTTAGAGAGAGCATAATCATGGCAGTAGATTGCAAAGGATGATTGAGGACTTAACCAATAAAAAAGCCATTCCTAGTTATGTTGGTGGACATTTTGAGCAACTAACTGTGGGGTTTTTTGTTTTGTTTTTGTTTTAGAAAAGTGAATAGTTTTTGTTTTGAGGAATAGAAAATAAATTTTAAGGGTAAAATCCTGAGAACAGCTGAGGTGGGGGTGAGGTTCAAACAGGAGCATGCTACAATTTCCCAATCCTAAGACCTTAAACTGCTGGCTATGATTTCTCTGGCTGGCTATGATCCCCACGTGCCATCCAGGGAATGCTGGAGCAGAGTGTGCTTTGTCCATACTCTCTCACCACACCTCCTTGCTGCCAACAAACACATCTATGTTGCAAGGGTGGTGATGTAAGAGGCAGCTATACTTGCTCTGTGACTGCTGGGGACTTGCCTACACTGGGGGAATTCCCAACTGGGGAGCTCCAGCTGTCTTTTTCCACCACCTGAGCAGAGCTGAGGGCCAGGATTTGGCCTATATGTTGATTTATATTACACTTTCAAAGTAAGTTTATGTCTCTCTTTCATAGCAGAGTCTAATTCATCTGTTACAATTTACTGTTTATACTGAAGCTAATTGTTAGGGTATAAATTACTTATTTCCTTGGAATATGGGTCATCTGTTTTGACAACCCATTATTATATGTTTGTGGGTACTAGGGAAGATATTAATTGTATTTAAAAATACTTTGTGCCTTCTAAGAACATCTCTGTAGTGCTTCTCATGTAAGATCAAATCACTTTACAAATATTACATAAGCTTCATGACATGCTCGTGAAGTAAGCAAGTATCGTTACAGCTATTTTATTGATGGGAATACTGGAGCACAGAGGAGGTAGGTGACTCCCAGAGTCACACAGTGCTTCATTGATAGAGTTTGGAGCAGAACAAAGGAGTTCTGATTCCCCGTCTTTTGCCTGATTGCTAGAGAGCACTGTGATGCCTTTAATATGACAAGGTTTTTGTATCTTGGATGTATTTAGAATTTTCAATGTTTTTTCAAATTCTGTATTCAGTGACAAAATGTGTGAATACAGACCAGGTGTGCTTTTAATTTATAAGTAGGTTAAACGCTACATTAAGAAGAAATTTCTGAAGTTAAACAGATGTTAGATGAAATCTAAATATCTTTTTTTCTTCTATACCACAGATTTCTGCTACTTATCTGACTGGTGATAGAACTGATACTGAGGCATCAAAAATCTATATACAGCTGTCAAAAAAAGATCCCCAAATAAAACTTCTCTATGTTACTCCAGAGAAGGTTTGTATTTATCTTAAAAGCAAAAAGTGTTATCAAGTCAACAAAACAAAGATTTTTACTAGTAAAAATGTTTTGTAAGAATGATATTTAATATAGCAAACTTAAAAAAAAATGCAACAAACATCTATCAGGAAACAACAACAAAAATTCTTACAAAGGGATAAGCTACTAACATCTTTAGATAATTCTGTGAGATGCTGCCTGTTTGTAACTAATATGAACCAAAGAACAGCCCAAACAGAGCACAGCCAAGTAAGTGGTGAAATCTTGAAATGAAAGACTGCCATATTAATAATCCTTTCTAGAATATATGCCAGTCTGTCTTCCCAGCTGGTTGGTATGGTGTAACCTGTTATTAGTATAATGGATCTAGGAGCTGCCCCGTTCTCATTTTCAGGCTAAATTTATATGGCTATTTTGAGAGAGATTACAGGGGCAAAACAATAATTGTTTTTCTCCCAATCAAAGTAATTGGTTGCAGATCAATATCAAAGGAACTATTTTGCTGCATTAATTTCCTACTGTAGAAATTGTCCATATGAAATACTCTTTGATTATTCCTTGAAAGCCTTCTGGGGGGCGCTGTTTAGTGGTGGAGAGCTCATGCTAGTGAGTCTTTCCTCCCCCCAAGTAAATTTTTCATCTGATTTAGTCAGAAATAGGCTCTTTAAATGGCCAGGCACAGAAACCTGTGGGTTTCCCTAATGCTGCTTGTCAAAAAGGAATTTAAAATATAAAAAATATAAGAGTTTTTAGTTCCACATCAAAACTTTTAGTTTCCTAGTTGTTCATGAAAATCTGTCTAGAATGATGATCATTAAAGACTGCTTTAAAGGTTCTGTATGCAGTTAAAAAAACAAAACACACCTCTCTACAGAATCTTTAGTTTCATAATCTCTTAGTTAAATAGGGTGGTGATTGTTTTAATGTTTTTCTGTTAAAAACACTCTTGATGGTGGGTCTACCTAGGTTTGTTCAAGTGGCAGACTGATTTCAGCCCTGAAAAATCTGTATGAGAGGGACCTATTGGCACGTTTCGTTATTGATGAAGCACACTGTGTCAGTCAGGTAGATACCTATTGATTTATATTGTTAAATACAATTTCAAAATAGTTGGAAAACTTTATTCAATAGTGTGTGAAAAGGTTAATTTTGTTTTTTAAACTAGTGGGGCCATGATTTTCGTCAAGATTATAAACGTTTGAACATGCTTCGCCAGAAGTTTCCCTCTGTTCCTATGATGGCTCTTACTGCTACTGCTAATCCCAGAGTACAAAAGGATATTCTGAATCAACTTGAGATGCTAAAACCACAGGTGTAAGTTGTTCAGAAGTATTATGAAAAATTTGTGTAAATTGCAGTTATCTAGGCAGAATTTTTTTTCCCTTTCAGTGTAAGAAATGAACTTGTGTTAAACCCTACTCAGTCACCTGAAACATATAGATATTTGTATCTAATTTAATATGACTGTATGTATGGAATTTAAAATCCATGAAGTACAAAAAGTATTAAAAATAAAGAGCAGACTTCCCAAATTTCTTTCCCCACTTGGGGAGAACAACTCTTTACACAGTAAAGTTTCATGAAATTTTATTTATCATTGAAAGGGTGGGAGGGTAAACTGTAATTTTTTTGGGTTCGTAAATTGTCATGAAAACCTTGCAAAGGTGGTAAAGAATATGATCTATAGCATTAAGTGGGAAAATTCCAAAGCTTGAGTATGGCAAGGATTTTTTAATGTGGCAAACAGTGCAACTAAGGTATCAAATGAAATCTGGACTGTATGGCATTTGCGCTGCGTGCAATAGTAAAACCTAAGTAATTTTGTCCTCCTTAGACCTATTGACTTCAAAGGGACTACCTGTGAAGTAAGGTGCTACTCAGGGTGAATAATCTGATCCATAGTTCCTTAGCATCAGAGCTGGTAAACTTCTGTTGCTCTTTGAAAACTGTGGTAGTCTTTTATTAAGAAAGTGGGACAGCTATGCTTTAGTGTATGCATTTGCTAGGTTTTGGAGTTAGAAACCATTACAAATCCTGTTACCAGTGTACGTCAGGCTTCATAAATAGATAATTCAGGTGTCACTTTAAATAATGCGGAAAGATTTGGTATCTTAAAAATCAAATGATAGATTTGATGTGGACATTTGGGCTTTTTTATATTTGACATGAACTTATCATAATTTTGTAAACATGTAAAAGAAATGTCATCTACTGTACTTCATGCCCTGAAGAATGCATGTAACAATCCCCGTATTAGAAGCATGTCAGGATTTAAAAGGGAAAAATTAAGGTAGGTAAATTTCACTTTTTACCATGCAGCGCATGTGTCCTGTCTCTGAGCATGTCTGTCCTGCTGGTTTATGTAATGCAGAGTAGACTTGCCTTCTACTTTCCCAGCCATAGGATGAACACAACACTAGCATTTACCGAAGTGATCCCAGGTCCAAAAAGTGAGGAAAATCAATCTCAACTGGTCCAGGTAGAATGAAAAGACTCTCTATTCAGAGTTTTCGGAGAGGAAGTAATAGTTAATCTGAAACTTGAGTCCTTCCAGACAATTCCTATCCTGTGGAGATTTCTACATAGTGTAAAATTATGCAATACCAGGATCACTCATTGATATGCTGGATTCAAAATTATGTTCTCAATGAGACAATCTAGTCTTATTTGCTTTAACCTTTTACTCTGAAGACTCATAGCCCCTCTTTTAAAAATATACTATGTATATGAAGCTAACGTGTTTTGGACATTATGTTTTAGGTTTACTATGAGCTTTAACAGGCATAACTTGAAATATGATGTATTGCCCAAAAAGCCAAAAAGGGTGGCATTGGACTGCTTGGAATGGATCAAAAAATATCATCCATGTGAGTACTGAATCTTCTTGTAGCTGGCTGTGCTCATATACATTTGAATGAATTACAGTTCTTGTATAAGGCAATAGTGTATACATAAAACTCTACTCTCCTATGCCTTTTGAGGGGAAATGGTAAATGTAGAACGAAATGTTGGAGGCAAAGTAATTTAGTTCTTTGATGCCAAGATTTAAAGATTAATCAGTGGGCCATGTTAAAGTAGGAGTTGCTGTTGAGAATGAATAGGAAAAAGGGACTTGTAGGTTAAAATAGCTAAATGTCTGGTAATAAGAAAATTGTCTTTGCCATGCAAATGTTTATTGTTGCTTGGTTGACTGAGAGGCTATTGATACTTGTGAAACAGAAGAACCTACATTCCTGCACAAACATTCCCTTTATATTCACAGATGACTCTGGAATAATTTACTGCCTCTCACGGCAGGACTGTAACAAAACTGCTGACATTCTACAGGAAAAGGGTCTTGCTGCACTTGCCTATCATGCTGGCCTCAGTGACACTGTTAGAGATCTTGTACAACGAAAATGGATTAATCAGGACGGGTGTCAGGTAAAAGGGAAAAACAAATGAGAAGGTTAATAGAGATTCTACAGGAAGAATGTGGGACTCTCTCAAAAACACAAAGCATAAATTAGAGCAAGATGCACATAAAAAATGAAACCAAAGTTAATATAAAAATCTTATGTGACTAGACATGGAATTAAATCATTGTGCAGAATAGACTGTCAGAAAACAGTTGCTAGCCCTTCTGTAGGAGAAATGCTAATGTCTGCATCGTATTTACATGGAAAATTTATAAGCAGCAGTAATAAATATTATACTTAAGAATTTTACAGAAGTTAGGGACTTGAGGCCTTGTACTGCTGTGAGGTAGGGCACTCTTTCACAGGTGAAGAAAATAAGGCACAAAGTCATTAAGTGTTTTGCACAAGGTCACACAGCAAGTTTATGGCAGAGCAGGAGCTAGAACTCCGATCTCCTCTCAGTTCTGTGCTTTAACCACTAGACTCTTTCTGGGAAGGTAGCTGATGTTCGTAAATATAAATGTTTTGACTGAATGTGTCTTACTATTTTTGGGAGTACACCAAAATTAATTTTGCATTCAAATACAGGATCATATTAGCAGGGCCGTACCAAATTCGCAGCCATGAAAAACCCATCACGGACTGTGAAATGTGTTCTCCCCCACATGAAATCTGGTCTTTTATGTGCTTTTACCCTATGCTTTACAGATTTTATGGGGCAAGACCAGTGTTTCTCAAATTGGGGGTACAGACCCAAAAGGGAGTTGCAGGGGGAGTCGGCAGGTTATTTTACGGGAGTCGTGGTATTGCCAACCTTACTTCTATGCTTCCTTCAGAGGTGGGCAGCTGGAGAGTGGCAGCTGCTGGCTGGATGCCCAGCTCTGAAGGCGGCGTCCCACCAGCAGCAGCGCAGAAGTAAGGGTGGCAATACCATACCGCGACATCCACCCCTGCAACTCCTTTTTTTGGGTCAGAACCCCTACAATTACCACACTGTGGAATTTCAGATTTAAATAACTGAAATCATGAAATTTACAATTTTTAAAATCCTGTGACCATGAAATAGACTAAAATGGACTGTGGATTTGGTAGGGCTCTACATATGGGTGATCACAATACATTCATAGTTTAAAGTGCTGTATGAATACCTTGCAAAGCTTTATGATTGTATAATAATTTATGGCTCTTATTCCAGGTCATATGCGCAACAATTGCTTTTGGCATGGGAATTGATAAACCAGATGTACGCTATGTTATTCATGCATCTCTCCCTAAATCTGTGGAAGGTTATTATCAAGAATCTGGCAGAGCTGGACGAGATGGTGAAGTTTCTCACTGTTTGCTTTTCTACAGTTATAGTGATGTAACCAGGCTCAGAAGGCTAATACAAAGTAAGCAAAGGCTCCCATCTCTGATATATCAAATGTTATAACAGGAAATAAGTAGTTCAGTCATGTTAAGTTTTTGTCCTGTTCTATTTACATATCCTTTTGCTATTTAAAGATCTTCAGAATGCCATATAACACTGGACTGGGTCACTGTAGTTGCAGGGTCCCCCCAGCATGCTTTCACTGTTCCCCTCTCTGAAAATTTTCTTTATCTATACCTTAGTTTTAGTTTAAAAACACAACCAATTTATTCATTGTGCAGAATTTCCAAACTTTTACTTTTGGGGCAGAGACTATGACCATGTCTATGGCTTTCTTTGTCCCTCATGTTCTTAAATTCTTGAAAGTGGAATGAGTTGTCTTCACTGGCTTAGAATGTATTTTTTTGCCTATGTATCTGACTACTTTTATCTAAGTGCTTGAGGTAGTTTGTTTGATCAGTAATAACTTTAGCCTTTTTGTACATTGTGTAAGAAATACAATGAATGCATCCCTTTTATTTCAGTGGAAAAAGATGGAAACAGTCAAACAAGAAAAACCCACTTTGATAACCTTTACAGTATGGTTCATTACTGTGAGAATGTACACGAATGCCGGAGAATACAGCTTTTGGCTTACTTTGGGGAAACTGATTTTAATCTTAACTTTTGTAAGGAACACCCAGAAGTGATTTGTGACAACTGCTGTCGAAAGAAGGTAAAAAATTACATCATCTGTAAATTTGAGCTCTTAAAGTGGTGTATGTGTTTTTTTAACCAGCCTTAAAAAAAGTTGCTAATATATTCTAGAAGGCAGATATAGAGATGCTGAGTGAGATCCTTCATGCCCTGTGATACCAAGCGTTTTGAGTTGGTCCCAAGGTGTAACCTAGAACAGACTTACACTAGCTGCATGTGGATCCCAGGAACTGTTGGGGAAGCTCGGGACTGTGAAGTTTAAGGATACTCTCCGACACCTCTTTTCTCCCAGCCATGCCTACTGCTCCAGAAAAAGCTGGCACAGAACTCACTGTGGTGGCTATGCCACCTAGGAATTCTCCCCCACAGATGGAATCCTCCAGCTGCCATCTAAGATGGCTCTGAGGCAGCTTTGTGCTGCCAGAGGAGCACAAAGCTGCCACATCGTAATAGATACTAATTTGGAATGGATTGGGTAGGAGTTTGGGGGAAGAGAAGGGTTTGCAGTCTCTACAGGTCAAGGTCTATTGACCAGCAGATTGCTAGTGTGACCGGGAATAAAACAAAAGGGTTGATGGATATCTTAAACCCACCTTTTTCTTCCAGCTTTGCAGGCCAATCAAGTATCTACTGATATTTGGTTTAAATATCTGGTGCTCCTAGTAATTCAATAGATGACATTTTAAAAATGAATATTCCAAATTTAATCCACAAATTAAAGGCTAGGTTTAATTCATATATATTGACCTACTTATATTTTTCTTTCTCTGAATTAACTTTTAAAAAGATATTCAATTGCAATTTAAATTGTGTTCAAGAAAAATTAAGAAATAGTTTTTAAGTGCCTTAGAAAGGAAGTGCTGTTACTTTAAAAAAAAAAAAAAAGTGGAGGAAAAAGTGCAGGAGGATTTTTTTCCTGCAAAATGTAAGATTCTTTAGTAAGTCTGCTGATTGAATTAGTACACCTAGTTTTTAAACTGCAGAGGACTTCAAACACTAATCCCCATAATACCTCAAGGTAGGCAAGTATGATACCATTTTACAGATGGAGAAACTGAGGCAGAAAGATGTTTGTTTCCACAGTGAGTTAATATTCTAGTCCAAAGGACTTTAGTGCTTAATCCTGTGCTCAGAGCACTGCCCCATACTCTTCTCAGTTTTAAACCGATGATAATATTGAATAAAAGAATGTAGACTTTAGGTAGTATATTATCATTTGGATGCACTAGAATTTATACATCCAACTCTCATTACTGTTGAGTTGTGTAAATACTACATGGATATTTTTAAAATTAGTTAACTCAATTAACACAATACTCAAACATTACTCTTGCAGTTTAAGTGTATAAGCTCTTTTAAACCAAATAGAATTGTAGGACTGGAAGGGACTTTGAGACGTCTTCTAGTCCAGTTCCCTGCACTTAAGTCAGGACTAAGTATTGTCTAGACCATCCCTGACAGGTGTTTTTCTAACCTGCTCTTAAAAATCTCCAGTGATGGAGATTCCACAACCTCCCTAGGCAATTTATTCCAGTGCTTAACCACCCTAACAGGAAATTTTTCCTAATGTCCAACCTAAACCATCCCTGCTGCAATTTAAGTCCATTGCTTCTTGTTCTATCCTCAGAGGTTAAGGAGAACAGTTGTTCTCCCTCCTCCTCTTTTATGTACTTGAAAGCTGTTCTCATGTCCCCTCTCCGTCTTCTCTTTTCCAGACTAACCAAACCCAATTTTTTCAATCTTCCCTCAGAGGTCATGTTTTCTAAACCTTTAATCATTTTGTTGCTCTTCTCTGGACTTCCTCCAATTTGTCCACATCTTTCCTGAAATGTGGCCCCCAGAATTGGACACAGTACTTCAATTGAGGCCTAATCCGTGTGGAATAGAGAATTACTTTTCATGTCTTGCATACAACGCTCCTGCTAATACATCCCACAGTGATGTTCGGTGTTTTTTGTTTTGATTGGTTGTTTTTTTTGAAATAGTGCTACACTATTGACTCATATTTAGCTTGTGGTCCACTATGACCCCCAGACCCCTTTTCACAGTACTCCTTCCTAGACAGCGATTTCCCATTTTGTATGTGTGCAACTGCTTGTTCCTTCCTTCCCAAGTGGAGTACTTTGCATTTGTCCTTATTGAATTTCATCCTATTTATTTTATGCCATTTCTTCAGTTCGTCCAGATAAATTTGAATTTTAATCTTATCCTCCAAAGTACTTGCAGCCCCTCCCAGCTTGGTATTGTCCGCAAACTTTATATGTGTACTCTGTATGCCATCCATCTAAATCATCGATGAAGATACTGAACAGAACTGATACCTGCGGGCCCCCACTTGATATGCCCTTCCAGCATGACTGCGAACCACTGATAACTAATCTCTGGAAGTGGTTTTCCAACCAGTTATGCACCCATTATACAGTAGCTCCATTTAGGTTGTATTTCCCTAGTTTGTTTATGAGAAGGTCATGCAAGACACTATCAGAAGCCTTACTAAAGTCAAGATATATCACATCTACCACTTCCCCCCATCCACAAGGCTTATTGCCCTATCAAAGAAAGCTATTAGGTTGGTTTGCCATTGTCTGTTCTGGACAAATCCATGCTGTTACTTATCACCTTATTATCTTCTAGGTGTTTGCAAATCAATTGCTTAATTATTTGCTCCATTATCTTTCTGGGTACTGAAGTTAAGCTGACTGGTCGGTCATTCCCTGGGTTGTCCTTATTCTCTTTTATATAGATTGGCACTATACTTTCTCTTTTCCAGTCTTCTGGAAGACTGTGTTAATTTTGTGCAACAGTGAAATTGCTTTGAAATATCTGTTCTTTAACTTTATTGATCCTTTTACATTTTCAAAGGATTATTTACTAACCTAAAATTCCCATGGCAATGGCATATCAGTGTAAACAGGCAATAACTAATCTATATGAGGATCAGAATGAACTTATGATTGAAAAAGCCTAGTAGTGATAAACAAAGTTGTCAGTGGCAAATGGTATTAGTTACAATGGAAACAAATCTTTCTAATCAAATCTATTGTGATAGGATTACAAATCAAGAAATGTGACGGATGAAGTGAAAAGTATAATAAGATTTGTTCAAGAGCACTGTGGACAAATGGGGAGAAGAAATTCAGGTTCTGGAAGGTATACGTTGAACATGATGATTGACATTTTCTTGGGTAAGTTCTGTTCTAGCGCTCAAATATTTGGTGTGGACCAAATCTTGGCTGTAAGCACGGGCAAAAGCTTGAAACAAGATCTATACCAATTGGGTTCTTTCCTGAGAGTAATCCCCATGGTATGTACTGCTGAAGCAATAAAACCCCTAGCCTTAACCAGACTATGTTGGGTAGATAAAATGATAATTATTGTAAGTCTTTAAGCTTCTGCTACTTGTTCAGATTTTTGTGAACGGGCTGTGCAAAATGGCTCCATAGCCTTCCACAGTTGTGTAACTTATTGGCTAGGTTAATAGACCAATTCTGTGTATTCTTACTAAACAGGTACGAAAAGTGCTAGGATTCAATCCGGTATATTTGGGAAGGGAGCTGCCTACTCACGACATAATGTGGAAAGGCTGTTTAGAAAGCTGGTACTGGATAAAATTCTTGAGGAAGAATTGTATATCACTGCTGCCGAGCAAGCAGTAGCATATGTAACGGTAGGAGAGAAAGCACAGGCTGTCCTAAATGGATATCTACAGGTGTGTAACAAATTTACTTTTTCTTTAATTCTACATTGGTGTTTCCTTCTTAAATTAAAATGAAACTGATGTTGCTCTTCTCTTCTTTAAGAACATGCAGATACTTTGAATTTACATTGAGTGCCAGGATAGTTTAAAAACAAAAATAACTATATTTCTATAATATCATTTATTCAAGAATTTCAGGGTGCTTTGTAACCATGTGACCATTAGTTAAACTTTACAAAACTCCAGTTAGTTGTCAAGAGTATTAGTATAACTTGCTTGTAGATAATGGAAATTACTTGTCACATGTAGGGAATAGAATGCAGTTGGTCTGGTTTCCAGTCCAATGCTCTAACCAAGCACTTTTCAAGTGGCAGGGCATGATTCAAAAAGTGGTTCATGAGATGGCATCAACTGGGTTACGCCCCACAAGGGGAGAAACAATACTGGCAAACTCCTGTGATCCCTAGGACTCAAAAGGAGCTAGTTAAGTGGAGGAAAAAAACAACTCTCCCTGAAGCTGTTTCTGCCCTGCTCCTTTCTCTCTTAACCCCAGTCCATCTGCAGCTCCTCAGCCTTTTTCACCAGATAGTGTTAAGCTCCAAGGAAAGCTGCACTACGAGAGGCTGCCTAGCCAGCACACTGATAACTCCCCTTTCAGAACAGTCCTGTGTAGGTAGGGGTAAAATAGAGAAGTCACTTTAAGCAGCCAGCCCTCAACAATAGTCCCACAAGCTCCATCAGCCCCCACCCAAACTAGCTGTGTTATTTTTTTTGTTTTTTGGGGGTTTTTTCCTGTGTTTTGTGAACTCAGTCCCACAATCCTTTAAAAAGGATTATGCCTAGTAACCACGTGGCTTTGGGATCCCTGGTGGAAAAACTCCATACACATAAAAAGGATCTTGTGTAGAGTTGTTCTTCTTGTTGGGTAAACAGTTACCTTAAGTCAATAACAAATGTTATCCAGAAAAAGTTTTCTGTTTTAATACCTGTTTTTACTGGTTAAAGGCCAGATATCTGCTGTTAAACTGCTCTGCAGTTTCTCTCATATAGATTAATTACTTATTTAATTTCTCATTTTAATAGGTGGAGTTTTATGAAACTGAGAATGCCAGCAGTATTCGAAAGCAAAGGGCTTCAGTGACAAAAATGTCACAGCGGGAAGAGATGGTTAAGAAATGTCTTGTGGAACTTACAGATGTTTGCAAAACTCTTGGAAAAGTTTTTGATGTCCATTACTTCAATATTTTTAATACTGCTACACTCAAGAGAATAGCAGGTAATGTTTATCCTCATGACCAAAACTCCTATGGGGGGCAGTAGGCTATTTCTGGTTCAGAGCAGGATTCATCCCGGGGTGGGCTTACGCTGTGGGGGGGCACGCTTTGTGACCATTTGAGAGCACCCTGATTGACTTCCATCCTTCAGCTTGCTGCTGGCTGTAGTGTACAAGCTAACTAACTGGGAGGCGGTCTGCTGGAAAAGAGGCATGTGTGCTATTCTGCCCTGATTTCTTTAAACCCCCGTTTCTAAACTGCTCTGATGGGCATGATTCAGTGCTATTTGTCTATTGCATATTAAGCTCTATAATGGAGTTCTTGAAAGAGTATTTAAGATTTTCTCTGATTCCGTTTGTTCCTTGTTTAGTATGTGAATGGGAGTTGGTAGTTCTGACATCTTATTGATGGGAAACATGTTGCCCATCTTCCAACAAAATTCCAAAAATACATCTGGTTGTCTGATTCAATCCTGTCTACATTTTACCTGAATTTTAAACCTACAGATGTTCCTTGTTTTGTTTTTGTTTTTTTTTTTTTTAAACAAAAGTGTGCAAAATCTGTTTTGTCTGATACAAATTTGATCTAATCAGATTTCTTTATGTCTGCATACAGAAACTTTGTCTTCTGACTCGGAGGTTTTGCTTCAGATTGATGGTGTTACAGAAGACAAACTGGAAAAGTATGGTGCAGAAATAATTCAAGTCATGCAAAAGTACTCTGAACGGACATTGCCAGGTATAGTATGACTTGCATTTAAATGGATGTGCTTTTTATTTAAAAGCCTTTTCTCTGTATGAAGTTACATAAATAAAAGGGTCCATGTTAAAATACAGCTTTATGGCCTGTGTTCAGACTTTCATTTTTAAAAATTTTAGCTTTTCAGAGCACAGAAGGATCCTTAACTAAGAGGCAAGTGGCGGGGTCGGGGGGTGGAAGAGTAGAGATTCACTATAACTCTTAAAAAATAGACAGTGGTGGATAACTGAACTTCAAATGTCCTGGGTAAGAATGAGAAGAAAAGTAAGATTGCTGATCATCTGGTCCTCCTTTCATGGCTGGGAGCGTAGAGTAGATTTTCAGCCTTGAGATGCATCTTGCACTGTATTTTCCCATTCACATCCACTAGTTATGGGCTAGCATTGTAGCATGAGTGAACAAATCACAGACTAAAGTTCTCCAATGACTTATGCCTTGGTCAACTATACATCTAGCAGAGAAAAGTGTAACGTGATTCAATGGTTGGAAGTTGAAGCTGGACAAATTTAGACTGAAAATAAGGTATAATTTTTTAGCAGGGAGGGTAATTAGCCATTAGAACTATTTACCAAGGGTTCTGGTGGATTCTCCATCACTGGCCATTTTTAAATCGAGATTGCTCTAGGAATTATTTTGTGGAAGTTATCCCAGTTGCATTAGTTTTAACAAAATGTCCATTTGTAGAAGACACTGACTCTTACCAAACTGTGGGCACGGATGCTGGAGAACGTGAGCATGAGGTGGTAGAGGACACACATACAACTTCTAGCTATTTTTGCAATAACACAAACAAAGGAAAAAAGAGGAAAAGACTACCATGCTTCAGAGAATCCAAGAAGAAAAAAACAGGTGGTGATAGCCAGCAGTCTCGTTCTAAGGGGTATGTAATATGTTAATACTTGTAACATTGGTTTAACCAAAGTAGCATGATGATAAAAATACCCACTAGAGTGTTGGATTAAGGTTGCTTTAATTCATTTAGTGTTAAAGAATATAGTCAATAGGAAAATGGTGAAGGAGGAGAGAGGCATTAGTCTAGCAGCATGAAAAACATGGATTTGGAAGTATTTATAATCTCTTTATAAAGTGATTATTGTACAATGGTGATACTCCAGAAGCACATATGACTCCTGTGGAGTCCCTGGATCTGAGAGGTGCTCATCTCTCTCTGATTTCACACAAGGCTAGAATATGGAATGCAGAGCAGATGATCTCTTCCTTGCTTTCCAGGCATCCAGGAGGGTAGCAGTGTGAGGAGAAATGCACCCCATGTAGCACTGGGAAATGGGTTTGAAGTAAGAGACAGATCATATGCATGACAATACATTAAGGATTTCGCTCCACCAGTCTCATTTTAATCAAGTTAAGGTCCTGGAAGACTTATATCCATCCCGTAGAATTACAGTAAACTGAGGGATACAGGGATTGAAAAAAACCTGACATCACACACACAACTGTTTTCAGATAATGAAAAAAATATTCTAAGCTTGATTCTGTGCCTTCCCTTTGAAATCTCCTTCTGTTCCCTAAAAATGAAAGTGGGACAGACATTTCCCCAGTTGTAATTTTCCAGCTGGAATCTTGAGTAAATATACCTTTTATATGCTAAGCAGCCTGCCAGAGCCATGAAATTTAAGTTCATTACGAAACATTAGTTTTGTGGTTTTCCGTGCAGTACACAACTGCAGATGTGCTGGTGGGGCAAATGTTCTTGTTTTCCTTTGTCACTCTAACTGGTGATATCTATATTCCCAAAAGCTCCTATCGAAGTTGCTTGCTTTGCAGCAACTTTTAATTCTGATGATAATTTAAAGCAAGCCATAATTTGATTGGCATACCTTTCCACTGTTTTTTAAACTTTTGCAGGCAAGGCAACAGATCGAGCAGAATTTAAAGAGATGCTGTCAGGAATCTTTTGTTAATATTTTTTGCTTAATCACTTCGAATTAGTGCTAGAAAGTGATTTTGGAAGCTTGAGAGTTACTTTTGTCTTCTGGCTTATCCTTTTCCATTTGTAAACATTTTGTCTTCCTCCCCCTTCTCTTGCCCACAGCTTCTCATACAAAGCACTCAACAAAGAGGAGTGGTTGTTAGTTACACTAATACATTTATTTTTTCTTTAAAAATACAGTTAGAAAAAACACACTCAGAAAATTACACTATAAGAACATTATTTAGGTGGTAGAGTCAAGCACTTGAAAGTTAGGAGATTCCAGATTTATGGTTATCTATAACATTCATTCTGCCCCCTTGTGTATTTGCATTATGGAACAGTCTAGGTATATGATCATATGCAGTTTTTCCTCAAGATTCCTGCTTGTTCAGGATGGAAATGCAGGAGTGCAAAATTATTGCACAGGCAACCATAGATCTGGCATTTCTTAATGTCTGAGTGCTTGACTTTACATTTTAAACAACATTCTTTTAACAAGAAGAATAGGAGTACTTGTGGCACCTTAGAAACTAACTAATTTATTTGAGCATAAGCTTTCGTGGGCTACAGCTTGAAACTTATGCTCAAATAAATTTGTTAGTTTCTAATGTGCCACAAGTACTCCTGTTCTTTTTGCAGATAGACTAAGACAGCTGCTATTCTGAAACCATTATTTTAACAGGCTTTGTATGTAATTCCTATAAGGTCTGTAAATTGCTTTGTAGCTTTCCTTCATCAGGGGAGTCAAACTCATTTGGAGGAGAGGGCCAAATTCTATAACTAATTATAGTTCTTGAGCCTGGCCATAGAATCAGGACTATATACTCACAATGCAGTGGAACACCCACTGATGTCAGTAGGTGGTTTTCACAGAGAGCAAGAAAAGACAATGGCCTGTATGTACTAATTAAATGTTCAGTTATTTATTCAGTGCCTTTATTGAGAGAAAATAAGCTCCCCTTCAATCCCACTGCTGTTTCTGCCCTCTCTTTCTTTTTCTTTCCATCTTTTTCTGGATTTCCTCCTTTGCAGCAACTCCCAATTTCGAATCCAGTGAACTTCCCTATCATTCTAGCCTCTAAAATGATCAGTGATTCAATATTTAAGGTTGTCACTGAGGTGTCATTTAAAGTTGATCTACTAATCAGATTAATAGAGGACAAGGGACTTCACCCTTTTGCATGACTGTTTCAGGCTGTCTGCAGACATCATAGTCTACGTTACACTTGGTTCACCTTTAAAAGGTTAACTCTGCAGCCATGAGCGTTAGAAATTTACTTTTGTTTTTAAATGAAAGATTAGATTCTGGAGAATATGAATGTGTTTATGCAAGCCACATAAATACATCATGCAGGTGGATTTGGCACATGGGCCATATATTTGACACTTCTGTTCTAGATAAAATGTAAGGTATTGGGTATCATGTTGATATGCTAAATCATTTTTTCTCCAAATTTCTAGGGGTTATATCAACAACAAAAAGTTCTCTTCTAACCCCAAAGTCCAGACATCCTCAAGATACAGTTCAACATCTTATAGTACTACTACAGTCATGCCAGGAACCAGTAGGAAACTGGGGATTATGGCACCACCAAAGCCTAAAAACAGACAATTCCTTAAACCTTCCTATTCACTATTGTAACTACTAGAATGTAAATACTGTATAAAGCTACAAGCTGTCAGCATTTCCATTAACTTCCAGTTTTTCAAATGTATTAAAGATTTGATATCATACATCTGTACAGTACAAAGTGTATGTGTTTAAATAAATGCTTTTAGATAAATGCATTTCTTTATTTGGAACTTTTAATTCTTCCCTGATGCTAAATATTCTTATTATTAAAAAAAATGCTAATTTTGATTATAGAAGACCAGTAGTTTAGAGATTAATCATTTTAAGAATGCTCTAATTCTTTGAGAACTGCCTCTCTCTGAACCCACATATAGAATGTATATGACTGTAGCTCAAACCCATTTACCAGCAGTGATGGTTGGAGCCAGGAACCTCACTGACCATACTAATAAAGGATGATATCCTTCAGTAGCTCGGGGCCAGCTAGCTTGTCTTGAATTGTTTCCTATACAAAATCTAGGTCTTAGGATGAGTTTCTTAGTTTGAGGTGTTAGCTTAATTTACTTCTCTTTTTCATAGTCTTGGATATTTCTCCCCACATCTCCTGGGTCTAGCAGCCCCTTGGGGCATTTGAAGCTTGGCCTAGAGTATGTGTGAAAGCTGCAAGGCTTTATGGTCTGTCAGACACACAAGTGCTGCGTGAGCTAAGGGCATTCTTTGGCTCTTACCTGGCTTGTGGTGTTCTTTCTTCCAGAGCTTCAAAACACTCTTCTGTCCTCATGAGCTCTGAACAGCATCAACACAGGCCACACATCCATGCTTGATAAATTGCACTTTCACCTCTATCCATTTATTTAAATGCTTCATAGATTTTTTAAGCCCGGAAGGGACCATTATGACTATCTTGTCTGACCTGCATAACACAGGCCAGAGAATTTCACCAACTCCTGCAACAAGCCCATAACTTCTAGCTGAGCTCGAAACGTATCTTTTAGAAAGACAGACAGGCAATCATAATTTGAAGACTTCAAGTGATGGAGAATATATCACATCCCTTTGTCAGTTGTTCCAATGGCTAATTACCGTAACCATTAAAAATTTGCCTCTTATTTCTAGCCTAAATTTGTCTAGCTTCAGCTTCAAGCTATTTGGCCCTTGTTCTTTTGTCTCTTAGCTTTAAATACCCCTATCAAATTCTTCTCCCTGAGCAGGTACTTGTAGACCACAGTCACTTCTTAATCTTGTCTTCAAAGAAATTCTGTTTAGTTTAACAGTTTCCCTGAAGGCAGGTTTTTCAGGCTTCTAATCATTGTAGCTCTTTTCTGAACTCTCCAGTTTGTCAGCATAGGCTTCTCCCATATTAGCATCACTTCAACCGTATCTAGTTTGTTATAAGGACTTCTCTACCTCTTGGGAAGTGGGAAAGCATAGAAATGTCCATATTCAAGATTCTCACTGAGCTGACCAACCAACATAGTAAGAGAATCTACAGTACCAACTGTGTCCCCAATGGTCAGACATGCATATTGAACGGGAGCAACAAAAAGCTGTAGCTTTACAGACCACCAGGAGTTTCCTAGGTAAAGAATGGTCGCAAGTACCCATTACCGTCTCTAAAATCTCCAAAGAAGAAGGAAAATCTACTTAAAGCCCCCCACTTGTGAGATTCTGAAGGCAAATCAACAAAATGTTGTGGACTCAAGTAACCAAAATCTCCTGATAAATCTAGGAAAGACATTTTACCTTCCTCTACTGCCAGGAGAAGATCTAGTTCATATACTCTGGGACTAACGCATGAATGTCCCGTGTTCTGTATAATACCAGCTAATGAGCGTCTTCTCTTCTGTCAGGAAAGGTTTTGTGTGTTTACCTACTCTCCACTCTTATTTGGCAACATAGTAACACATTGGTGACCTTTTGAGGATAAGAAAATCTCACCTGATCTCTGCTCACTCAATTCCTACATTTCCTAGAGCTGTATAGAGGCAGGTTTTAAATGAGCTAAGCAATGTGCTTTTCACCCCTACCCTGCCATGCTATGTTAGTCTGATTAGCTATTACAAACTTCCCTTAATTACATTTCATCTCATTATTCTTTTACCTGTTATTTCTTCATTAAACCATTACTGTCTAATCATTACTGATCACCATAGGATGATGTGTTTGCAGAAGCACGTTCCTTTATAATGTGACTCCAGCCTGATGTATTCATGATGCTATCAGTCATTGCATGGGATCTGCGGCCACCCTGGGATTTTTCCTTCAGCTGGTCTTGCCACCAGCCTTCCTGCTAAGGCGTGCCTGGGCCTGTTGCTAAGCATGCAGCCTTTCTGGTGCTCGCTCCATGAAGTCACATGGAACAATTTGGATAGTGAGGGTGCTGAGAGCTATTGAACAAAACTAAACCCTGTATACGATGGACTATGAAGTGGATAGAAAGCTGGTGAGATTGTTGGGCTCAACGGGTAGTGATCAATGGTTCCATGTTTAGTTGGCAGGTGGTATCAGGTGGAGTGCCCCAAGGGTTGGTTCCAGGGCTGGTTCTGTTCATCTTTATTAATGATCTGGATCGGAGTGGCCAATCTGAGCCTGAGAAGGAGTCAGAATTTACCAATGTACATTGCCAAAGAGCCACAGTAATAGGTCAGCAGCCCCCCATCAGCTCCCCTACTCTGCTCCCAGCTCCTCCCACCCACCGGCAACCCCACCTATCAGCGCCTCCCCCTCCCTCCCTGCACCCAACTAATCAACTGTTTTGTGGCATGCAGGAGGCTTGGAGGGGTAGAGCGAGGGCATGGCAGGCTCAGGGGAGCGAGTGAGAAGAGGTGGAGTGGGGGCAGGACCTGTGGCAGAGCCAAGGGTTGAGCAGTGAGCACCCCTGGCACACTGGAAATTGATGCCTGTAGCTCCAGCCCCACAGTCAGTACTTGTACAGGTTGCTGCATCTTAACTTCTGAAGAGCCGCATCTGCCTCTGGAGCCACAGCTTGGCCATCCCTGATCTGGATGATGGGATTAATTGCACCTTCAGCAAGTTTGCAGATGACACTAAAATGAGGGGGAAAGTAGATATGCTGGAGGGGAGGGATAGGGTCCAGAGTGACCTAGACAAATTGGAGGATTGGGCCAAAAGAAACCTGATGAGGTTCAACAAGGACAAATGCAGAGTTCTGCAGTTAGGGAGGAAGAATCCCATGCACTGCTACAGGCTGGAAACCAACTGGCTAAGCAGCAGTTCTGCAGAAAAGGACCTAGGAGTTACAGTGGATGAGAAGCTGGATATGAGTCAGCAGTGTGCCCTTGTTGCCAAGAAGGCTGTATTGGTAGGAGCATTGCCCCCAGATTGAGGGACATGATTATTCCCCTCTATTTGGCACTGTTCTCAGTGGTACCAGATGACAGAACAAGGAGTAATGGTCTCAAGTTGCATTGGGGGAGGTCTAGGTTGGATAATAGGAAAAACTTTTTCCCTAGGAGGGTGGTGAAGCACTGGAATGGGTTCCCTAGGGAGGCGGTGGAATCTCCTTCCTTAGAGGTTTGTAAGGCCCGGCTTGAGAGAGGCCTGGCTGGGATGATTTACGGGGGATTGGTCCTGCTTTGAGCTGGGGGTTGGACTAGATCAGAGGTCCGCAACCTCTCAGAAGTGCTGTGCTGAGTTTTCATTTATTGATTCTAATTTAAGGTTTCGTGTGCCAGTCATACACTGGAACGTTTTTAGACGGTCTCTTTCTATCAGGCTATAATCTAGAGCTGAACTATTGTTGTATGTAAAGTAAAAAAGTTTTTTAAAAGGTATAAGAAGCGTCATTCAAAAGTAAATTAAAGTGCAGAGCCCCCCGGACTGGTGAGCAGGACCTGGGCAGTGAGCGTGCCGCCTTCAGCCCGCGTGCCACAGGGTCTAGCTACCGCCCGAGGTCCCGTCCACCCCTGTGGCTCTACGGGATGCGAACCCCCGCCCGCGGGGTCCTGCCGCAGCCCGAGGTGCCCGCCCTTCCCCCTCCCATTCTGCAGGCACCCCGGGGTGCTTCTGAGGTAAGTGTCATTAGGCTAAACTACGGCGCCAACACCTCAGCCGCTCACATCAAAGCGCGACGCCCGGCTGGGTGGGGCCGAGCGCGCACCCCCGCCCCCCGTTTGGCGCGCGCCCCCCCCCCGTTAGGTAACCGCGCCCCTCCCCCTTGCATAAGCGGGAAGGGGAGGCCCCGCCCCGGCCGGGCCCGCGCGGCGCCGCAGCGGGGAGATGCCGCGGGCCGAGGCCGGGACGCTCGGGGATGAGGAGCCGCTGTCGCCGCTCGCCCGGCAGCGGCTGCAGGTCAGGAGGTTGGGTCGGGGGAGACCGGCCCCGGGGGCGCCTCGTCCGCCAGCCCCGCCGCTAGCGCAGACCGCCTCAGGCGCCGCGTGTGTGGCCGCCTCCCCGCTCCCTTCCCCCGCAGCCCCCTCAGCCGTGGCTGGGCCCGGCCTCGGCAGGTGCCGCTCACTCGCCTTCGGGCGCGCCTGGGGGCTCCGGAGCCTTTGTACAGCGCCGGGCACCGCCGAGCCTGAGCCCCTGGGGAACACGGACACCCAGGGACCCGCTGGCTCCGCGGCTGAGCGGGCAGGTCTCTCTGTGCAGCCGGCACCTGCCGCTCGCCAGCCGCTGCCCGGCGTGCCCCAGCGCGGGGTGCGAGGCGGCGGGAGGGCGAGCCGGGTCCGGGCCAGAGGCGGAGTGCGGGTCTGCCCCGCGGCCCGGCTCGCAGGCCGGGAGAGCCCTTGGGGGATGTGCTTTTCGCTCGTGGTTTGTGAGCACTTCCTTGCCATGGGGTGACCGGACGTGCGGTATTGGGGGCTTGGCCCGCACACCGACCGAGCTTTGGTCGGGACCAGTTTGTCCCGGTATTTCGCTCCGCTGGCAGCACTCGGCTTTTTTTTTCTCTCTGCCGGTTGCTCAAAGTGTCGTTACACCGGCAGCACCTACCTTGCCATTAGATCAGAAGGAACTGCTGGTGTTGTGTGCTCTGTGAGCATGGACACACCAAGAGATTGCTAGGTAAGGGCCCGTTCTTTTGGGAGGAAAGCTTCGCATTTTGGGCTTCAGCTATAAGGCATGAGAAAATCCCAGCAACAGCATTTTTTTTTTTTTGTGTTAACACTGAAGTGTTTGTAAAATTACATGCTGGTTGATACACACACTAGTTTTCAAATGATTTGTTCCTGTTGCTCATTACGTGGAGACAAGTTACAGGAGCTGAGTTCTAGTGTAGTATACTTTATATTTTTCTCTCTGTCATTTGTGTAGGAGCACACACCTAAAGAAAACCCCAGTGTGAACTATGTATCAGAAAAAGCTGAACGAAGAGCAGTGTTCGGAAAACAGGTGAAAGTTCTTCTCACCCCGTTATCCATGGAAGAAGAGAAACGCAACAAACGTCCGCTGCAGAAACGCTTACTAGAAAAGTTTTCTAGTAATGAAGGGCCTTCAGAAAGAGAACCAAAAGTCAAAAAATCCGATGATGATCCCACAACTCACCAAATAAGAGATGTATCCTATAAGGCTTCTTCCAGTCCACGAGGAGTAATCCCCAGTATGTCTACACTTCATCATAAAAGTAGCATGGTGTCACCCACAAACACCTCCATTACAATTGATCATGATTCAGAAAACAATTGGGATACAGACAGTGAAGGAAGTAATTCTGATGTCTGTCTGGTAAGAAACCAAACGTTTTTGTTTTTTTGTGTGACTATATTCTCTTTTGCTTTTAGCTTCCTCAGTATATTCTTAGCCTCGCCC
The DNA here is from genome assembly GCF_025201925.1 of Gopherus flavomarginatus. NCBI lineage: Eukaryota > Metazoa > Chordata > Testudines > Testudinidae > Gopherus > Gopherus flavomarginatus. The sequence goes on along the minus strand of NC_066625.1, from coordinate 91,316,072 downwards.
TCAATTTGTCTTATTTGGCATCTTTCACATTTTGAAACTTCGAGTATTGATGATTTTGTAAATGGGGAACTGTTTGCTCCCTAGAAAATAGCAGAGGGAATACAATTATTTTACTTCATTTTTTTAAAGATATGAAAAACGTGGTCTTATTTTTCTAACTATTCAAGATCAGTTATTCATTTTTACATAGCCCTCTGTCTTAGATCTTTTTCTTAATGATACATGTTGGCTGTAGGTAAATATTAGTTAACATAATCAATTCTTGACAGTCTGTAATGTATGAGAGACCATTTCTTGCAAACAGTTGTTCCTAAACAATCCTGATAGCAAAAATCCAACCTAAGGTCTTGATCCTGCCACTGACTCCACATGGACCTTTCTGAGTGGTATCAGTTTCAGGATTGGTTCCTAAAAGTTTTCTTATCAGAAAATTATTTTATTATCATACTGACCAGTATTGTCTTGTCATTTCCATGTGCTCTACTGTCTGTCTAGCCATCTATTGTCTCTTTTCTTACACTTAGATTGCAAGCTCTGCGGGCAGAGTCTGCTTTTTTGTTCTGTAGTTGTACAGGATTTAGCACAATGGGTTCTTGGTCCATCATTAGGGCTCCTAAGTGCAATGGTAATCCAAATAATAATTTTCAGAATGTACTGCATTCAGGGCCGGCGCTACCATTTAGGCAGCCTAGGCAATCGCCTAGGGTGCCAGGATTATTGAGGGGGTGGCATTTTGTCGGGGAGCGGCAGGCGGCTCCGGTTGACCTGCCGCAGGCACGCCTGCGGAGGGTCCGTTGGTCCACGGCTCCAGTGGAGCTGCTGCAGTCGTCCCTGTGGAGGATCGGCTGCTCCCGCGGCTCCGGTGGACCGCCCGCAGGAACGCCTGTGACAGCTGCACTGGAGCCGCAGGATCAGCGCAGGGGGCGGCAAAATGGCCGTGCGCCTAGGGCGCGAGAAACCCTGGCGCTGGTCCTGACTGCATTTGCCCTTTTCTCTAAGGTACCAAGAAATAACACATTTGCATCCAGTATTTTGCTTATGAATATAACGGAAAGATATATATCTGAATAATTCTACTCTTATGAAGAATTTAGCTACCTTTAGTTCTAAGAAGGACTCAATTTTTGTATAAAACGTACCAGAGGCAACTATTATGAGACAGCCTAATATCAGTATTGTTGTACATTTTTCAATGTTGCGTAATTGCTTCATGCTTTCATTTCTTGTTTATCGATGTAATAAAGATATTATTGAAATAATTTTAATATCCATAAAGCACTTTGACACAAATCTTTAATGCTCTGTCTTCATAAGTGTGTGCCTAAGCTGTGTGTGCAAAACACTCCTATCCTGATATAAAACCATCTTGACTTCTGTCGATATGTGCAATTAAAGGTTTTCTAAAGTTACCATATTGACTTCCCCCACATTTTTCTTCAGATCTTCTTCAAAACTCAGCAGATGTGCCTTCAAGAAATTTAATTCAGTCACCATTCCTTAAATATCAGTCTTTGGGGCTGGTCTGTTTTATCCTTTCCTGTTGTGGTACATCTTTTTTTTGGGGGTGGGGGGAAGGGGGAGAGAGGCAGGGAGAATGTGTCTGCAGTAGGGTAAAACAAAGAATCCACAGCTTCTCTTTGTATTAAGGCAAAATGTAAATTGATATTCATGTCTGTGACTGGACACTTTCTGGCCACACTGAGGGAGCTCTGTTAAAGCGCTGCTATTTAGGAGTATGCTGTAATGTGCCACTTCCCCCTTTTCCTCCCAGTTCTGTTTTAACTAGTTTGTCAGCTTTCTAGTGTTCTGTGCCTTTTTGCTTTTAGTGACCTCATTCATACTATAATAGTTGTTTGGAAATGGAGGAGCATCAGGTACTCCTCACTATAAAGTAACATTTATTGTAAGAAAAGCTTAGAACCTTTTAAAAAAAAAAAAAAAAGCCATGCAACTTTGTACAGTGCTTTATTTTCTCAAGAGTCCAGGCCTTTTTGTGCACTCTGTGTAATATCCTAAACATTATCCTACAGAGTAATTGCTTTTATTTGTTTTGCAGGATGGATCTTCACAGCTGTCAGCCTACGAAAGAAAAAGACTAAAGAACATTACAGAAAATGCTAATTTTTTTGCCTCTCTAAAGCTGCTTGAGGTTTGTATGATTTCTCCCTAGAGTAAGAATAAAATAGTCACTCTAAATGTAATAGAAATTGCCATACCAAAACTAACTCATAGTTCACTTAGTTATGAAACATGCCTCTAACACTGTCCTATACCAAATGCTTCAGAGAAAGGCATAAAAACTTAACTGACTTTGCAATTATATATTGCAGTGATCTGCCACAGTGATCTGATTATGCTTTGTGCATACTTTTTGACAGGGCTCTATTTATTTATTTTTTTGAAGGTGAGATTTCATTCATTAATACTTATAAAGTACTTAAATTATGGAAAGCATTATAAATGCAATGTATTACACTGCTACATACTGGAGCAAGTAATCCAACAAATTAAAGTAGTGACATTTTAAATGTTATCTACAGATGCGGCTCCTGCTCTTCCTCTCCTTTCCAGATTCCTTCTCTCTCCTGTGTACTGTTCTTTCTCATAGGTCTACTCTGGCATTAAGGAGTAAGCTTCTTCCTTCAAAGTCCACTCCTTTGCTCGCCCAGGGCTGGTTCTGAGCAGTCTCTGCTGTTTCTTCTCACAACAGAGCTAGAAAAGCTGGAGCTGGAACTGTTCAGTCCAAGGTGCAGAAGCACAGAGAGTTCTAGCTGGGAGGAAATAGGGTTTATGATCACCAAGACTCAATCTCTGTGGTTGGGGGAGGAGGGAGTGACTTGAGAAAATCTGCCCAGATGTCTCTGAAGAGCTCAGCAGAGCGGAGACAAGTTTAAGCCCCTCCCCTCCCCCCATGTAGCACATTGGACTCCTTCCTACCTGTGCACACAAACCACTCTAAAGTTCCATGTGTCTGAAGAAATAAAACACTAAACAAGCACTCAGGTTCCCCCAGTTTGGTCTTTATCCCTGCAATTGTATGATGAATTCAAGTCCCATAGTGATTATAATTTTAGTGAGTTAAACTGCTGATATTACAGCTTTTATATATCTAATACTCTTCTGAATCTTATTCATAAATTAAAAATCTAATAAGTTTTTATGTATCGGCATCTCTTTTAAAGTATGATTTCTGTTCAAAGTCACTTTCTGTGGTGCTGCTTCTTTAGGATTTTGTTTTTCTTATCACTGCAAAATGAATACAGCTATAGAATAGCAAGATGGACTGTATTCTGTTCTTGTGTGCCAGCCATGTTCTTCAGTGAATTTTTTTGGTAGTGGGTAACACAACTTGAAAGAACAAGAGGCAGAAACTGTAGTTTGAGTTTTGGATTTACTTTAGTTTGTAGAATTGGAAGTTAGGAAAATTTGACTGATAAACTGAACAAATCAGATAATTGAGAGAGAATACACAGAAAACTGTAATTTTTAGTCACTCCATAATCATTAGTTTCCTTTAGTTAATTGCATTGCACAAAAATATTCCAAAAACCCACTTGTTCATCTGACTATATTTCTTACATTTCTTTAAAGTCAGCTGCAAGACTTCGCAAAATGGCAACCAAAGGACAATCTCATGGAATCAAAAGGTAAAATAACCATATCTGAGATATGCATCAATTTTTTTTTGCTAATTCTACTTTTGTCATTATATATGTATGGAGTACATATTTAAATTTGGATCTGCTGTTCTCAAATGTAGCCACCGTGGCCGCATGTGGCCACCAGGGGCTTGTCTTGCCACCACAGCCTCCTGGACTGTGATGGGGGATGGGCCAAAGCAGTGGCCCCTGCCCTGAGGCTGCCAGCAGAGATTGGATCCTGCCCCCTTCTGGAGAGACAAATGCTTGAGGAGCAGGCTGCTAGTGAGTTCCCCACCTTCCCTGGAGTCCCATCCATTTCTCCCCTGCCCTCCCTCATCCATTCTTCCCATTGTCTCTGACCCCCACTGCAACCATACCCACCTCCCTGTCCGGGGCTTAATTTGTCCCAGGGCATTCCAGGGCTGAGTAAGTCTTCCGCTGTGAAAAGTGATATTTGTATGTTTGTTAATACCATTTTTCACAGCAGCAGACTTACTAGCTAGCAAGTCTTTTAAAAAAGCAACCCAAAACACACAATAAACAAGAACGTGCAAAGCACCTTATTTGTGTTTCTGTTCCGTTTAGTTCCAGTAAACTATAGCAACAGGTGTACATTATTTTTATTGAGTCTGCAAAAAAATCTTAACATAAATAAATTGGAATGATTTGGACATATATATGTGCATATTTATTTCTGTCTTTCATAAACTTAATTAGAAATTTTAGATAAAATTGTAACAGCGGTCACTAGCAAGCGAGGCCACCAAAAACATTTGTCGTGAGAACCTCTGATCTAGACCACCAATTACCTTAAACTGTCCATGTCATTTCTCCATTGGTAGGTTTTCACTCAGTGTATTTCTGTGTATCATCTCTTTTTTTTTTTAAAAAAAGGAGAAATAATGGTAGTATGAATGTCTTTCTGGTCAAAATATCATGAAAGTAGCTATTGTATTTTCAGTGAGATTTCAAGAGCAACTTGTTCTTATAGAATCGTAAAATTTTAGGCTGGAAGGGACCTCGAGAAGTCATCTGGTATTGTAGCTAGCTTGATGGCTAAGAAGAAAAAAATCAGTCAGATAATGGAACAAAGGGAAGGGGAGCTGGAGAGGAAAAATTTTAAAAAGGATAAAAGGGAACATTAGGTATAGGTATAACAGGTGTAGTAACACAGGCATTAAGTAAAAACAGGAAAACAAGCTACAGGGCAGAGGAATAAGAAGAAAATAAAATACAGTATGGAAGATTCTATAAAGGAAGACTAGTGGGTGGAACGGAGCCCTGGAGAGAGAGAGATTCAACATGTACATTTCAGCAACTGGGGGGTTGGCAAAGTAAAGGCGTATGTGTTAATGGGGGGTGTATTAGGGCATTGCTGAAAGAGGTCAGAGTTAAGCTTGCATGGGTAACCTTAACTTTGCATTTCCTGATTTCAGAAGTTTTGGGTTTTGCTCCACTCACTGTTCTGCCAGAGGATGACATACCACCATCCCGCTTTAACTCTGTGTTAACTTAGTTGTTTGCCACTGAATAAATACCTAGAGTTGGGGAGAGAGGAGAACAGCGAGAGGATAGATTATAACTGAAAACCAAAAGTGTAGTAAAGGTAAACGTTCCTAGACAACATAGACTGAAAACATAATGTGGTGTAGTAATTCTTTTGTAGGCAAACAACTGTCAGGGATGGCGTAAGTATATTTGGTCCTGTCTCAGCACATGGGCATGGACTAGATGACCTCTTGAGGGGGTGCCTTCCAGCCCTACATTTCTGTGATTCTGTGATCAAAACACATTTCTAGACTGAATCAAAATTACTTGTGATATTAGTCTGGGTCAGAGCTCTAGAAATAAAAATCCAAACCAATTTTGGATTCCTTTACCCTAGGAACCCATTGCTTATTTGAATATATATTGTTTGACTATTTCCATTCCTCTAGAGTTAAGCCCCAGAAGACAGAAGCTGAGACAGTACGTCGAAGATCTATGCGCTTACAAAGAGTAGATCCATCAGGAGTTCCATTGCCAGAAATTCCAGCACAACCAGAACCAGTAATTGATGAATATGTAAGATGGTGAAGGATAAAGGAGGAAATACAGTACAGTGCATATTTGTCAGCTTTATGAAAACATGTTCAATTTTTATTTAGAGATATTGAAATTTGTCATAAATCTGAATGGCTTTGATTGTGATAATATTTATTCCTAATTGCTAAATAAGTTTTATTCAATAACCTGGAGATACTTGAGAAGTTTTGCATGCAGTGAATAGTATGGGTCAGATTCTTCCACCTTTATTCATGTTGAGTAGTACTTTGTTCCATGAAAAGCTCCATTGGCTTCTGTGGGGCTTCTCAAGAGCAAGAGCAGGAGAATATGGCCCTGTGAAAGTGATCTAGGGTTGTGCAGAAACAAAGTAAATTTTATTCAAAATGATCTCAACAGAGCATGCTCGGAGAAGTTCTATTGAAAGGTAAATCTGATGGCAGAAGTGGAGTGTTTAATAGTTAATTCTATGTTCTGAGGCTCAAGCTGAAGAAATAATACTTTCCCACTTCTGCGTAACATTCTGTCAAGATTCTATAATGTTACGTATGTTCAGTAGTTCATAGACTCAGAATTGCGGCTGCGTTAATTCACATTTTTCTTGTTCGTTTTTTGTGTTTTCAGCATATCTTGAATCTAACTTTTCATTAGCTTATTTTTTCCTGAGACATGTACTGCCTTATTTGAGGAAGTTATACAGCAACATGTAAAATTATATTCCTGTGTGAGCTGATAATTTAGGTTTTCTGTAATTACTATGGAAATAATGCTAAACTTCTGCAATATAGTTGTTGGAAATAGTGCTTCTCAGAGTCGGGAGAAAAGGAAAGGGTATAGGAGGCCACTTGTTTACACACTTGTATTTACTATTTCCCGCCCTTCTCTCCTGGAATAAGATGTATTTTGATATGAATTTCTTTTTGTGCACATTTTAATATTGTGAAAGGATAGATTTATGTTTGTGGCATATATAATTGCTAAGTAGCTCCCTTTGCTTATTAATTTTTCTAGTTGAATGAACTGGTTGGGAAGCTGTAAAAGATGCACAAGGTATTTAACATTGTTTCTGCCCTTTAAATAGCCTCAGTTGCCACCTGGACCTCTTCCAATGGTACCTGCAAATCAGAATAAGAATAGTGAATTAACGGATGCGTTTCTGGATACATGGACAAAGATAAGTCAGGTATCCGTCATAATTTTTTTGGTGCGTTTAGCCTGAGCTCATAATAACTTTACCTGTAAATTTGTGCCCAAATTTAACTTGTACTTTTTTTTTCTGTCTTACAATGAAGATAAACCCTAATGATACTGAAAAACACATATGTAACTTAGAAAGGTAATCTATAAACAATTTATTTCTGTCAATTTTAACTTTTTGGGGGGAAATATCTAACAATTTTATGATGTTGCTTAGATACAAAGCCAGTCTGAGTCATATGATCCTGAGTGAAGATGCTGTTACAAAAGTTGTCAAAAATAGAATATATTCTGTGGCTATCCATCCTTCTGAAAACAGGACCTTGGTGGCAGCTGGAGACAAGTCTGGACAGATTGGTCTTTGGGATTTGGTAAATTGCTTGCGTGATATCTCTTTGGGGGAGGAGAGAGTTGTGTTTAGGATTCATCTATTGGTAATCTTATTGGGGGGGAGGGGAGTCAGATAACTGGTGAGAATGATTTTAGTAAATCTGATTAGTAGGCAATTACTGAATCGAGGCTCCAGTTCTAAGGTGGTAACATCTGTGAGACAATATTGTTTTGTGGGGGTAGGCAATACAATTTTTATATGCATGAGATTGGGATGATGGCAATGAGGGAATCATGTCATCTCAACTAGTGTAAATACAATTGTTATGCCATCACACACTCACTTGCATTTATTTATGCTACGTTGTCTCTCTCCTCTCATCAACAGAAGTTGATCCAATAAAAGGTATCACCTCACTGACCTTTCTCTCACATTGTAGAAAATTATTGAATATTTGTTAGCATATCAAAACTACTATTTTTCATATCACCTTGACTCTGAAATCAAATTGTCTTAGTTATTCCTACAGTCAAAGTTCTTGTCCATGTCCTTCTCTTGTGACTTGATTATTGTAGCTTCTTTCACTCTGGCCTCCCTGACACCCCCGTCAGCTCACTCAGGTTGATACAGAATGAAGCTGCTACTGTAATTTTCCTTATCCACTGTTCTGAATGTGCCAGCTCTCTCTCTGTCTACTCTTGCTCCATGTTTTCTAATGCATTATATTCCAGCTTCTTGTCCTCATCTTTAAGATCTTTTACAGTTCTGCCTTTTACTACTTTTTTGCAAATATTTTCTATTGTGTCACCATCCTTTCTATTCTGCCATAGATGCCCATCTTAAAAGCCCACTTCTCTCTTCTGCAGCTGTTCGCTCTTCCTTTCCTGCTGTCCCTTATACATGAAAGCCACCCTCTCTGACTTAGTGTGTAAAGGTGCTATCTTAATAACCCTCCTCATGATCCAATTCTGCCTTTATGCCTCCAAGAAATCAGTCAACTAATGTTAGCTAGATTAAGACACTCAAAGATGATAATACCAGCTGTGTGTAGGTTTAAAAAATCTTCATAATTTAGAGCTGTCAAGTTGTGCCAACCAGTTATTACATGATGAAGCGAAGTAGGATCCAGTGGTTCTGATTCCAGTTGTCCCAGGTCTGGTTCCAACCTTTGCCATAGAGGCACCCTTTGTGACTCCAGGCAATGCATTTAGGGTGAAATCCTACCTCCATTGAAGTCAGTGGCAAAATCCCCTTTGGCTTTACTCTTTAGCCTCTCTGTGCCTCAGAATAATAGTAAAATGAGAATGGGAATAATAGTACTCCCCTACCTGACAGGGATGTTATGAGGATAAAAATATTAAAGATTATGAAGTGATCATGTACTAAAGTAATGTGGGACCCACAAGATTGTTGATCTCTTAGGTACCTATTTCCATTATGCTTTTCCTCTATTGTTTGTTAGAATGTAAGACCAATTAACAATTCTAAGAGCAGAGGCTATATCTTTATATATGCTTGTATAGCACCCTGCACAATGTGGTCACATTCTTGATTGGCGCCTTTGGTCATTGCCCCCCTCCACCTCTAAAAATGACATAAGAACAGTCGTATCAGGTCAGACCAGAGGTCCATCTAGCCCAGTATCTGTCTGCCGACAGTGGCCGATGCCAGGTGCCCCAGAGGGAGTGAAGCAAACAGGCAATGATCAAGTGATCTCTCTCCTGCCATCCATCTCCATCCTCTGATGAACAGAGGCTAGGGACACCATTCTTTACCCTTCCTGGCTAATAGCCATTTATGCACTTAGCCACCATGAATTTATCCAGTTCCCTTTTAAACATTGTTATACTCCCAGCCTTCACAACCTCCTCAGGTAAGGAGTTCTACAAGTTGACTGTGCACTGTGTGAAGAACTTCATTTTATTTGTTTTAAACCTGCTGCCTATTCATTTCATTTGGTGACCCCTAGTTCTTGTATTATGAGAATAAGTAAATAACTTCTCTTTATCCACTTTCTCCACATCACTCATGATTTTATATACCTCTATCATATCCCCCCTTAGTCTCCTCTTTTCCAAGCTGAAGAGTCCTAGCCTCTTTAATCTTTCCTCGTATGGGACCCTCTCCAAACCCCTAATCATTTTAGTTGCCCTTTTCTGAACCTTTTCTAGTGCTAGAATATCTTTTTTGAGGTGAGGAGACCACATCTGTACACAGTATTCGAGATGTGGGCATACCATGGATTTATATAAGGGCAATAATATATTCTGAGTCTTATTCTATATCCCCTTTTTAATGATTCCTAACATCCTGTTTGCTTTTTTGACCGCCTCTGCGCACTGCATGGACATCTTCAGAGAACTATCCATGATGATGCCAATATCTTTTTCCTGACTCGTTGTAGCTAAATTAGCCCCCATCATATTGTATGTATTGTTGGGATTATTTTTTCCAATGTGCATTACTTTACATTTATCCACATTAAATTTCATTTGCCATTTTGTTGCCCAATCACTTAGTTTTTTTGAGATCTTTTTGAAGTTCTTCACAATCTGCCTTGGTCTTAATGACCTAATGTAATTGTTCTCTATATCTGAGTTCTGTATCCATCAAGGATAAGACAAGTTTAGTTTGCAGTAAGGGAGATTTAGTTTGGATCTTAGGGCAGAACTTTCTAACTGTGATAGTTAAGCACAGGAACAAGGTGGTTATAGAATCCCCGTTCTTGGAGGTATTTAAGAACAAGTTAGACAGAGACTTGTCAGGGATGGTCGAGAGATATTTGCTCTTGCCTTAGCATGGGGAAATGGACTAGATGACTGCTTGAGGCCCCTTCCAGACCTACATTTCTATGGTCGTATGATATTGCAGATCAACAGAACAAAAAACAAATGCTTTTGCCGTAAGCCTGGAATCTCCTTTCTCTGGTGGAATCAGGCAGAAATTATCACATTACCCCATACAGTTGTGTATATTAGAATTCTCATAATGTGCATGGGCAATAGGACCTACTCACCCTCTTACTCCAAATGACTAATGATAAAGGAAAAGCAAATGATACTTTAACCTCCTCAGGAAAGCTCGTCCACAAGAGAAGCTTGCGTTACTAATTAAGATGCAATAGCTGTCTTGGCTTTCTCTGAATTCAGTCTAGGTTTACTGAGGTTAGCCCAGTTTTGGGGCAAAGAATAACATCCACAGAAGGAAGATGGTACTAGAACCAAAAAAGAAGCATTTGACTGTATTTTAAATTTTGGTTGGATGCTCTAGTGGTATTAGCATTATTAGAAGATAAGATATAGGAAAGTTTTACTGTTCAGTTTTTAATTCCCAAATTGAATGTAAACCAAGTCTAGCAATAAAAACAATCCGATGAGATAGAACTTAAGTTCTAGCAGAAGTTGCAGCTCTTACTCTCTGGGATGTACAGTAACTATGAAATTGACAGTAAATGTCTCGCACATGTAACTAAGCCAGTTGTACAGTGATGAAAAGGATGAGGGGAAACAAAGCTTGGGCCTGTCAGTAGTATGTTGAACTGTAAATCATGAGTAAAATAATGCACTGTGCCCTCAGGCAGAACTCATTGACATCAGTGGCAGTTTAGCCTGAGCAAGGGCTCCAAAGACTTGCCTCAGAGAGGCTCAGATAGGGCAAAATTTACAATTTGGAGTGCTGGAAGCAGCCTTGTTCAATTAGTTTACCTAGCAGCATGGATTTGTTGCTATATGCCATCATTCAGAAAAGAGTAGGAGAAAGCAAATCAATATTAGTTGTGATACAGAATTGAGACAAGTAACTTTTTGAAAGAGCAATAAATGTAAAAGTAGAAATAACATGGTTAATTTAACATTCTGTTCATTAAATCTTTTTATTTTCAGAACTGTAAATCTGAAGATGGAGTGTATGTCTTTATACCACATACTCAACCAGTAAGCTGCATGTATTTTTCTCCATTTAATCCTGTTCATCTGCTGTCCCTGAGCCATGATGGAACAGTACGATGTGGCGATGTTACCAGAGCTGTCTTCGAAGAGGTGAATGTTCATGCACTTCCATTATGCATAAGTCTCCTTATGAATCTATCAATATTTATAGCTATGAAATATATTCAACCACTTAATACAAAAAATAATTTGTTAGCTCCTTGAGTTGCTGGAAAGTTTACCACTATTCCCTCATAAGGCTACATAAAATAACCATAAAAAACTTTTTCATAAAAATACAGCCAAAAAATAAATAAATTGGAAACCGCATAGCCATTCAAGTATCTGGAAAATTTGCCTTGTTTTTGATTTGACTGCAATATTTTAAGAGAACGTCCTCATAACATGACAGGGACACCTTCTTTAAGTTTATTCTCAGTAAGGAAATCTATTTCATGTTAAAATGAGATCCTCTGCATCCATGTGACTCTTTATTTAACCCAGCAAATCTCTTCAATTTTTTTTTTTTAAGAGAGTATATTTTAAAGCAGCAAATTGACAGTTTTTCTTTAGAGGAGCTCTGAAAATATCAATCATGATGAATGTAAAACTTGTTAGCTTAATTGTTCTCACCCTTTTTCCCAGACAACTGCTTGGAGCTCCACAAAGGGGCCAAGTGGCACATACATCCTATCTTTGTGGATCTTGGGAAGAGATTTGCAATTCTTTTATCCTAGTGGGTCTCAAACTTTTTTACTGGCGACCCCTTTCACATTGCAAGCCTCTGAGTGCAACTCCCCTAATAAATTAAATACATTGTTTAATATATTTAACACCATTATAAATGCTGGAGGCAAGCGCGGTTTGGGGTGGAGGTTGAGAGCTTGCAAACCCCATGTAATGACCTCGCAACTCCTGAGGGGTCTCGACCCCCAGTTTGAGAACCCCTGTTCTATCCTGTTTGCCTGGTCCTGGCTTCTCATGGTCGCATGGCATCTACAAGAGGAGTGCTGCTAGTGGCCAGGTTCCCCTGGAGGGCATAGTAATGAAGTTTTAAATTAATGTTGCTTAAAGTACCACTACCTTAACTGTGGATAATTGCCACTATGATGGGAGACTGGCATGGACAAAGGCTTCTCCTCATTCCGAGTTTGTTCCTCAAATTCCATGGAGCCTGATCCTTCTTGGTGCACCTAATGAGGTGCTTCCCTGGGATTGGGGTGGGGACAGAGCCAATACTACCCACTTCAGTACCCAACTGAGATTTGCTTGGTGAGTCTTTCCTTTGCTTGTGGAAATAGTGTGATGACAAGACCTTATGTGGGAGATATAAATATAGGATTTGAAGTACATGGTATTTGCCATACTTTGCATTGTGTTCAGTCTATTGTTTCTATGTAGGATATTTTGTACACTTCCTGTATTCCACGTGGTCTCATGAAAAAGCTACTTAAATAGGTCACTGCTGTTGTTTTAATTAATGTTACTAGTATAATTCAGTGTGAAAGGAAATAGAATTAATCTGCTTTAACTATAGCTATTGTATACTTCAATAGCTGTGAAGTATCAATATGAAACTAGTTGATTAGTCTGATTTTATTTTTAACCAATTACATCTTGCCTTACATAAGCTCCTGTTCTGTTCCATACTTAGGTGTACAGAAGTGAAGAAAACCGCTTTTCTTCCTTTGACTTCTTGGCAGACAATGCCTCCACGTTGGTGGTAGGACAGTGGGATGGTGACGTGGCTGTTGTGGACAGACGGACACCAGGAACAACTTCTGAACTTACTGCAAACATTAATTCAAAGATAACAAGAACTGTCCATGTTCATCCAGTGAACAGACAGTATTTCATTGCCGCTGGTGCAGTGTATGTACTTCAAAATGTATGAGAGTGATTTGTGTGCTTTAAGAGCTCTGTGCAGTGGTTTCACAGGAAGGCATTGGGAATCGGCTGTAAATGGCATTGGGTTGGGGAGAGCGATCATCTACTGATATTTATAATATGGAAGTTAGTTTTTTAGCCTAAATATGTATATTCAAGGTTTTTCTGATCATTTAGGAAAATGTTCTACAAAGAAACTTAAAATCTGATATAATTTGGCTTTCCGTAATATTTTGATGTTGGGAGTAAGAAAAGGACTTTATGGGACATTTTGTTTTTGGGAAAAGAGGATTAAAAGTACTAGCACACCCGCAGTTGCCATTTTCATGGATGGTGCCACTTCAGAAATGAGTAGCATCATTTTTTTTAGTGATCCTCGGGGAAAATAAAAGCTTTTGGTAATGGCTTATGAAGGAATTGACATTTGTCATTACTGTTGCCTTGTGAGTGGTATAGGGCAGGACATACTACAAATTCTAGCTGTTAAAAGGCAATTACTATTGTACTTAGGTTTTTTAAGGTGCAGCTAGTGCACTCTGTTCCTCCACTTCCATGAAAGTAGAAACTGAAAATTTAAATTTTAAAGATTATGCATTTGCTTCACTTTATAGTAGTTATGTAACTACACGTTCCATACTGAAACCTGTCATAACATTGCATGGTGTGTGTGTCTTGCAGGAATGTTTGCATTTTTGATACACGATACCTGAAATCTAATGGAAACAAGCCCATAAGCTTTCTCAGTGGACACACAAAGAGTGTTGCTTCTGCGTATTTCTCACCTATTACTGGCAACAGAGTGGTGACAACATGTGCTGATGATACGTTGAGGTAAGGGTATGGGAAGGAAGATAATACAGAAGTACAGTTCACTGCCTAATATTTGTTCTTGATAGCTTTTTCTTGACATTTTTAAGTAGAATTTCTTAAATTTTTTTATAACAAATGATTTCTTTGCTTACATTTTTGCCCTCATTTCTCTTTAGAACCTACAACTGTGACCATAAATAGACACAGAGACAAGACTAGCCTTTTTAAAAAAACTGGTTAATGAGTCCATGTATAGCAGTTACAAGTGCTGCGATTCTGAATTTCTTCAGTGTTGCTGCTGAAAGTCTTACAAAACAGCTGGTGTTTTTATATGTTGCCTGGAGGTGGATAAAGCATATGACATAATTAGGACTGAATTCATAGCTTGGACTGTATTTTTAAAAAGTCTCACTTTTCATGCTGTCAGTTTTCTGATCATTATTTAAATAATCTGGACATCTAAGTATCTGATTTACATCACAACTTGGGTACTTAAATGTTTAAGTAACCTAAATTATATCACAGAATAGTAGGCACAAAATAGGAGGCCTGGTTAAGGCTAGGCTGAAAAATCAGACCCTATCCAAAACAGCGTGTGTTTAAAAACAAAATTGTATTCTTTCAAGAATGTGTGCAATAATCATACCACTGTAACTGACATGTCAGAGAGAGGTGGATGAGAAGTCCGTGAAGAGAGCAAAGAGGAAAGCACAGCAGGCCTCAGGTTGCAGTAGCGCACTGGCTTCATCTTCTGGCCTTGCACTTTACCCCTGTTTTATTCACGGCAACAACTTTTGCTCAAGAATTGGACTTTTTAGCCACTTGCAATGCTGCAGCACAACAGACAGTAACTGAACTGTGTTGGGGCTTACATCATCATCTTTCAAAATGGATGGTTGCGATTACTTCATAAATTACATGTATGTGTTTAGATATTAATTCTGTGTGGATCGGAGAAAATGCAGCTACATGAGCTCTTTGTGTATTACTTGCAATACATCTTTACAGCTCCATATGCGCAAGAGATATTTAAAGACCTAGCCTTAAAAAGTAGGGTGTGATATGGAACCAACCCAGTAGTAATCTTTGCAGTTCGAACAAGACAAACATAGAAGTTCAGATGTTTCAGATATATTTTCAGAAGAGCATAGTAGTAGTGGGGGTCTGTGTGAGCTTTTTACTTCGGGTAACCCTCTACTCCATAGGTTTTGGAGCCAGGAACGGGCACCAGCGCTTACATAAACTAAGGTTAAAAGGGACCATCATGATCATCTAGTCTAGGAGTTCTCAACCAGGGGTCTGGGACCCCCTGTGGGGCAAGGGGGGCTGTGAGCAGTTTCAGGGGGTCCGCCAAGCAGGGGTGGCATTAGATTTGCTGGAGCCCAAGGCAGACAGTTGAAGCCCCACCATG
Organism: Gopherus flavomarginatus; assembly: GCF_025201925.1. Classification (NCBI taxonomy): domain Eukaryota; kingdom Metazoa; phylum Chordata; order Testudines; family Testudinidae; genus Gopherus; species Gopherus flavomarginatus. The sequence goes on along the minus strand of NC_066625.1, from coordinate 91,300,826 downwards.
TGGGGCAGAAGCCCGGGGCCCTGAGCCCCACTACCAGGCTGTGAAGCCGAAGCCTGAACAACTTAGCTTTGCAGGGCCCCCTGTGGTGTGGGGCCCCGGGGAAGTTGCCCTGCTGGCTACCCATCCCCTAATGCTGGTCCTGACTTTTAATCTATTGGGTATGCAGAAAAACAGTTGTTGTGGCAGGGTTGGCCATGGAGTTTTTATAGCATATTGGAGATGGGGGCTCAGAAAGAAAAAGGTTACGAATCCTTTGCCTCTGACTTGCACACTGCAGACCACAGAACCTCAGCCATCCACCCCTGTAATAGACCCCTAACTTGATGCTGAGTTACTGAAGTCCTCTAATCATAATTTAAAGACTTCATGTTACAGTCAACTTTTTTTTTTTTTTTGGGGGGGGGGGGGGGGGGGGCTGGGATAACCTTGAGTGGTGCTCTGACTCCACATGCCAGGTCTCAGTGCCACTCACTCGGATTTGGGGGGCTTGGATATAGGTGCTCATAGGCCAGGGCATTAGGTTGCTGGTGTGACGGGCACCTGAGAGGGGAAGAGGAAGATCAGATGGAGGAGCAAATCTCTGCCTCCCGCTCTCCCTGTTTAAATTGCCCTCTGCAGCCCCTGCTACGCTCCAGCGTTGTAAGGTAACAAACTAAAGTAACTCTGTTCAAAAAGACAAACACTTGCTTTAGAAGGCTTATCTGTTAATGGAATCAGGACTTTTAACACCTGTCCCTGAATTGGATTTCACAAGTGCAGAACCGATTACTGTATTCCAAAACTTATATTGTCTGTTTCCTGACTCTGTACTTAAGCATTTTACAGGTAAGTCTTGTTTTCAGTTTTGTGTGTGTGTGTGTGTATATATATATATTATTTTTGATGATTTGCTTTACTTCACAGAGTCTATGATACCAGCTCTTTATCATCTACGATTCCTGTTCTCACTGCTGTCAGGTAAGTTACATATACCAGTGCTAAGGATCTGACTAAAGGATTGTGGCTGCTTTGAGTTGCTGTAAAGCTAGCATAACCACTTGGCGGAGAGAGCTGCCAGGTAGCAGAGAGCTGTCCTAGTGGCTTGTACTCTGAAAAGCAGGCATGGCTGGGGCTTGCCTAAACCTGGTGATTCTCCAGCTGCTAGAACAGTTATTGGTGTCCTAGGCAGCTGCATAATTGAGAGCAGCCCTGACGCTGTACTTTATTAGATGGAGGACTAGCTTTGGTCCTCAGCTAAACTTAGGATCAGGGTTGTGTATAGCCACCGTGCTCCAGGCACAGCTTGGATACAGCCAAAAGTTGAGTCCAGTAGATTGGTGAGGAGGCTTTTAATATCTTTTTGTGTAACTAAAGTATTAAAGCCTGTTATGTCCCTGTGCTTTTGAAAAGTTTCCTCATGTTTCAGGGTGTGCTCTCATTGATGTTTTTTTATATATTTTGTAATTCTAAAGATATTTTGCAGTTGAACAAGATCCTCAAAGCAAAACATTTTGATAGTAAAGGGCACTGCTTATAAGTGGAGATATCTATCTTTTCCTTACTCCCTTTTCTTCATTCCCGCTTTGCCCAGGCCTAAAGCTTGCACATCCTTTCTTTGAACTATAAAGGCTGGACTCCCTCCATCAAATCAGTTGTTGCCTCCTCTGGGGTCACCGAGGGGCTGGTATTAGGTATGGCTGGCCTGAAAATTTAAAAATTTGCATTTTTTAAAAGGGTTTAATGGTTTTCCCCTGGATTTGTATCAAAAGACCATCCCAGAGCTTTGAGTACCTTTTACAAATAGTTGCTGCTTATGTCAGAGGATCTCTTGCTATATTTTTCTTGCCTGTAGTCCTCCTTTTTGTCCTCTTACAGTCCCTTCCTCTAGAAGGCCTGGTGAGAGGAAAGGGGTGGATCTTATCATTAAGGTATGCTTCTGCTCTGATCTGTTGAGGAGTAATGTTGAATGGTTCTGAAAAGTACCAACCTCAAACGAGTTGAATGTGATGATAGATGTGTGGCTAATGGATGCTCTAAACAAGAGCACTTGAAATGGCAGTATTTAAATATGCAACTTACTAAATTCAGTGTTTGATTTTCATGTTTTCTCTTTCATTTTTCTGAATAGACATAACAATAACACAGGACGGTGGTTAACTAGGTTCAGAGCAATATGGGATCCTAAACAGGAAGACTGTTTTGTGGTTGGCAGTATGGCACGCCCAAGGCAAATAGAAATCTTCCAGGATACTGGTGAACGGTTGCACTCTTTTTATAACGTAGATTACCTTGGCTCTGTTTGTTCCATCAATGCCGTGCACCCTACAAAGAATATCTTAGTGGGTGGTAATTCCAGTGGTCGTCTCCATGTTTTTAAGGATTGAAAAGTTTGCTGAATTGTTTTTCTACATAAAGTATGTTTGTTTCTCAGGACAAAAATATGCATTAAAAGGTTTTAAATTACATTTTATTATTTTGGAAACATTCTGTATTTTTTTTTTTGAAGTTCCAAATATTAAATCTGTAGCTGTCCTACCACATCAACCTATGGTGAGTTGTGTGTATTCAAGTACAGGAAAAGCTGCATCCATAATAAAAAGTCCTATTTCGTAAAGCCATTTTAAGTATGACCTTTAACAAATATTTATCACATATAGTTTTAACATTAGACCTTTTCTAGACTGGTCCTCAACTTGCTCTTTTGATGTAATACATCATGATTGTGGCTTTCCTGAAGTTTACCTTAAGCTTACTATACAACATAGTCTGTGTTTTCAATCAAACATATTAGTTTAGTAAAATGTCTGACACTGGGCCATGAAATATTACTCCCAGAATTGTTTAATATTAGTGTGTGTAAATCAGTGTTGTCAGGTGCTCTGAGAATTGGGTAAAGAAGATGATAATAAATAGCAATACATTGAGTTGATCAGTTGTTTTAGGATGCTGCATTAGGTGTGAACTGTAATTTTATTTAACCTCTTCACTGATATTTGGAGATGGAAGTAAACAGCACTTTGATGAAATTTCACAGATAATGTTGAGAGATGTAGAGCTGGGGGTCACTGTGTGCGTTTGCTGTTCTGGTAGCACCTTCAAACTTGTCTCAGGGATTAAGGTCCCATTGTTGGAAGCACTGTACATCTGTAACACAGACAACAGTCCATGCCCCAGAAAGTTCACTTTCTGCAACTGAGCTCGGACACAACGGCCTAAATACAGAGAGGATGGGGTGAGTTTCTTTTAGTATTGGTTGTAGTATTGCACCTTCTAATATGAATGCTAGATCATCATCGCCTTCTTTGACAGGAACAGCCCCTTTTATGAAGGGGCTGCAGATGTTTCACACACACTCCCTTAGCATCCAGCAAGGGCAAGGGGTCAGAGTTGCAGGTGGTGGCACTGACTGCTCTGTGTTCATAACACTATTACTTGTGTGAATGGGCTCAGACTTCAGAAGGAGGGCATTGTGTTTCTGGTCCTGCTTTCAGCTTGTTCTTGATGGCCCAAGGCTGTCCCAGATGTGGGTGGTTTTGTTTTTTTTTTCCTGAGAATTGAGAGAATTCTTGGCAACAGGAGATAATGCGTTACTGGGCCGAGGGGAGATGGTCTGGGTCAAACCTCTCAGCGGAGGCAGGTTCAGCCTCACTGCACCATATTCTCAGACTGTGTTTTGCAGGGTAGGACCTCTAAACCTCTTTGCATAGACACCCCCTACTCTGCTCTGGGCCACAGCTCACTGCCCTCCTCTTCTTTCCTCCAAGGGCACAAAGAGGTCTGGAAAGGAAGGAGTGGAGCTGCCTGGGAGGCGAGGAATCAGAGTGGCCACAGGCCCTTCTGCTCAGGAGAAGCTGTGTCTGAAAGAGTTTAGAGCTGTGGGTGAAGACTTGCACTCCCTGCTTGGCCCTCTTTCATTTTCACCTATGTGTAAGCAGAGGCTGAATGAGCTCTCCCCTGACAGTGAGTGGTGAACTGGGGGGAAAGACCTCAGAGCCACCTCTTTGCAGAGACACTTACTCTGCCAAGGGGATCAGCAGACAGACCTGCATTGCTGAAGTGATCGATTGTGGCTGTTTTGGGTTAAAATTCCCTCTAGTCACACAGTAAGGATAACATTTCATTACCACTGCATTCAGTCTTAAGGCAGCAAGACTATCCTTAGTGAGCCCTAATTGGGGTGGGGGTGTCACCCTAACTTTAACCTCACTCACTGTCAGGAGTAGTGATGCCAAATGTAAGAGTCGGGGGTATTTAAATAGGTCCACACAACCGGGCTTAAAGGCTGTCAGAAGCCATTTCATCCTCCCCCATCACTGTTTTAAGACAGCTGACTAGACACATTGGAGAGGCCTGGCTCCTTCTCCGTGATATGCTGACCTGCGGGCCCTTACCTTAGCCCTGGCACAGAGACAGTGCTGTGGTGAAAAGACAATGCAGGAGAGGCGGCAGCAGAGGTTCCCGGCTATCCTGTGAAATCACTGAAGAGCTGAGATCACCGAGAACTGGATGAACTTGAGAACATCGCTGCCACCATTACTTCTGGGGAGCTGTGGCAGTGACAAATAGTAGCAAAGATACTGTCAGGCCACCCCCCCCCACCCCCATCCCTCAGGAGCAAGCGGTGAACCCCACCAGACACGTCCCTGGAATCTGGGGCCATTGCTGACCTCAGACAGCACGAGTGGGTTTCCAGAGGAGGAAAAAGGAGAGTGGCATGGTAGAGACCTTCGTCCCTTGAACAGCACCAGGTGAGAATCAGACAACAAGGACACTGCCCAAGATACTATGAGGTGGGCGTTTTACTACTTTCAAATCACCGTTGTGGGGTTTTTCCAAATTTAATGCTGTTTTCTTCTTTAATAAAAGTTTTCTTGTGTTTTACACAGACTCGGTATTTGCAAGTGAGGAAGTATTACCTCTTGGAGGCAGCCAGGGTGGTGGTTAGTTTTCCTAGATTGCTGGGGGCAGGGAACAGAGTGGGTGTGTGTCAGGCCAGTTCTGATAAGAGGAACCTGTTGCTTGTTGCTGCCTTCACTACCTGGCAGAAGGGTTACACTGATACCTGATTCACCCCACAAACATTAAAAACTACAATGTGGAATAAACTTTCATTGCTGAAGTCTAAGGCACTTCTGATTTTAAGGGACAAGTGAGTCCTGCAAAAGTCAGCTGAAATGAGGTCACTTTAACACACCATCTCACCACTCTGTTACAGAATAACCTCTGCAGTAGGTAAGCAAAAACGTTGTGCCATTTTCTGCCTTAAATTTCCAGCCTGGCTTGGCCTTCACTCTTGAAGCTGGATCTGAGAGCCATTTTCAGTCCTGCTTAATTGCTGTTGCTTCAAAATGCAAGTGCTTTGGTATTCACACTGCATATAAGCAGTGTGTAATGAGTTGAATTGTGATCAGTTAGCCATGCCCAGCAGAACAGGAAGAGGGATCAGAAGGTGGTAAGTGTGCCTGTATTTCTGATTTGTTAGATTCATCTTTCTGTATGGGGTCAGCTTCTTCCTGGCAGCAATACATGTGTATAACGTAGCCTGAATCAGCTCTTTGGTTCAGTTAAATGTTTCAAAGGATGGATTTTTAGAAAACAAAGCGAGTCAACAAGGATGAAGGCAAAATTGTTAAAAGCCATGCAGATGCATATAATGATACAGTGAAATCATGCTTGCATTAGGCTGATCGGTGTTTGTAATTTTGGAATTTCTCTGCTTAAAGGGCCAAATTCTGCATTGATTTTTTTTTTTCCCCAGTGGGAAGTTAGCGTAACTTAAGGGTGCAGAATTTGGACCCATTGTGTTTAAGGGCCAATTTTTTCAGTTCTTGATCAAGTAAAACTTGTTGGAGCTGTAAAATACTAATTATCACCAGTCAAACGAGCAATTTATTTAAAAATAAAAAATGCCAACTCTTGTTTTCATGATACTTAAATATTTATTTAAATTTAAAAATACTTTTCATGACACCAATGATTTTATGCTAACTACATATTGAATATGTAGAAAAAGGTACATTATTTTGGAGGGGGAAAAACTAACTTGCAGTATTTGGCACATGAAAGTTAACTTCTATGAAAACTAAGAAATTCACATTTTCTGGTATTTTTACCCTCTACTGCTTTAAAGATGCAGTACACTATTCTTTTTTAAGAGTTTTGCTTCCTCTGATATAAGAACTATGGAAACAACGTTTTATACAAAGGACAGATAAAACTAACAGCTAGCAAAACATTAAATATATGGCACAGGGGGAAAAATGTAAGATTAAAAATAACTAATTGTCATGGTTTTAGGATAAAATGCCAGGTGAAAACAGTAAAAGGTTAAACAAGGTATGGTATTTATTACTATTCTAAAAGCAGATTGATGCAAAAGTTTTTCAAGGTTAATATATCTTGTGTTTTTTGAAAAATGAAAATGTTTAAAGTACAACATATTGGAGCTGCACCTGTCACTGAATGATGATGTATTGTTATGACAAACAAATAGTATTAGCAATTAAAACAATGGAATACTGCATCTTTAACCTAGGATGAAAAATGTTTCGTTTAAGACTATCACTCACTGCATAGAAACACCATTTACTACAGACTGAGGTAGGAACACTACGCTAAAAGTTAATTTTGCTATGTTGCATAAAACAGTATATATCCATGTAAAAATCTAGCCTTTTTTCTCCTGTGGTTGGCATTCACAACTTAATATTAAACTGAATGCAAAATCTTTTTCAGCTCTTCTGATAATCAAATGGTCGTGGTTAATTTTTGAAGTAAAAGTGACATGAAAATGCATGTGTGTGTGTGTGTGTGTGTGTGTGTATATATATATTATTTTTTTAAAGATCTGACAGACTGGTAAAATTTATTTATTGCAGTGACAAATAGTCTGAATCTAATTGACTTTAAGATTATTCTCTATATTGATGATTGAACATTTGGCAAAAGAGCACAATTGACAAGTTCAGGACAAAATCATAACTCATCTTCAAAGGGAATCTGTGTGTGTGCACACACACCAGCAGTGCTTGAACGTGTGTGCAGAGATGGTTGAAGGTGCAGAAAATGTAAATCAGAGCTTTTAAAATTAGGTCTATGGCCTCGGCTTGCTTAAAATCTCTCCCTGAGATGAAATGAAACTCTTGCTAGTCTGTTTTGTTAAATATGCCCAGCTTCACAAGAAACTTTACAGTAGTGATTATTGCTCCCCTTACAAATGGGCTGCTATTTTTGCCAGGTAATAAAAGATTCAAGTGTTCATGTCACAATAGAAATTAGTTAATTACACTTTTTTCCCTTAAGGACAGATCTCATATTTGTCTTGGTTTTTTTTTTTTCAGTGCTGTCCTCCACTTCTGTAATTTTGCTCTTTCCTTTGAAATTTTTCAAAAAATCTTTTTCCAAAACAAGGAATGGGTTAATCTGCCCTTGGCATTCCATTCTACAAAAACATTTATTCTCAAAATAATTGGCTTACTCCAATCATTTTGTATATCACACTATTTTCATCTAATCCATAAAGTTTAAAAAAACACTGGATTAGTACCAGTAACAAAATGCTATTTTGTTTAAAATATAGGTTGAACAGTTTTTTTTTATACAAAACAAATACAACTTTCTGAGGCAAAATGTATTCCAAATCAGTCAGGTCTGATTACTAACTACACACCCTGACTTTGTAGAACATAACTGAGTACATTTATCTACTACCCTGGTATATTCAACTCCCACTGTCGTTAGGGATTTAACACCTCTATGGTAAACGCCACTGTGGTACACTAAAGGTTCACGGCTTAACATATTCGGAAAAGGCCTATGTTGTAGACTAGGGTAGGTATTCACGTCTTTCTATGCTATTAAAGGGACAGACACTGCCACTCCTGGCTTTCCTGCCCACTCTGTTGTTTGTGAAAACGTTTCTAAGTTGATAATGGTATTGTACCAGATCACTTTCTAATGAATAAACCATTTGCCAGTTAAGATGCTCTGGTTAGTAAAAAGAGGATCTCTTTAAAATAATTTGAAGGTGGTAGTGCTGTGCACAGAGGCAGTTTTAATAATGAAACAATACACTAGTATTTAAATTACAACTCAGTAGCACCATTACTAAAGCTTCTGCATAATACAATATCTCTAGTTTTGAACTAGTGTCTCTGCTATTGGCTGACACTAATGCAATAATCAGTAGTAATAAAATAAATTCCTCTTATTTGATACTTTCAAAGTAATACATCTATGAAAATTAAAATCTTAAATTACTCTGCAAACTTCAAAGATTAAAAACTGAATGGTTGAGTACTTCAGGAAAGTGGAGCTCTAAAGAAATGTGTTTTTAATCTGGCACAAATCTATCCCTTTCTTCTTCCAGGAACAAACATCCTAGGGCACAGTGTACTTTGATTCATGAAAGGAGGACTTAGTTTATGGGCCGATGGTGCCACGATGTGTCCCATTTGCTGGGAACTGGTAGCAGGTATCTTCTGAATCCACCTGGCTAGTTATTAGGAAGAGTCATGCCTTCAGGTGTCAATGAGCAGGCTCAGCACGGAGCGGACTTTGCAGGCAAACCATCGCCTGAGGGGACAAAAGTATTGATAATGGAATTGTTCAAACTCGGGGGTCTGGCGGATATCACGGAAAAAGGCAATGTCAAGGTCAGACTCGGTAAGGATGATCAGGAGAAGGAGCAAAACAAAGAGGAGTCCAACTGTCACAAGGAGCAAACGGAGGACACTTAAAACAAACTTATTCACCTGTGCAGCTTGTGTCCCGCCATTGCCACCAACACCCTGACACAAGGCTCTGAACTCGCTTCCCATCTCATCAGCCTCAGTTGCAGTAGGGGTGTTGGCTTCAGACTCCTTTTCTTCTTCAATACTGCAGGGGGCGCCATTGATCTGCCTGGAGAGCAGCATCAGCTCCAGGCTGTGTTCTGCCACGGGCGTGGGAAGCAGGCTGTCTGCAGGGCTGTACATCTCATCCGAGATGACTGCCACTCTCTCGCTGCTCTCAGCTCTGCCACTCCGCGCATGGGACATGAAAGCGTCGCTGTGTGAGGTGGAACGCACGGGGGTCGAGTGAGCGCTGTCCCTCAGAGACTCCAGGCCTGGGGAGGGAAAGAGAGCAGGGTGAGAGATGTGCAGGAGCTAGGGGGGCTCGTTACTGGGTGTGAAGCCCTTCTTGTGTATAGAACACCGCACCTCGGGAGCCCAAACGGCTTTGCAAATTGTAGAGACACAAGGTGGCTCAGGTAATATCTTTTATTGGACCAACTTCTGCTGGGGATAGCGGGAGAAACTTTCAGGCTTACACAATGCTCTTCTTCAGGTCACACCTAAAGAATTAAGACTGAGCCCCTGCCCTGTGGGTCATTATTATTCCTATCTTACAGAGAGTGAAAACATAAGAATGGACGTACTGGGTCAGACCAAAAGTCTATCCAGCCCAGTATCCTGTCTACTGACAGTGGCCAATGCCAGGTGCCCCAGAGGGAGTGAACCTAACAGGTAATCATCAAGTGATCTCTCTGCTGACATCCATCTCCATCCTCTGATGAACAGAGGCTAGGGATACCATTCTTTACCCTTCCTGGCTAATAGCCATTAATTGACTTAACCTTCCTGAGGTTAAAACGAAGCACAGACAGGCTCTGGCCCCACATTTTCCAAGAGTCTGCTAATTTTGGGTGCCTAAGGAACCCTGCATTAGTGGAGTGTTGAACATTGAGGCCTAAGTAATTTAACCAAGGTCCCCCTGTGAATCAATGCCCACCATGAACTCAATGCTGCTGGTTCCTGGTCCCATCTAACCCTTCTTGTCCTGTATTAAAGGCTGTAGGCAGAGAAGCCATGCAAATGAGCAGCCAGCTGGGAACAGCCATCCTAGAACTAGTGCTAATTTGAGTTTTGCAGCTTTCCCTAATTATGGGGGAAGGGAGAGCTGCACCATGTGTGGTATTTTGAAGCTTTGTTTAAAAATGATTTTTCAAAGTGCTCTACACTCCACATGAATAGATATGTGGCCTTGAAAAATTCTATCCCCTGGGGGGGCTGGGAAAATGGGGGAGTGGGTGTCACTGGGGCAAGAGATTTCCAAGATCCAGTCTCCTCCTGCCTCCAAGTGACCAGTTTCTAACTTTCATTTTCTTATCACACTTTTAGGTATAGAAACCTCTGGGCAGTAACCACATGAGCCAGGTTTCCTTGAGGTGAGCCAGGTTCTAGGACCCAGCCCCAGCCCAATAGTTAAAGACTGATTAGATGTTGACTTTGGTTCCACAGGGCCATGTAACCCTAACTAGAATCCAAGCAGGACCTGTGCCCTGTAGTGCCAGAGGGGCTTTGGAAATGGCTATGCTACCTACAGGGCTAGGCCAGAGTTTGAGATACAGCTGGGCATCTATTTACCTGACACCCCCCCTCCCCCAATCCCTGATTATACAGTGAATCGAGTGATGCATGGAGCACCTGGTGTTGTGGCAGGAAGCAGAGACTTGGGGACATAGCTTTCCACCCTTAGCTGAGAGCCGAGCACCTGCAGGCTTAGTCCACACAGCACGGGCATACAGGAGCTAGGAATGGGTGTGCTTAAGGCAGGCTGCAGCCCTGAGACTGGGGAAAGCGGAGAACTGGCATTCTCAGGCCACAGCCACAAAGTCCTGAGAGCAAGAGGGGGAGCTGAGACTAGCCAGGCTGCCACTGTGTCCATGGCCTGGAAAGGTGCCAGGTACCAGTAGCAACCTTAATGTGACAAAGTTTTCTGTGCTAGTGAAGATAAATGTCTTGTGCAAGAGAATTCCGTCAAACACACCTTCACTCTGTCTCAGCAGCTGCACAGGGCAGCGCACGAGTATTGTGTGAACAGTTTAACTTGCATCACCCTCGGTAAGGTGTGGAGAACTAAAAGCACTAATTAATGGCTCCAGGGAGGTGCTTTAGGGTGATAATTGCAAACAAGGGCAATAAAAGCTTGATCCAGTGCAACCCGCCTTGCTCCTCATGCTGCAGGTGGTATTTGGCCAGCAGGGAGGACTGAGCATGATGCTGTACGAGATGCAAGGAGAGGAAGGGCAGCAAACCGGACACCACTGGGTCTTTGGCAGTGGGGTGCCCCATCGTTTGTGCAAGTCACAGTCTGTAAAGCAGTCACCCTTGAATAGATTCTCCAGCGGACGGATTCTACTAGGCCCCAGCAAAGGGATGTTTAAGATTTTTTGTTTTTAACAGAAAAATTGTTGACACTGGTAATTTTGCCTTTAACTTTGGCCGTGTCAGTATAAATGTCATGAGAACATACTGCACAATGTTTGCAGAAAAGATGAAGCAGCTAATTTCAGCTGGAGCTGAAAGTCATGAGACATGCATTCGGTTTAGTATTTCTGTGCAGTAACCACAATGTATGTTCTAAAGCTATGCAATCAACTTGAGTTAAAGTGCCGCAACTAACCCTATTTCTTCGCTGTGCCCATACAAGGTGTTACACCCAAAGACAAAATAATCCTTGCTCATGGAAGCAAGGATCCATGAAGTGGAGTCTTCTCCTTTTTTAACCCTTTGCTATTGCCTAGGCTCCAACCTGCATGTGTCTCAAACCTGCCGCTGGAGGAGTGCAAGTCCTGGCCTACATTGTGGCAGGGAGAAGAGCAAGTTGAACTAACAGGGAGCTTGTCCATGTTTAGTTTCTATAATTCATGAAAATCCTTTCAATTCCTATGAAAATTTGTACTGCCCCCCCCCCCCCCCCGCTTACTTTCTGCATTGTAGCGTGCAAACCCATACTCACGGCTGGAACACAGGTTTGGGGGGAAAAAATCCCTACTGGTCTTCAATTCTATTCAAACAGGTGTGACCATGTTGGGTCTACAGGGCTGGGCTGGAAATGGTGCTAGAACAGCCTCTCTTTCAGCACGCGAGCAGAGTCGCAACATACGACAGTAAAAATGGAGGAAGAACCATTAACTGTTCTCAAAGCCTACCGAATGGCTTTGGTTCCCTTTTGAGGCAAAGGGTTCAGCTGTGTGACTGTGTGCACATGCCCATGCTCGCATAACGTGGCTACAGCTCTGATACCAGCACCGTCAGGCTTGTCGGGACATTGAGCACACACAGCGTTTTCAAAAGGGAACCTCGGTGCAGCAGCTTGGCCTGATTAAATCACAGCCACAATCACCCTCTGCGTCATTTCCATCCACCCAAATACTCGTAACATACTCACTTCACAGCACACCGAGGATACCATCTATCAACACCTCTTACAGTCAGTCAGCGGCATTTAACCATAACGTGCTATGCCACGGGCACTGCAGTACTAGATTGCATGGCCGGGGCTGATTAAATGCGAGTGACTCGTCCAGCCACTCACCCCATTCCTACAGCCTTTGAATTAAGTGGACTAAAAGGCATTTTTAAACGTTTGTGTGAGGTGAAGGAGGCGTTCTAAGATGACCATGATTTCTAGCTTTGTTTCACATTTAGCTGCTCATATTTAGGCTACTGCGTTGTTGACCTTCCTGTGGCTGGTTGTCTGCAACATAGTCACAAACATCCCTAAATGTGTTTGAACTAGTCACACACTTCAAAACTGGGGGCCTAAAGTTAGCTTCCATGGGCCATATTTAGATACCTGAGTGTCCAAGGGCCGTGCACGCAGCCGTGCACAGTGGTTTCAACAGGGCGTCAGTGAAACCATTTCAGTTCTAGTAACGTACGCAGCAGTACAACAGAATACAGCCCTTGCAGCAGGCAACGTGAGCCAGCAACGGCACTTACCAACATTAACTAATTAAGCTTCATAACCCCGGACACTCTGGAGGGCTCCTCTGGAGGGCTCCTGGCAGGAGCTGCTGACCCACAGTAGCTATCCAATAGCACAGAGCAAAACTGCCACAGCTCAGGCCAGGCAGTGCCGATTAGCGCCATGTGTAACAGCAGCTGGAATTTCAGCAGGTGTAATGCAGCTAATGCTCTTGGTGTTGGACCAAGCCAACCACCCCTCTGTGTCTGACAAATGCCCTGGGGGGGGGGTGGTCTTTGAAGGTCACCACCAAGGACCATTTAGGGGAAGTGCAGGAGGGGCCTGCTCGTGGATGAACTATAAAACCTAACACTGCCAGTGCACTGGTTTAAGAGGAACGAGTTAAGTGTGGCACCTCCTGCCACACCAATACCTCCTTCAGCAGCCCCCAGCTGGCCCTAGGAGTGTGTCCCCCAGGACGGACAAGGAGCTTAGCTAGAAGGGCCTAGCTGAGGCCATCAGCTTATTTCCCAGAGCCTGAATGTGTGACCAGCCCGCCGCTGGTACTGCCAGCCAGCCACTGCCAGCAGGCCAGGCTTCACCCGCGGCAGCAGAGTGCCTGTTCTCGGGCCCTGTCTGAGTCTGTTTCTGAGGTGTGATGTCAAAGGGGCCTGCTGGGCTTTGCCCCTGGCTGGGAGGTGGTGGGTGTGGGCGGGAGGGGGCTGTTAGAACATGGTTCTGGTAAGATACTGGGGTGGGGGGTGATGTCTGTGTCTTGTGCCATAGTCACTTCAGCTCACAGCTAGGAGAGCCCATGCTAGTGGCCCAGCCTAAGTGAAATGATGTGGATGGGTTTGAGGCAGGTGTTTGTGCTTTAAAAGCATGTGGTTGCCATTCCTCTGGTGTGCAACCCATTAACACCCCCCCCCCCGCCACCGCCCACTATCGGCACCGTAGCCTTCTGAGAAAGGGGGGGGGGTGGGAGCACACCTCCCCCCCACCTCCACTCCTAGCCCTGCTCAAGGGTTGGCCCCTGGCTCTGGCCCCAGCCTCGGGCCCTTACCCCGTTCCCATTCCCCCTTGCCCAGAGCTGCAGCCCGCTCCCAGTTTGGGGCCCACTGCCTTACAGACAGGGCCACGGCTCAATGCGTAGGGCAGGGTTTTAGCTGTCCAACACCTGCCCCCTGCTTTCACATGTAGGGGACTGTGCAGTTACTCCTGGCACTCTGGGCCCCACATGTGACTGGCCACCCTACGTCCACCAGTGGCGCAGGGGAGGTGGCACCAGCTCCACCCCCTCCTGCCCATCAGCCCTACAGCGGTGCCTCACGGGGTGGCCAACCTTCTAAGCACACAAACCCGATCACTCTTGCCCTGTCCTCCTTCCCTGAGGCCCTGCCCCCCCATCGCTCGCTTTCACCAGGCTGGGGCAGGGTGGTGGGCTGCAGGCGAGGGTCTGAGGCAGCACTCCGGGAAGCAGCTGGCATGGCCAGCTCCCAGGCAGAGGAGCTGGGGACACTGCCAGCACCCACAGGCACTATCCCTGCAGCTCCCATTGGCCACAGTTCCCGGCCAATAGGAGCTGCAGAGCCAGCGGTCGGGGCAGGGGCAGTGCACATAGCCCCAGTGGCTGCCCCTGCTTGCGCCCAGAAGCCAGACATGCTGGCCACTTCCGGGAGCCATGTGGAGCCAGGGCAGGTAAGGAGCCTGCCTTAGCCCCGCTGTGCTGCTGACTGGATTTTAGTGGCTGCCAGGGTCCTTTTCCACTGGACGCTTGGCAACCCTAGTGCCTCAGTTGGGAGCCACAGCGAGGCTGGGGAGGCAGCCTCACTGCCTCAGTTTCCCATCACACACCCAAGCTAAGCCAGGCCCAACCCCAACCTGAGGGATGACCTAGGGCTGCCCCATTCAGGCAGTGGAGTGGCAGCACAGGGCCTGCCTGTCACTGGACCCTTATTGCTGGCAGAGCCCATGACAAGCCGCACGCCCACATGGAGCACCCAGCTTTAGCGTTTTGAACTCTGGTCCCTTCCTGCCCCATGGACACACACACCGGAGATGCCCCGTCTGTCCCCCTCCCCCCGCAAACCACCCATAGGAGGGAATCACTTCCAGAGGGGGAAAGGCAGCCCCTATGAATCAAGGCTGAAAAGGCTTTTTGGGGCAGCTCGGGACCCCGGCCCAGGCAGCGATGTCGACTGAGGAACAAGTGCAGTGGGATAATAGGCTGCTGCCCGCTTAAAATTCAACCCACTGACTGTCCGTGCACGACACACGGAGTAGCGCTGCCTGGGCAGCTCGAGCCATTCGTATGAGCACCCTAGGGGGCTGCAAGTCAAAACGCACCACACCAGCGCGCTGCGCTAAGCACATCAACCAAACAGCTTTTGCATTGAGCTCGCTGAGAGAGTAACTGAGGCTGCGGGGGCAGGGGCGCTGCCTACAGCATCCCCATCCAGTGACACGCAGGCATCGCATGCCATCAGGCCCCCTAAGTGCGAGCCTGCTGTAGTGCTTAGGGATGGTATAAAATAGTCCTAGCCCCTCTACAGCATTGCGTACGTGCCATTGATGTGTGTCACCTGCCAGGCGAAACACTGTGCGACAAGCCTGCCCTTTAAAACAAGGCTGTCCTCGGGCATTAACAACCAACCTCCTCCCCCCACCACGTCTAGACATTTGGGAAAGACACTTATGTTTCCATCACCAGCCTTAACCCCCCCCCCGCCCCTCCCCCCAAGCCTGTTGACTTTCCAACCATGACTGGAGCTCCTCTCTAGCGCCTGCCTGAAGACAAATGGCCCTCCGCTGCGGCTGTGAATGCCAAGAGGGTGGCCGTTAAGCTGTAGCACAACAGCCGCCATCACGTTGTGCTGCTGCCAGTGCTGGTGAAGTGCGACAGCACCAGGCCTGTGGCACAGGGAGGAAGACGGTTCTGCTATCACAGGGCCTGTGTGTGAAGATGCTGGCTGCTAAGGGCATGAGCTCAGCATGCTGGCCGCCCACAGGCGGTGGGACGGGATGGATGTGCCTCTGGGAATAGGAGCCATAGCACTGCCTAGAACTCACATGGGGAAATTCCCTGCTGGGCGGACAGGACAGCTTCAGGCTGACGCAGGACCGGCGTGGTGCCTGGGTCTCGTACCAGCCGCTCTGCCTAGGGCTGCATTTCCTCCTCAGCAATAACAGCGAAAAGTGCCCCGTCCCCATCGTTCCCCTTGGCATGTCCCCTGCCCGCAACTGTGGTAAGACGAGAGAAAATGATACTTTCAGGAGAGCTAACACTGCTACTGTTTCCCCCAGAGTGAGCAGGCACCAGCACTCTCGCCATCCCTTGGGTTGGGGCTGAACCTGCGTTCAGCCAAGTGTGAAATCTTCCCAATTCTTTTTTCCAGCTCCTGGATTCTCTTGAGCTTTTCAAACTCTCACGCTGTTCAAACTCTCACGCTGAACAACTTCCTGAGTACTCAGCCTCTTGCGCCTACTCATTTTAAAACGAATGCTGTGATCCAGGAGGCATTTGCCCACCACCGCCTGACGCCATGCAGGAAGGCTCCGCGCGAAGCACAGCAGAGCAAAGAAAGTGTTCTCACCATGACAGGTATTTTTGCTCTAATGAGGTTAAAGTTTATGCAGGCCAATCCCCAGTCAGCAGCCGTGAACCTTGCTGGCAGAGGCAGCGCATTTGCTAACGACTGTCAGCCGCTGCTGGAGACTCACACAGCCAGCTTTGCGTTTTCTACTGCTGCTGCCCATCACCCTGGTATCTGAGCACCTGCAAGTGTCTGAACGAGCACTCCGTATCCATAAACCCCTGCACTGGGGCCCTTCCTAATCAATCCTCTCTAAAAGAGACTCAGCTGAGCCACCAGCTCCAAGCAGGCCCACTTCTGGGAATGGCTGGAGCCAGACATGATCCTGTGGTGCAGGCCCAGCGGTGACACAGGCCCCTGCTGTGGAGAGTGCAGTAAAAGCACGGGAGGGAAGACAGTGTTGATTTGAACCAGGACCAAGAGTGCCCATTCCTCTCCCCACCCGCCCTGAGGCCTGGCTCTGCGGGCAGGGAGCAGCGCATGGTAACGCCAGCACTTAGCGCTGTTCGGCCAAGCTGAGCAGAGACGTGGCCGCTAGTTACCTGGTGTGAGCACGTCGCGCTGGTCCCGTGGCGCAGCATGGGCGAAGCCGGGGAGGCCTGGGAGGAGCGGTGAGGCACCGAGCACTTTGCTCTGCAGCCGGGGGCCCAGGCTCAGCACTCGCACCGTCACATCCCGGTAGCAGTGGTTGATTATCCGCAGATGGACGGTAACGTTCGTCTTAATCTTTATCAGACACTTCGCCATGGTGGCCTTGGACTAGCCCCCTTCCTGCAGCCTCTCCGCTCCCCTGCGCCCAGCAGCAGGGCACAGCCCAGCGTGGGACGGGGCCGCCGCAGGAATGCACAGGGTGAGGGCTGCAGCCGCTTCACCCAATGGCGGCAATGACGTGCGTGACTGGTGAGCTGAGCCTGGAGCCAGCGCTATTCTGGGATTCTATGTTGCTACTGGTGCCGAGCTGAAGTGAGAGTGAGGAAAGGCAGCTGCAGCCTGGAGGTTGGTTAGACAAATGGTGTTAAATGTTAGTGATTTAATTCCCTGCTTGCTTTGCAGTTCTTCCTTCTGTGGCACATTTGACCATGCTACCACACTAAGTCCTGGGCTCCTGGGCTGACCCCCTTCCCCACCCCTCAGCACAATCTGATAGTCACTGTATACAAACCAACCCTTCACCTCCTCTGGGACCACCCCCACTCTACTCAGCACCCCCTGGAACAGGTGGGCAAACTTTTTGGCCTGAGGGTCACATCTGGGTGGGGAAATTGTAAGGGCCATGAATGTAAAGCTGGGGCAGGGGGTTGGGGCGCAGGAGGGAGTGCAGGGTGTGGGAAGGGGGGTGTGGGGTACAGGAGGGGGCTCAGGGCAGGGGGTTGAGGTGCAGGAGGGGTGTGGGGTGCAGGCAGGGGGATCAGGGCACAAGGTTGGGGTGCAGGAGGGGTTCAGGGTGCAGGCTCAGGTCCGGTGCTGCTTACCTCGAGTGGCTTCAGGGTGACAGTGGGGCTAAGGCAGGTTCCTTGCTTACCCTGGCCACACGCTGCTCCCGGAAGCGGTTGGCACCACGTCTCTGCAGCCCCTGGGGGATGGGGGCAGAGGGCTCCAAGCGTAGCTCTCACCTGCAGGTACCTCCTCCCAAGTTCCCATTGGCTGCGGTTCCCCATTCCCAGCCAATGGGAGCTGCAGGGGGAGGTACCCACAGGTGAGGGCAGCGTGCGGAGCCCTCTGCCTCCCCTATCCAAGGGGCCGCAGGGACATGGTGCCGGCTGCTTCCAGGAGCGGGGCAGGGCCAGGGCAGCCAGGGGCCCTGCTTTAGCCCCACCGTGCCACAGGGGTGACAATCCCATGGGCCGGATCCAGCCCGTAGCCCGTAGTTTGACCACTCACTGCCCGAGAATGTAATATGGGCCCAATCCTGCCTCCACTGAGGACAGTGGCAAAACTCTCTGGCTACAAGGGGGCAGGACTGGGCCCTGCAATTGTGCTGCGTCAGAGCCGGAATACACTGGCTTTTGGGAAACCCCGAGGCACAACAGCCTTTCCCGTAGGAAGCGCTTTCTGTGCGCCAGCCTGTTTAACAAGGGCATTCTGCATCTGCAGTGGGGACTAGCTTCCTGATGCATGGCCCCGGCACGCAGCTGAGTGCAGGGCTGTGCTGGGCTTGTGTTTCCCATGGAAAGTGTTATTTGGGCTAGGCCACAGCGACTGGCAGGCAACCCTGCCGAACACACCTGCTATTCCCTGGGATTTGCACCACCGTTTCCCTTCCCTGGCTGCTGTCCGGGAAGGAAAGGGTCTGCTTGGCCAGGATGCCAGAGAGAAGATCTGTCTGTCGCTGGGAAGGGCTGTTTTCAGTCAGCAGGCAGATATTTAAGTGAAGCCGATAGACTGAGCAGTGGTGTCGCTTTCAACAGCAGGAATCTTTGCGCTGCCCAGAACTCCCACCGAGCATCTGGGCGTTAGTGACAGCGAGTCAATCGTCCCTATGTTCAGCTTGATTTGAAGGCTGCCACTAGCTATTGCAGCCAGGAGCTTTGTAGTGATGGGGGAGCCCTGCGAGTACCCCCTCCTCCCCTCTGCACAGGGTAAGTTATCAAAGAGCTGCCTAGGGGAGTATGGAGCGGGGGTTAGCCACACACCTCTCATCCCCGTTAGCACAGGTTCCCAGGCTTCAAGGCGGTGAATGCATTGAAAATGCAGGGCTTGTGTTCCAAACCGCCACCTCCCGCCCCTGCCAACCAACCGCTGGGAGACAGCCGAGCCCTGACGAGCTGTTTGCTAATGAATTGGCTTTATGTATGTGGAAGCATTAAAATAAAACAAATTCCCTGGCTGCTGAGGCTACGGGCTGGTTCTTAAGCCCCAGCTTAAGGTTGGGTGCACAAGGCTCTCTTGGCTGTGGGAGCTCCCAGCAGCATTCAGGCTAGTAAATATGACCTGGCCCAGCCTTTTGCCCAGCCAGGGAGCCACCGCTCTCCAAAGTGGGCGGTAAAGAGCAACGGTCTAGGCAGGGTAAGGATGGTGGGCGGGGAAGGGGATGTTATCACTGCCCAGCCTGCAGCCTACACAGGGATTCTGTCTCTGCAGACAGGTTGTGAAGAAACCCAGGAAATTCCCAGGCCACCAGCTTGTTACACAAGGGCTAAGACTGTAACTAGCTACCAGTCACCTTAAGAGCAAGCCGCACTTCTCTTAACCCACACAAACGTTAGCCTGAAAATTCAAAACCATTGTTCTTATCTCGTTTTTAAATGAATCTCTGAAGGAACCTGGGAATGAAGGTCCCTAGGCAGCCGAGGAGCCAGGGCCTGATTCTGATCTCACTTCCACTGGCATAGCTCTACTGTCTTCCTGGGAATGACACAGGATTTGCTGCCATAAGAGATCAGCATCAGGCCCCCCGGCCACACTTTCAGCAGGCCGCCGTACCTGTGTTCAGAGGTGAGTGCATAGGAGAATCTCCCTGCCTGTGAGCTTCATGGCATGTACAAATGCAGGTTTTGTGTGTGCATAACACAATCACAGATGTTTCGGATACAATTAACGGAGGGTCAGTGACACTGTGTCACAAAGAGCCTGCTCTGTGTGGGCTGCAGCATCGCCTGTTGGCCAGGTTTAAAATGAAAAAGAAGTTTGTCTTTCATGGAATGCAACAGAACTCCCCAAATCACTGGAAGACTTCCCCTCCTCCAGCTCAGAAACAGCCAAACTAAGGTGAATATAAAGGTGGGGGAAGGGGAGAAATATTCCCTGGCCAAGTCCTTGTGCGTCTAGTTTCAGCCCTGAGGAAACTTTCCTGGCTGAGTGATGAACCAGGTGCTGAGAAATGGACCTCATCCCCATTTGCTGCTGGACCCTGGATTAAAGCAGGCCCAGCCCGTCTCCCCCCCAACCCCCAGGCTCTCCTAAAACCTTCACTTTCATTGTCAGAGCAGAGCAATCAAGTTCCGTCTGTCACTAGAACAACTAAGGAACAATCAGCAGAGCAAGTTACATGTGAGACATGCAGGAGGCCCTGGTGGTGCATCAGGGGGCATCCGCTTCCCCTGGCGTTTCACAGCCTCAGGGCCTGAGAGCGGCAATGCCGATGGGCGGTGAGTGAACATCCCTGCCCCGTGCAGTCCCCCACAAAGGGGAGTGAGGAGACGGGGCTGTTCAGAGCAGAAAAGGTTCTTTGGCTTGCCCAGATCCAGCCAGGGTGCAAGTTTGCAGCCAGAACTGAAACAACTCACTCAAAGCAACGAGAAACGCGATTCGTGTCTGTTACAGAAGGGCCACTTCTCTGCTGTGGAGAGAGGCCCAGCTAGTTAGTTAACATGGAAACTCAGGCGTGTATTTCATGGTCTGCGTCACACCTTTTATTCCCACCCACCCGGATGCTCACGGCTAGACAATGTAGGCTCAAAGCACGCACTGTAGCTGGGCATCACTGGCACAATACGGGCAGGGACATCGGGTTTTCCCCACTACCAGGCACCGAGGGAAGCCAACTCCCTGGAAACTGTCGGGGGCTGCAAATATTTGATCAAATACCAATTCAAATTGCTTGGACAACGTTCCTCCCCTTCTTCCACTTGCTCGCCTCAAATATTCTAGTGAATGAGTTTTCCTGCAGGAATGTCCACGGACACGGGGATTTTGGAGGAACCTTAGGGAATACATACCAAAAGCGCCTTTTAACTAATACAAGCGAGAAACCACAGTGGAAGCCTGAGTCTAAGAATCATCTGCATCCAATCAGGGACCAGGACACAATCATGTGATCTATATGTCTAATCAAAACTAACAAATACATTTTGAATATCAAATATGCACAATAAACTTCTCGTGAACCACTGTCAGGCTAAGAATCATTTGCAGAAAGTTTCTGACAGATAATCTGAAATAGCAAATATCTCTGAGAAATTTGAAAGCTGTTCACAGAAAATCACAAAGAGAAGCAGCAGCTAAATCAGATGGCCATATTACTTGCTATGAATTGTTCACTCAACTCTGCTTATAAGAAGCTATAAACTCATTTCTAGGGAGAATTAAGAGTTAATTCTAGGTGAGTGGCATTAAAATCCAGGCCTCAGGTACTTCCAGCTAAGTGCACTGCCATAAAATACAGGGGACAACTCGGCTACACATTTCATCCAGGCTTTGCTGTGCAGACTTGCTACAAGCCAACAATCCTGTTAATACACAAGAGCTCTATGATTTCTGGACTCCTAGGTGATTTCTTAATGGAGATGAGCCACAAATGAGTGTGCAGCCAAATACCTTTGCTCTCAGCCAGGGGATTCTCTGCTCAAACTGGCAATTATTCCATTCGGAGGGGACCAGGAACATTAAACTAGCTGAAGCATCATTCCCTGCCCTCTAAGAGGGAGGAGAATGGGACTGGAACACCGCGAATGCATGTAAATCACAGCCAGAGTTATCCGTGCCCCCAGCTCACCTTCCATGATGGATATGTGAACAGCTCTCCTTCGAGTCCTGGGGACACTGCTGAGTCTTGGCCCGTGAGTGATGGAAGGGCAGCTGCGGCTAGGAACCAATCCTGCTCTGTAGAGAAAGAAACAAGATGAGCATGACACCGAGGGACTAGTAAAAGGAAACCAAGCGAGATGCAGAAGAGCCAGACAGCTGCACTCTCCTTAGCAAGCCGTGCAGGAGTCGGGTGCAGAGCCGTCAGGTCAGGCGTGGAGAGCCCAGATGCAGGATGTGTGCACCCGCAGCTTCGCGTTTGGCTTCTTTCCTGAGCTCTGCAGGGTCTGGATGCTGGGAGCTGAGAGTAGTGTTTCAAACAAGTAATTATCTCCCCTCTCCCAGCAGCACTGGAGTCCCCCCACCTCATCACACCAGATAGAAAACAACCTCATTACAAAACTGCGATGGACACGAGTCTCTTCCAGAGATGTGCAAAACTACATCTTTGCAGCTCACCCTGCAGGCTCAGCAAACCAAGGCACCTTGTTCTGCTCCCCAAGGCACAGAGGAATCCTGGCTCAGAAGGGGCAGGATTGGGCGCAGCAGACGTCTTCGAACTGCTGCTTGTTCAGCCCCGTCAAAAGCACGGGAATGACTGGGAGCAAAAAATCCACTCTGAGCTTCTGTTAACAGAGCAGCAGTGTCTCTGCAGAGATACAGGCAAAGCAATTCTCCCCCAGAGCAACCACCTCTCCTTGGCAGGCAGTGCTGGGGAGGCCTCAGCATAGGCTCAGTGATGGCTGGTAGGAAAAGAATAACCCACAAAAATATCAGCAGATATTTTTAGCAACAGCTGGATGGACACACGGACATTAAATCAATGAGTTTGCTTGCCATGATGGCTTTGAGCTAAAATCCTTAGCCTTCCTCACGTTAAGCTCTCAGTGTGGTTTTAGACTAGACTAACGCTGAGTCAGGTGATCTGGTTTCTAGTCTTTTAGGGGCAGCAAAAGCAGACGCTGGGAAAACCTTTTGCCTGGTGCACATACTGCACAGAGGGCCTGACTGACAACTGGGCGACTGTGATACACGTGTTTAAGGCAGCTGAGAAGCAGCTTGCAGGTATCAGATATATTATATTTAGGGCCCTACCAAATTCACACCCATTTTGGTCAGTTTCACGATCATGGGATTTTTAAAATTGTAAATTTCATGATTTCAGCTATTTAAATCTGAAACAGCACAGTGTTGTAACTGTGGGGGTCCTGACCCAAAAGAGGCTGTGGGAGGATCACAAGGTTATTGTAGGGGGTTGCGGTGTTACCAGCCTTACTTTGTGCTGCTGCTGGTGGGGCGCTGCCTTCAGAGGGTAACAGCACACAAAAATACACAGCAGTGATGAGAAAGGCTCACAATGTTAGGAGCTATTAGGAAAGGCCTAGAAAATAAGACAAATGACCCTAACCACCATATAACTCCGCTTTGAACATAGTGTCCAGTTCTGGCTGCCCATTTCCAAAAGGACACAGTGGAACTGGAAAAGATTGAGCAAGGGTACGCGGCAGCTTCCATATGGGAGAAACTATAAAGACTAGGGCTGCTCGGCTTGGTAGAAGGACAGCTGAGGGGGGCTGATACAGGGCTGTACAGTCATGGCTGACGTGGAGAAAGTGCACAGAGAAGTGTTATTTGCCCTTTTCGCACGATACAAAAACTAGGCACCACGTGGTGAAATGAATAGGCAGCAGGTTTAAGAGAAAATACTTTCTCCACACAACGGACAATTAACCTGTAGAACTCACTGCCATGGGATGCTGTGATGCCCCAAAGTATAGCTGGGTTCAGAAAAGAACTGGGTAATTTCATGGAGGACAGGTCCATCAATGGCTATTAGCTAAGATGGTCAGGGATGTAACCCCATGTTTGGGGTGACCCCAAACCTCTGACTGGCAGAAACCATCTCTCTCCAAAATTGCCCTATTTTGTACAGTGCCCCTGAAGCTTTGGCACTGGCCACTGTCGGAAGACAAGAAACTGGGCTAGATGGACCATTGGTCTCACCCATTATGGCTGTTCTTATGTCCTTAATGGCAAAACTTACATTGACTTCAATGGGGCCAGGATTTCCCCCACTGTCTAGTCACACCAGCAAAGCTCATTAGCAATATATTTAAACAAGCCACTGGGATCTGAAACACCACACTCAGCCGAAGAGTCCAAGCCAGTGCTAGCGCTGCCTGGGTACCAGACTGCATGAAGTGCTCAGTGTGACCGTAAGACGAAACAGAAGTGAACCACTTTCCTTTCCAGCTAACACTGCCCTTTTACTACCAACCTCTGCTCAGGAATGGTACCCCAGTGATATGCACCCTACTCATGCAGGAAGCAGCTTGAAAGAGCACTTGCCACGTTCCGACTGTCTATAGGATATTCCCAACACTCCAGGCGGGACTGAAATCAAGGTGAGATGTTGCAGATCAATGCACCTCGTGTCCATGACTGTGCTATGAAGTTGCTGATGGTACTTACCTGTGAATTTCTGGGGGCTCCCTCTTGATCTTGGCACTAGATTCCATCACTTCTTTTGCAACTCGGCCACTGCAAGCGGTTCAAGAACAGAAACAGGGCAAGAACTGAAAAAG